>NC_069079.1:77331677-77642600 GCF_025698485.1 Gossypium arboreum | reverse complement strand
ACTTCGATCGCCGATGGTGGAAATGATCACGAGAGAGGGCGGAGTGTCCACATTGTGGCAAATGGCATTCGGGAGCTGTTGGTTTCGTGATCGCTCTGCTATAAGTGTGGATCGGCCGACCACTTTATGAAGGATTGCGAGGATGCTTGAGCAGAATGTGAGTCGAGTGGAAACCCGGGTGCTACCCTTTGCTCGAGGTAGGCCACCTAGAAATATGGGCAATGTCGATTGGCGGTCGAGAGGATCTAGAGATGCTACCATCGGATCTCGAGGCTCGTGCTCTGCTAGGACTTATGCCATCTGCGCCTGCGAGGATCTTGCCTCTCCGGATGTTATTACGGTACTTTCACTCTTTTCAATACAAATGTGATTGCTTTGATTGACCACGGTTCTACTCATTCATATATATGTGAAACCTTAGCATCCGAAGAAGACTTTGCCCATTGAGTCTCTGAGTTTGTAATTCGGTGTCAAACCCTTGGGTCATTACGTGCTTGTCAACAAAGTGTGCAAGAAAAGTCCCCTAGTGTTAGAGGTTCTTGTTTTCGGCGGACTTGATGCTTTTGTCGTTCGATGAGTTCGACGTTATTCTTGGTTTGGATTGGTTGACCATGCGATGCGGTTGTAAATTACAAGAGCAAGACTATCGATTTGAGGTCTTGCGAATAATGAAATAATTGGGTTGAGTCTCTGGACTTAAAGGGGTTGCGGTAGTAATATCGGCGATGTTGGCCCGAAATATGTAAGAAAAGGGTGCGAAGCATACCTTGCGTGACGTGCTCAATGACAAGGAATCGAAAAGAAACCCAAATCTGTGCCGTGGTTTGTGAATACTCGGATGTTTTCCCGAAGAATTGACGGGTTTACCACTGTTAGGAAATAGAATTTGGCATCGAATTGGTACTGGTACCACTCCAATTTCGATAGCTCCGTATCGTATGGCACCAACGAATTAAAGGAGTTGAAAGCTTCAGTTGCAAGAATTGGTGGATAGAGGTTTTGCTCTTGAGTTTTTCACCTTAGGGTGCGCCAATATTGTTCGTGAAGAAGAAGGATGGAACCATGCGGTGTGCATCGACTATCGTCGACTTAATAAAGCGGCGATAAAGAACAAATATCCGTTGCCACGTATTGATGACTTGTTCGATCAAGCTGAAGGGAGCCTCGGTGTTCTCGAAAATAGATTTGAGATCGGGCTATTATCAATTGCGAATCCGAGATTGGACGTACCCAAGAGCGCCTTGAGCGAGATATGGTCACTATGAGTTCCTAGTGATGCCGTTTGGGCTCACTAATGCCCTACGGTATTTATGGATTTAATGAATCGGATCTTTAGACCATATTTGGATCGATTAAGTAGTTGTGTTCATTGATGACATCGTGGTCTATTCAAGAAATGAGACCGAACATCTTGAACACCTACGGTTAGTCTTTGCAAATTTTACGGGATAAGCAATTATATGCTAAGTTCAACAAGTGTGAGTTACGGTTAGAGAGGTTAGCTTCTTGGGTCATGTGGTATTCAGATCGGGTATTGAGTCAACCCGAATAAAATTTCAGCCATACTTAATTGGAAGCCTCAGAAATATTCTTGAGGTTGAGACTTTTGGGGCTTCTGGGTTATTACCGCGATTTGTAAAAGGCTTCTCAACGATAGCCACCAATGATGGCTTACTCCAAAAGGATGTTAAGTTCGAATGGACGAAGAAATGCCAAAAAGTTTCGATCAGCTGAAAACTTATTTGTTGAAGCCCCAATTCTAGTGCAACCCGAGTCCGCAAGGAGTTTGTCATCTATAGCGACGCCTCTCTACTTGGGTTAGGTTGCGTATTAATGCAAGAAGGTCGAGTTGTGGCCTGTCGTCGAGGCAATTAAAGCCACATGAGAAAAATTATCCGACTCATGATCTCGAATTGGCGCCATCGTATTCGCCTTAAAGATTTGGCGACATTACTTATTTGGTGAAAGGTGCCATGTATGCTCGGATCACAAAAGTCTCAAATATTTGATGACCCAAAGAGACTTAAATCTGCGACAAAGGCGTTGGCTCGGTGTTAAAGGATTATGAGTGATCATTGACTATCACAGGAAAGGCGAATGTGGTTGCGGATGCCTTGAGTCGCAAATCGTTATTCACTTCTGACGATGAATGTGCACTTATGCGTCCGATCCGGCGGTGTGTTAGTGGCTGAATTGAAAGCCAAACCATTATTGACACACCAAATTCGAGAAGCTCGAGAAAAGTCGACGACGAGTTGGTTGCAAAGCGGGCTGCGTGTGTTCGAACAAGGACTCGGAGTTTCAAATCGGCGATGACGATTGTTTGAGGTTCAAAAGTCGTCGTGTGTCCCAAAGAATTGAACTCATTTCGATAATTACGAATGAAGCCCATTGTAGCCGAATGGCAATCCACGAGGAGTCGAAGATGTACAATGATTTGAAGCGTCGGTTTTGGTGGCATGGTATGAAGCGAGACATCTCCGACTTTGTTTGAGATGTTTAATATGTCAACAAGTGAAAGCGGAACATCGGTGCCTTGAGGATTACTTGACCAATCACGATACCCGAGTGGAAATGGGATCGAGTCACAATGGACTTTGTATCCGGACCGCCATTGTCGATAAGTAAGAATGATGCGGTTTGGGTCATGGTAGATCGATTGACTAAGTCGGCCCACTTTGTCCCGTCGACGGATTTTCAATGGACAAATTAGCGGAATTGTACGTTTCTCAGTTGTGAGATTGCACGGGTGCCTATTTCCATCGTGTTGGATAGAGATCCGAGATTTACCTCGCGATTTTGGAAAAAGTTGCAAGAAGCTTTGGGTACCAAGTTGCATTTCAGCACCGCCTTTCACCCCCAAACCGATGGTCAATCCGGCGGATAATTCAGATACTTGAGGATATGTTAAGATGTTGCGTCATCGAGTTTAGTGGTTCATGGGAGCGGTATTTGCCGTTGATTGAATTAAACACAACAACGACTTTCAATCAAGTATTAAGATGGCACCCTACGAGGCCTTATGCGATTCGTAAATGCCGTACACCATTGTTTTGGGTGAGCTCGGTGAAAGCAAGATTTTCGGGTGGATTTGATTAGGGATCTGAACAAAAGTGAAAGTAATCCGTGAAAGTCGAAGATAGCCTCCGATCGTCGAAGTCGTCAGCGGATCTGAAGCGTAAGGATATCGAGTATCGGTGGGTGATAAAGTGTTTCTCAAGGTATCGCCTTGGAAAAAGATACTCGAGTTGGTAGTAAGGGCAAGTTGAGCCGAGGTTGAGAGCGAGTCGGTCGGTGGCATATCGCTTGATTTTGCCCTTGAACTCAAAAGGTTCACGATGTCTTTCACGTTTGATGCTTGACGCTATAGATCCGATCCATCGCACGTGATTAGTCCATCGAAATTGAAATTCAAGCTAATATAAGTTATGAGGAAGAACCGATTCGTATCCTATCGGGAGAAGTGAAAGAGTTGCGAAACAAGCGGGTTCCGCTAGTGAAAGTGTTATGGCTCAAGCACGGGATAGAAGAAGCTACTTGGGAGACCGAGAATTCTATGAAAAGCGATATCAATGCACATATAAGCGTACCTCATTCTTTGGGCTTTTGAGTGTACTCATTGAATTTATTACAACAACCAACACTCACCTCCAGCCCAAGATTCTTGAATATAACGGATATAACCATGTGCACAAATGCCTTGGTCTTAGCCGGATAGAATGTCTCGCACGAATGCCTTGGTCTTAGCCGGATGTAGCCACTAGCACAATTGCCTTGGTCTTAACCGGATATAATTTCCAGCATAATTGTCTTGAGTTTAGCAGGATATCATTCAATTTCCATGAACACATACATCAATTATCATTGGACATACATATTTCATTTTCGTTACTAAGGCTCAAACGTAATTATAGTCACAAGCATATTAGCCTTGGGACTTAGCCGGGTAGAATTCAAATACTCATGCACACATAATCAATAATCAATACACATCCATACTTTATTTCACATAATTCAAGTAGGGTCACTTCTTGAGGACTTACCTCGGATGTTGTCGAGCGGCTTTTTCGGCTATTCGATCACTTTCTCCTTCCCCTGTCCAATTGTGGCCCTCTAAGCTCTTGAGCTAATTCAAACAAATTCAATTTATTAAAACCTCATTGTGCTAGCTTATGGCGAATATGACAAGGAGTTTAAATGGTCATATGGCCACCCTTTAGCTTGAATACACAATGGTCATGCACATTTTATACTACATCAAGCAATTCAATACAATTTATTAGAGCATCAAGGAAATGCTAAGGCCTTCAATAGGCTACCCAAGGCGAATATTCATGTACATGTTGAGGCCAATTATGCACTTAATACCTCACAAAAACAGCATGCATTTTACTAGTTAATGCTTTGCATATTGTGGCTCAAAACTTATAATATAGCATCAAGCACTTATATGTGTGCTAGGCGAATTGTGCTTGCAAATTTCACAATTATTCTTCAACATCTTCTTCTTTAAACAAACTTATTCATCACTTCCTTCATAACCAAAACATCATGTGCAAACATATATATACATATATGAGCATGGCGAATTTCAAGGTGTCCATAGCCATCCAAAACACAAATTTTAACTAACATGCAAGAAGCATGAACCATGCTCATGAATGCATCATGGCGAATATGACAATCATGCTCTTTTCAACTTCAATCATGATAAAACAAAAGAAAGCTCAAAATCTTACTCAAGAGTAGACAATCCATCATTGCATGCATCATCATCAAGCTTCACACTTAGCATGCAATGGCTTTATCACCATAACAACTTTGGCCAAATACCATTTCCATGGCTTAACAAAGATTTGAGCCATGGCTAACATACACATCAAGTTAGCAACCAAAACATGCATGAAACTCCTAACACAACCTCATACATACCTTAATCTTTATGCAAACTTAGCCAAATCTCCTTCTAGATCTCTTCCAAACCAAGCATGAAGCAAAAATCCTCCTTCTTCCTTAGTTTTGGCTCAAAGAAAGGATGAACAAAATTTTTTCTTTCCTTCTCTACAACTCACGGCAATGGGGAATACCTCACTCACACACATTTTTTTTCATTCTTTTCTTACCCATACACCTTTGTTTATTATTTCTCCCTAATGCACCAACAAAACATGTTTCATGACATGTTTTGCCCATCCTCTCTTGCCATGGCGGCCACTTCATGTTGGGGAAATTTGACATGCAAATCCTTATTTTTGCATGCATGAGCAACTAGTCATCACACATTTCCCCATCATACTTTCAAAGTTCACTACTAGGTCCTTTCTAGTGAAATTAGCATTTATAACACTAAATCGAAACATCAAAATGTCACACACAAATTAACACATATCATAGGCATCAAAATAAATTTTAAATTATTTTTATGCCTTGGTTTTCATGGTCCCGAAACCATATCCCGACTAGGGTCAATTTTGAGCTGTCACAACTCTCCCCACTTAAGAAATTTTCGTCCCGAAAATCTTACCGTAAATAGGTTTGGATATCGCTCTTTCATAGAGTTCTCGGTCTCCCAAGTAGCTTCTTCTATCCCGTGCTTGAGCCATAACACTTTCACCAGTGGAACCCGCTTGTTTTGCAACTCTTTCACTTCTCGTGATAGGATACGAATCGGTTCTTCCTCATAACTCATATTAGCTTGAATTTCAATTTCGATGGACTAATCACGTGCGATGGATCGGATCTATAGCGTCGAAGCATCGAAGCGTGAAAGACATCGTAAACCTTTTTGAGTTCGGGGCAAAATCAAGCGATATGCCACTGGACCGACTCGCTTCGGATATCTCATATGGCCCAATGAACCTCGGGCTCGACTTGCCCTTACTGACCCGAATCGAGTATCTTTTTCCAAGGCGATACCTGAGAAACACTTTATCACCCACGATACTCGATATCCTTATGCTTGATTCACGTCGACTTCCGACGATCGGAGGCTATCTTGAGACTTTCACGAATTACTTTCACTTTCATTCAGCATCTCTAATCAAATCCACCGAAAATCTTGTTTTCACCAAGCTCGATCCAAAACAATGGTGTACGGCATTTACGACCGTACAAAGCCTCGTAGGTGCCATCTTAATACTTGATTGAAAATTTGTTGTTATAAGCGAATTCAATCAACGGCAAATCTGTTCCCATGAACCACTAAACTCGAGGGCGCAACATCTTAACATATCCTCAAGTATCTGAATTATCCGCTCGGATTGACCATCGGTTTGGGGTGAAAAGCGGTCTTTGAAATGCAACTTGGTACCCAAAGCTTCTTGCAACTTTTTCCAAAATCGTGAGGTAAATCTCGGATCTCTATCCGACACGATGGAAATAGGCACCCGTGTAATCTCACAATCGAAAGCGTACAATTGGCTAATTTGTCCATTGAAAAATCCGTGCGTGCGGGGACAAAGTGAGCCGACTTAGTCAATCAATCAACCACGACCCAAACCGCATCCTTCTTACTTGCGACAATGGCGGTCCGGATACAAAGTCCATTGTGACTCGATCCCATTTCCACTCGGGTATCGTGATTGGTGAAGTAATCTGAAGGCACGATGTTCGCTTTCACTTGTTGACATATTAAACATCTCGAAACAAAGTCGGAGATGTCTCGCTTCATACCATGCCACCAAAACCAAGCGTTTCAAATCATTGTACATCTTCGTACTCCGGGTGGATTGCCATTCGGCTACAATGGGCTTCATTGAGAATTATCGAAATGAGTTCGAATTCTTTGGAACACACAGATGACTTTTGAACCTCAAACAATCGTCATCGTCGATTTGAAATTCCGAGTCCTTGTTCAGAACACACTTAGCCCGTTTTGCAGCCAACTCGTCGTCGACTTTCTAAGCTTCTCGAATTTGATGTATCAATAGTGGTTTGGCTTTCAATTCAGCTACTAACACACTATCGGATTGGACGGAACAAGTGCCGTTCATCGCTCGTAAAGCGAATAATGATTTCGACTCAAGGCATCCGCAACCACATTCGCCTTTCGGGTGATAGTCAATGATCACTCATAATCCTTTAATGAGCTCGAGCCAGCGTCTTTGTCGCATGATTTAAGTCTCTTTGGGTCATCGGATATTTGAGACTCTTGTGATCCAGTACACATGGCACCTTTCACCAAATAAGTAATGTCGCCATATCTTTAAAGCGAACACGATGGCGGCCAATTCGAGATCATGAGTCGGACAATTTTTCTCATGTGGCTTTAATTGCCTCGGCGCATAGGCCACAACTCGACCCTCTTGCATCAATACACAACCTAATCCAAGTAGGGAGGCGTCGCTATAGATGACAAACTCTTTGCGGACTCGGGTTGCACTAGAATTGGGGCTTCGATCAGATAAGTTTTCATTGATCGAAACTTTTTGACATTTCTCCGTCCATTCGAATTTAACATCCTTTTGGACTAGCCGTCATCGGCGTGGCTATCGTTGAGAATCCTTTACAAATCGTCGGTAATAAGCAAGCAAGCCCCAAAAGCTCGAACCTCGTAATATTTCTGAGGCTTCCAATTAAGTATGGCTAAAATTTTATTGAATTGACTCGAATACCGATCTGAATACCACATGACCCAAGAAGCTAACCTCTCTTAACCGAACTCACACTTTTTGAACTTAGCATATAATTGCTTATCCGTAAAATTTGCGGCACTAACGCGGTGTTAAGCATGTTAGGTCTCATTTCTTGAATAGACCAAGATGTCATCAATAAACACGACTACTGAATCGATCCAAATATGGTCTAAAGATCCGATTCATCAAATCCATAAATACCGCGAGGGCATTAGTGAGCCCAAAGCGGCATCACTAGGAACTCATAGTGACCATATCTCGATTACGAAGGCGGTCTTGGGCGCGTCCAGAATCTCGGATTCGCAATTGATAATAGCCCGATCTCAAATCTATTTTCGAGAACACCGAGGCTCCCTTGAGTTGATCGAACAAGTCATCAATACGTGGCAGCGGATAATTGTTCTTTATCGTCGCTTTATTAAAGCGGCGATAGTCGATGCACACCAGCGTGGTTCCATCCTTCTTCTTCACGAACAACACCTGGCGCACCCAAGGCGAAAAACTTCGGGCGAGCAAAACCTCTATCCACCAATTCTTGCAAGCGAGCTTTCAACTCCTTTAATTCGTTGGTGCCATACGATACGGAGCTATCGAATTGGGTGGTACCGGTACCAATTCGATGCCAAATTCTATTTCCGAGCGGGTGGTAAACCGGCAATTCTTGGGAAAACATCCGGGTATTCACAAACCACGGGCGCAGATTCGGGTTTCTTTTCGATTCCTTGTCATCGAGCACGTCGCAAGGTGCGCCGCACCCTTTTCTTACATATTTACGGGCCAACATCGGCGATATTACGGTGGCAACCCTTTAAGTCCGTAGACTCAGCCGAATTATTTCATTATTCGCACCTCAAATCGATAGTCTTGCTCTTGCAATTTACAACCGCATCGTGCATGGTCAACCAATCCAAACCAAGAATAACGTCGAACTCATCGAGCGGCAAAAGCATCAAGTCGCGGAAAACAAGAACCTCGGAACACTAGGGACTTTTCTTGCACACTTTGTTGACAAGCACGTAATGACCCAAGGGGTTTGACACTCGAATTACAAACTCGATGAGACTCAATAGGCAAAGTCTTCTTTGGATGCTAAGGTTTCACATATATATGAATGAGTAGAACCGGGGTCAATCAAAGCAATCACATTTGTATTGAAAAGAGTGAAAGTACCGGTAATGACATCCGAGAGGCAGCATCCTCACGTGCGGCGTATGGCATAAGTCCTTGCGAGAGCACGAGCCTCGGATCGATGGTAGCATCTCTAGATCCTCTCGACCGCCATCGACATTGCCCATATTTCTAGGTGGCCTACCTCGGCGATGGTAGCACCGGGTTTCCACTCGACTCACATTACATTCAAGCATCCTCGGGCAATCCTTCATAAAGTGGTCGGCCGATCTACACTTATAACGAGGCGATCACGAAACCAACAGCTCCCGAATGCCATTTGCCACAATGTGGACACTCCGCCCTCTCGGCGATCATTTCCACCATGGCGATCGAAGTGACTCGTGTGGTCACGGGGTCGATCGCGTCCTCGTCTAGAAAAGCGAAAACGCCTCTAGACCGGCTCGCATCATCTCGAAATCTCTTGATGCTTGTTGAAGAGACTTTCCGAGGACCTCTTCGAATTCTCCGGTTCCCACATCAGCTTTTTGTTTCTCCTTTCTAAGCTCTTGACTTTACAAGCTCGCTCAACAAGTACTACGAACTCTCGTATCTCGAGAATGCCAACAAACATCCTTATATCATCATTCAGCCCATCCTCGAAGCGTTTACATAATAGCCGGACGAAAATCATTCTCAGCGTGCTGGCTAAGCCTCACAAACTTTCGTTCGTAGTCGATAGCGGACATAGAACCTTGCTTAAGATCAAGAAATTCCTCCGCTTTTGGTCGATGAATCTCGGTGATATACTTTTTTGAACTTCGGTTTGAAAGAATTCCCAAGTCACTTGCTCTCTAGGCACCACGAAGTCGAGTACTCCACCAATAGTAGGCGGACTCACGTAGCAAGGAGATGGTACACTTTAAGCACTCATCCGGTGTCTGAGGATAGCTCATCGAGCACCGGATAGTGTTATCCAACCAAAATTCAGCTCGCTTCGGCATCATCATCATCCGTAGCCTTAAATTCAGTGGCCCCATGTTTTGAATCCTATCATTTGGGGCTTACTTGACCTTATTTGGTCAGTCACGGAGGTATTATAGGTGCGGGGTTGCATTTGTCGGGAATGGAGGTTGTGGAACAGCCGTGTTAGTTGAATGTATTGATTAAACCATTCGTTCATCACACTATAAAAGGCTTGCCTAGCCTCGTCATTGGATTGCTGGCCATAGGTTGAGAGTCATGGCGCTGTCCCATCTTGGAGGCAGGCGCCACACTCTCCACATCATCAGCTATCTTTCGGTTGGGATCGGGATCCATTGCTATAAACAAACACAAAGTCAAATTGTAAATCACCACACTATCGATTCATCATTTAATGGCATGTATAGCTAGACCCCAAACACATCACGGTAGTCCTAGAATCGACTAAACCGTGGCTCTGATACCAATAAAATTGTAACACCCGAACCGAGACCATCGCCGATTGTCGGACACGAGGGTTAACAAGCCAAGTTCACATGTTTTGCCCACCAATTTGACATTTCCAGTCAGGCTGGAAAACTGCGTCACTGTCGCCTTAAAATCATATCTCGAGTTTCAAAACTCGGAAACTGGTTTTGTAAATTTTCCCTGAATTTAGACTCATATATCCATCCATGGATTTATTTCTAGAATTTTTGGTCGGGCCAATTGGTACAGTTTATTAGTTAAAGTCACCCATGTTACAGGGATCGACTGCTCTGACCTTTGCGCGTTATAACTTGAATATCTCTCTGTACAGGGCTTTAACACTGGTGTTGTTTGTTTCTAATGAAACTAGACTCAAAATGAAATCTGTACATATAAGGCATGACTCCTAATTCTTTCTGGATAATTTATAGTAAATTTTTAAAGTTGCGACAGGGGACCCAGAAACCGTTCTGGCCCTGTCTCACAATAGCCTTAATATCTCTTAACATATAACTCCTATGACCATTTCGTTTCTTCCATATGAAAATAGACTCATCAAGGTTCATTTACATATCTTATTCACTATTTAATACCATTCCTATAAATTTTGGTGATTTTTCACATTCACGTCACTGCAGCTGGCAGCATCTGTTTTAAGGTAGGTCTTACCTATTTGGTAGTCTCCATGAACCAACTAGTCTTGCCATACATAGGTTCATATATGATCATTTTAACCATGCCAATGCCTGATCATGTGACCAACATTCCCATTTCAATCCATAGCCACATCATGACACCAAATATATACATACAAACCACAAATAGTCTAAGTTCATGCTTCCTTTTTCGAGCCATTTTAGCATGGCCGTACATATATACATCACAACATATTTAACCAACAAGGGGTAGTCCTATACATGCCATCTCAAGTTCAACCAAAATTTATACCAAAATGGAGGCTTGATAGTGTGGATGACTTGACTTCAACGATCCCAAATCCGATTGCTTGACGAAATCTAGAAAAGCGAGAGCCAAAGCAACGGGGTAAGCATTTTATGCTTAGTAAGTCTCAAGGAATATAATCAACTCTAATTACAGCAATACATTCACATAGCCAAATGCATCATTTCATTAATACACATTCTTACTTCACACTTCATCATTATATAATTTCACAAAGTATCAATCAATTCAATAACTGAAATTCATTAGTCGATTGAGCGAATGTTGCTCAAACATGTCGACTTTCCAATGCACATATAAGCGTACCTCATTCTTTGGGCTTTTTGAGTGTACTCATTGAATTTATTACAGCAACCAACACTCACCTCCAGCCCAAGATTCTTGAATATAACCGGATATAACCATGCACACAAATGCCTTGGTCTTAGCCGGATAGAATGTCTCGCACGAATGCCTTGGTCTTAGCCGGATGTAGCCACTAGCACAATTGCCTTGGTCTTAACCGGATATAATTTCCAGCATAATTGTCTTTGGGATTTAGCCGGATATCATTCAATTTCCCATGAACACATACATCAATTATCATTGGACATACATATTTCATTTTCAGTTACTAAGGCTCAAACGCAATTATAGTCACAAGCATATTAAGCCTTGGGACTTAGCCGGGTAGAATTCAAATACTCATGCACACATAATCAATAATCAATACACATCCATACTTTATTTCACATAATTCAAGTAGGGTCACTTCTTGAGGACTTACCTCGGATGTTGTCGAACGGCTTTTTGGCTATTCGATCACTTTCTCCTTCCCTTGTCCAATTGTGGCCCTTTAAGCTCTTGAGCTAATTCAAACAAATTCAATTTATTAAAACCTCATTGTGCTAGCTTATGGCGAATATGACAAGGAGTTTAAATGGTCATATAGCCACCCTTTAGCTTGAATACACAATGGTCATGCACATTTTATACTACATCAAGCAATTCAATACAATTTATTCGAGCATCAAGGAAATGCTAAGGCCTTCAATAGGCTACCCAAGGCGAATATTCATGTACATGTTGAGGCCAATTATGCATAATACCTCACAAAACAGCATGCATTTTACTAGTTAATGCTTTGCATATTGTGGCTCAAAACTTATAATATAGCATCAAGCACTTATATGTGTGCTAGGCAATTGTGCTTGCAAATTTCACAATTATTCTTCAACATCTTCTTCTTTAAACAAGCTTATTCATCACTTCCTTCATAACCAAAACATCATGTGCAAACATATATATACATATATGAGCATGGCGAATTTCAAGGTGTCCATAGCCATCCAAAACACAAATTTTAACTAACATGCAAGAAGCATGAACCATGCTCATGAATGCATCATGGCGAATATGACAATCATGCTCCTTTTCAACTTCAATCATGATAAAACAAAAGAAAGCTCAAAATCTTACTCAAGAGTAGACAATCCATCATTGCATGCATCATCATCAAGCTTCACACTTAGCATGCAATGGCTTTATCACCATAACAACTTTGGCCAAATACCATTTCCATGGCTTAACAAAGATTTGAGCCATGGCTAACATGCACATCAAGTTAGCAACCAAAACATGCATGAAACTCCTAACACAACCTCATACATACCTTAATCTTGATGCAAACTTAGCCAAATCTCCTTCTAGATCTCCTCCAAACCAAGCATGAAGCAAAAATCCTCCTTCTTCCTTAGTTTTGGCTCAAAGAAAGGATGAACAAAATTTTTTCTTTCCTTCTCTACAACTCACGGCAATGGGGGAATACCTCACACACACATTTTTTTTTCATTCTTTTCTTACCCATACACATTTGTTTATTATTTCTCCCTAATGCACCAACAAAACATGTTTCATGACATGTTTTGCCCATCCTCTCTTGCCATGGCCGGCCACTTCATGTTGGGGGAAATTTGACATGCAAATCCCTTATTTTTGCATGCATGAGCAACTAGTCATCACACATTTCCCCATCATACTTTCAAAGTTCACTACTAGGTCCTTTCTAGTGAAATTCGCATTTATAACACTAAATCGAAACATCAAAAATGTCACACACAAATTAACACATATCATAGGCATCAAAATAAATTTTAAATTATTTTTATGCCTCGGTTTTGTGGTCCCGAAACCACATCCCTACTAGGGTCAATTTTGGGCTGTCACACAATCACCCAAACCGAGTCCTTTTTCGTCGGTGTTCAAGGGTAGCCCACTCACAAAGTCCATGGTTACCCTCTCCTATTTCTAAAGTGGTATCTTTACTGGCTGCAAAAGTCCAGAAGGTAGTTGATGTTCAATTTTCACTTGCTGGCATGTCAGGCGTTTCCCCACAAACTCCGTTACTTCTCACTTAAGCCTCGGCCACTAATACAATTCTCGCAAGTCGTGATACAACTTATTCCATCCAGGATGCATGACACAAAGTCCTCCATGAGCTTCTTTCAGTATTGCCTGCCTCAAGTCAGAGTCCTTCGGAATGCAAACTCTCCCTTAGAAACACATGACTCCTTCACTATTCAATCCAAACTCAGAAGTTTCCCTTTTCTCAACTTGTTGGAATCGAGAAACTAAAGACTCATCCTTCAACTACTTTTCCTTAATCTGATCCACCCAGGCTGGCCTTACTTGCAACTCAACCAACAGACTACCATCATCATACAGGCTCAAATGAGCAAACATTGCTCTCAGATCAAATACAGCTCTACGGCTTAGGGCATCGGCTACCACATTAGCCTTGCCTGGGTGATACTCAATCGAACAGTCATAATCCTTAAGCAACTTTATCCATCTCTGTTGCCTAAGGTTCAACTCTTTCTGAGTCAGCAAGTACTTGAGACTCTTATGATCCGTGTATATGACACACCTTTGTCCATACAGGTAGTGTTTCCAAATCTTAAGTGCAAGGATTACTACTGCAAATTCAAGGTCGTGAGTAGGATAGTTCACCTCGTGAGGCTTCAGCTGTCGCTATGCATAAGCAACCACCTTACCCTCTTGCATCAACACACAATCCAAACCCACATGTGATGCGTCACTATACATGGTAAAATCCTTCCCAGACTCCGGCTGAATTAATACAAGTGCCTCGGTCAGAACTTCCTTCAACTTCTCAAAAGCTTCCTGTTGCTTCTCGGTCTAAACAAACGGTGCTCCTTTCTTATAATCTTTGTCAAAGGTGTTGCTAACACAGAAAAACCTTCGACAAACCTTCTGTAATACCCTTCCATACCCAAGAAACTCTGAATTTCTGACACCGACCTAGGTGGCTTCCACTCCAGAATCGCTTCAATCTTTCGAGGGTCCACCTTGATCCCCTCAGCAGAGACAACATGACCTAGGAAGGTTACCTCCCTCAACCAGAATTCACACTTAATGAATTTTGCATAAAGTTCCCTCTCCCTCAATACTCGCAGCACAATGCGGAGATGTTCATCATGTTTCTCTTCAGTTTCAAAATACACAAGAATATCGTCTATAAAAACAACCACGAATCGGTCCAAGAATGGTTGGAATACCCGATTCATCAGATCCATAAATGCTGCAGGAGCATTCGCAAACCCAAATGGCATAACCAAAAACTCGTAATGACCATACCAAGTCCTGAATGCTGTCTTATGAATGTCTACCTCCTTGACCCTTAATTGATGATATCCAGATCGAAGATCAATCATGGAAAATACCAAAGCTCCTTTAAGTTGGTCAAACAAGTTATCGATTCTTGGCAGAGGGTACTTATTCTTAATCGTCAGCTTGTTCAACTGCCGATAATCGATGCACATCCGTATCGTCCCATCCTTCTTTTTTCACAAACAACACCGGTGCTCCCCATGGGGACACACTCGACCTAATAAAGCCTCTATCCAACAACTCTTGAATCTTTGCTTTCAACTCCACTAACTCCTTCGGTGCCATCCTGTATGGTGCGATGGACACTAGTGCCATTCCAGGCAACAAGTCAATTCCACACTCGACTTCTTGGTTCAGAGGCAATTCTAGGAGCTCTTCTGGAAAAACATCTTGGAACTCCTTAACGGTTCTAACTTTATCCACCGTCAGACCTTTAGTCTCCGACTGACTCACAAATGTTAGATAAGCCTCAAAACCCTTACAAATCCACTTCTCGGCTCTCAATGCCGACACCACATTGGACAAATAATCCCTTCGCTCACCTATCACCATAACCTCCTCACCCTCAGCGGTCTTTAACACAATACGCTTAGCTGCACAGTCCAGAGTTGCCCTATCCTTAACAAGCCAATCCATCCCCAGAATGAGGTCGAATTCTCCGAACGGTAACTCCATCAAGTCTCCAGAGAAAATCTTTCCTTGAGTTTCTAAAGGCACGTCTCTATACAGTTTGTCTACCCTAACCAAGTGGCCTAAAGGACTTAGTACAGATACCCCACTCACAGTTTCCTCAGAGTGCACACCCAACGACCTAGATATGGTACATGCAATATATGAATGAGTAGATCCAATATCTATCAAAGTAGTGTATGGCATGCTAGAAATCAAGAACATACCAGTTATGATGTCAGGTGCATCACCCTCCTCTCAGCGACGAGCTACATACACCAACGCTGGCTGTCGAGCCTCAGCATTTCTGACCCCTTTGCCGGGTACTCCTCGACCCCGACCATTTCCATTACTACCCTTACATTGTCCACGTCCTCTCGGTTGTTGTTGTCCACCTCTCACCAGTTGAGCAACCCTCCATTCTACAACTTGAACCTGATCTATTTTTTGCGAATGGTCCTTTACTTTATGTTCTGTAGATCCGCATCGGAAACAAGCACCAGAACGTTTCCTACACTCGCCCAGATGTACCTTACCATAGTCCGCACAAACTTGTGGTCTAACAACATTCATCGGAACTGTTCGAACTGTCTCTTCTACTCTTACCCTTTTAGCACTCCTATTTGCACCACCCCAGGCCCCCGAATCCCTCCAAAATCAGTTTTGATCCTTTTCATGATTCTGTCTTTCAGTACACTTCACCTCCTCAGCTATCCTAGCTTTCTCCACCAAAGTAGCAAAGTTCCGCTCCCTCTGCTGAGCAAGTAGCACCCTAAGTTCATCTCTAAGACCATCCTCGAAGCCCACACTACGTTCATACTCCGTAGCAACTATCCCAACGGCATACCGGCTCAGCCTCAGAAACTCAGCCTTGTACTCAGCAATTGTCTTACCCCCTTGAACCAGATTCAGAAATTCTTTCCTACGGGTGTCCACATAACTTGCCCCAATATACTTTCCCTTGAAGACCCTCCTAAACAGCTCCCAAGTCACCCTGTCAGCAGGGGTCCCGTCTCTCACAGTGATTCACCACTAATAAGCGTCATCCCGTAGCAATGATATGGCTCCCTTCAGCCTCTACTCTACGGAACAGTTAAGTCATCCATAATCCGTTCCGTAGCCGCTAACCAATACTTAGCCACATTCGGGGCTACACTAGATACGGCCTTAAAGATCTCTGCCCCATTAGCCCGGAGTCGCTTGAAAATAGATCCTCGAATTCTGTTACCTGTACTTGCCCAGACAACCCTTTCCAAAACACGAAGCATTGCCTAAGATAGAGCGTCATCCTCGGCACCTCAATCATAAGACTCCACTTCTGTTGCTAGTGGTACCGGTGCATCTGCCACTGGCATATGTTATGAAGACGAGGACCCAGCCCGTGCTCTACCTCGGCCACATCCACAGTCCCTTCCACGATCTGCTCTCGTACTCATGTCGTATTATCTGATTACAAATTTTATGTATCAATTAAATATTTCAGTGTTTATTACAGATGTTTTATGAACAGACAATAATTCAGAATTTTGGTTTTCGCGAAATCGTAGCCTAGCTACAGTATTTATTTCTACAGTTCCATCATCACCCTAACTAAAGTATCATAATAAGGTTTCAATATAGGTATATAGCTGGTTATTCAAAAATACTCAGAAAAATTCAAAATGATACTTATAGACTTGGGCCAGAGATTCGACGTGCCACCTACTTAGAATCAAATTTTAGAAAACCGGATATGCTACCCTTGAAATCATTTATTTTTTGGAAGAAAATCTAAAACTTTTTTTTTGAAACCCATTCCACAGTTGAGTTGTTGCAACTTGACTCTGATACCACTAAATGTAACACTCCAAACTCGGCCCAAACGTTACGGCCGAATCTGGTGTGTTACATTGAAGCGTTACTGTATAGGTCATGTCTTATCTAAAATACTTCTTAGTGATTTAAAGGGTATTCTCGTTATAGATTAAACTGAATGGAAGTTGTGCACCAAGTAGGATGCCGAAAAAATAGGAGGTGAGTCTATTAGACTGCTTAAGTACCAAGCTCTCCATAGATCCACTCATAGACATGCACACAACCATTGCCACACTTTAATTGAATGATTGTTCAGGAAAAACCATTTCATTTTAAGCCTTTGAAAACAATTATTAATTTTTGAAAACGTTTTCATTTCGGAAGCTTTGTCTTATTTTACGATATTTTGAAATCAGGTAATCTCTTTTAAAAATGCGCCCTAGAGCTATTCAATTTCACACATTTAAATCCATATCATGCCTAAGCTAATAATCATACTAAGGTAATTAAAAATAATTAAAGCGGCCTTATTACAACTTAAAACCCAAAGCAATTAAAGTAAATGAAACTAATTCAGTCATAAGAAGAAATTTGAACTTGCAAGACATGTGGCCACTCCGAATCCTTCTCAACTCCAAGTCCACTATGGTTGGGGGTTACTTGCACAGATAAAATTAAGGGGTGAGTTTGGAAAACTCAGCGCGCAAAATAACCCAACAATAGTCCAGATCAATTCAAACCATAGAAACAGATTAAGTTGGGCCTTAGCCCTATACAAAATTCAGAATAAAGCCCATAAGCCCATAACAGAAACAAAACAGATATATCTTGTATGCAGAAAACCCAACCCATATCCATCCGTATACACCCCCGTGCTGACCTTACACCATGTGGGGAGACTACTCGACCCACCCATCCACTACACATCACAAAATTTGCAGCATGGTTGCCAGAACAGATATTGTGACAGAGTCGCCAGATACAGATATTGTGGCAGAGCCATCAGAAACAGATATTTGTGGCAGAGCCACCAGATCAGATATTTGTGGCAGAGCCACCAGAACGCTTCCTCCATCAATATAACCCATATCCCATGCAACAGATATACATGTCATGGCATACAACAAACAGAATTAGAATATCATGCATTTCAGTCAAAATTAACCCTAGGGGTATAATGGTAATTTTACACCTATGGGTATAATGGTAATATTCATACGTAGGGGTATTTTAGTAAATTTAACTATTTTAGGTTTTACACTCATATTACAGCCATTAACACATTAATAGAAACACTTACCGAGTGTTTTTATCGAATTGGGCCCGTTGGCCCATTAACCCGATTTCGACCCATTAAGCCCAAATATACTGAAGTGCACGAAATTGCACACTCTGCAATCATACCACTTGTGATTACCAAAATTAACAACCAAACCATCTCACGAGCGCTCCCAAGTTCACAAAATGCCAGTTTTTCAGCATTTTAGCTTTTCAGCTTTTGCCGATCTAGTCTATGAGTGGGTGTCGTTTACACACCCGATTTTAGACAACCGCTATCGAAATCTCCCACGATATCCTACAATCATCACTAGGCATATCAGATCCAAAATACAATGGCAACCATCATAAACTTACTTACCATAATCGGCCATCAATACATATGGCCCTTGATATCCTATCTTTGCCAAAACTAGAGACTAGATCTAGATCTAGTTGTTCCACTTGTCCAAGCCTTCGATCAGCAGCCTCTTAATCAAACTAACACCAAAAAAAATCAATTGTTACAACCCTTAGAGCCTTAAGCTCCAATCGACAGCCTCCCTATGCCTTTAGGGATTTTGGTTTTTCTAAACCCGAAATAAAGAATAGATCTAAGTACCTACCTTAGGTTCTTTCAACCAACAGGATTCCACTTCAGTTTCGACCCTGATCTGATGCAGATCTAGCCTTTAAACACTAGCAGAAATCAAATCTTAGAGATCTAAAGATTCGGCTATATGTCCATAAAAACTATGGTGTTTTCGGCTTTTGGAACTGTGAAGAGGAAGATGATTTGGTATGGGGGTTTTTGCAGTGGTATTGTCGACAGGGGTTGAGGTTTAGAGGATGTGAAAATCAGCCAAAAGAGATGAAGAAAATAGGAGGATTTTGACTAGAAGAAATTGGCACAGGAAACAACTTTCGGGATTTCGGCTTTTATGGCAATCGGCTATAGAGGATTAGAAAAGAATGGGAATGAAAGAGGAGATGAGTAGAATGGTAGGAATGTTTTGGCCAGAGAAGAAAAGAAGGAGAAAAAGAAAATAGAAGAAGAGAGGAGAAGAGAAGGAAGAATTCGGCACTCAGGAGATCTAACTTTGCGTTTTCCGATTTTTTGCGACACTGAGAAGAGAATAGAATGAAAGTGAAGGCTCTAGGTGGCTAACCCTAATTTGGCAAAACAAAAAGAAAATAAAGCTTGCCCTAACGGCCATTCAGACCCACGGCACAACCTTCCTAAAGCCCTAGCCGAATTTCCACTTAAGCTCTATCACATGCCCGGCATATGCACACAAAAATAAAAGTAACAACACGCTTACCTTGTGACTTGAACTCTGGCTCCCCCTAATCATCCACATGCCACTCCCCAAACATCAAGGTGGCGCCACATGCCACTTTACCACAGATCTTTTTGTGTCCTATTTTACCACCACAATTTTAAAAGCCTATATCGCCAGAACCCTCTCTCTCCAAAATTAAAATTCAAGAATTGCCTCGAATTAAATTTACTCTTGGGCCTTTTAGAGGCCCACCAACATACTCAGACCCACACCAGACAGTCAAAACACAGTATTTTTAAAATTCATTGAAAATTACAGAAATCCTGAAAATCCCAAAAATTAGGGCGTTACACTTGTACGTAAAATATGTTCAATATTTGATTGCCCAATTAAATTAATTCTATAATTAATTTAATTTATGTGACAACCAAACACAATACCAACTATGTTTTATTCCGTTCATTTCAACCATAGGGTGTGACCTTGTAGGTTCTTGTAACGTTAGGAGTAACACTAGAATGATTCTAATGTTACAAACAATGAGTGACATCCAGCAATGCATCATTGCTACCTAAGTTACAAGAAGTCATGATTCGACATAACATTTTATGATTAACCTTTCATGCATCAATCCTTAAGTCCTTTATCTCCAGAATGGACACAATTCATGGAATAGTCACACTTGCGTAGTCCATCCCATGTTTCTTGATACCTTGAGTAGACTATGATACACAAATAAGTATGACATCTCATATCAACTTATTTGAGCATGGCCATGCATTACTAGTCTCACTCAATCAAGTGGCCTAAGATATTACTCCCATTATGTAGGAGGGACTTATCCTATATTGATCAACCATATCCCTCTACATAGATTGTGGTATATCCAACATCAGCTTTTTTAAAACAATCAGCTACGGTGTACGTTTGATTGTATCAAAATATACAACTCACGATGTTGGGATAATGATGATCTCAAGTCTGAGGATCATATACATATTAATCACTATGAGTAATGTTGTGACAATTACATAATAATCCAAGAAACATACTCATAGTGGGTCAGTCCAATATGTTGTTCTCTAACACACATATTCATGCATTGATTCTGACACTCCATATCAATGAAAACTCTTTATCATCAATCAAGTACATGTTAGTCTTAATGCATATTGTTGTCCTAGAAAACAATAATACTTGACTAAGGACCTTTTAAGAATAATCATATTACTCTCAGGACATTATTATAAAACAGTTTATTTATACACACAGAAAAGAAACTGAAATAATAATGGCAACGCCTTATATTAATAAACATGGTAAATCAAGTATGTTATTACAACCATCTCATGATTGATCTTGGGCATGCTCTTACACTAACGGACTTATCACAGTCATCCCATTCATAGTAATCTCAAACATATCACCCAAAGGTTCAATCATATTGCATACAACATACGAATGCGTCGATCCAATATCAATTAATACTGTGTAAGGTAACTCATTTATAAAGAACATACCCGTTATCACATCTGGGGCATCCCCGTCTTCTTGGCGACGAGCAGCATAGACTAAACCTGGCTGTCTCGCCTCAGCATGGCCTACATTTCTTCCTGGTGCTCCATGTCCACGTCTATTGCTGTTACCGCCTCTGGCCTGCCCACGACCCCTTGGCGGCAGCTGACCACCCCTTGGTGGCTGAGCACTACCTTGGCCCATGACCGTAACTCGCCCTAGCGTTTTAGTGCAATTTATGATCCTATGCTCCATAGACCCACACGCTAAACAAGCTCCCATCCTCTTCCAGCACTCGCCTCCAAGGCTTTTTCTATAATCAGCACAAGGTGGCACCCCTAGATTAATAGCAAGGGACCGTGCTCTAACTGGCCCATTAACTTTGGCCCTAGTCCTGGGTCCCTGTCCAACCCCAGGAGTCTTAGCCTCTCTATTATTCTTACCCCTTTCCTTTTCTCAATTTAGGTGCTCCGTGCGCTTCACCTCCTCCGCTATCTTTGCTTTCTCCACCAACTTCGAGAAAACTCATTCCCTTTGAGGCGCTATCAACACCCTGAGGCTATCTCTATGTCCATCCTCAAACCTAACGCAACGCTCATATTCCGTAGCCACCATAACTCTTGCATACCTACTAAGGCGCAAGAATTCCGCCTCATACTCTGCCGCAGATCTGCTTCCCTAGGTCAAGTTTAGGAACTCCTTCCTTCTGGCATCCATATAGCTTGCACCGACATACTTCCCTTGGAATGTAGCTCTAAAGAACTCCCAAGTGACCTGCTCAAATTGAGTGCCCTCTTTCACTGTCAGCCACCACTAGTAAGCTTCTTCCCTTAGCAATGACATTGCCCCTTTTAGCTTTTGTTCAGGTGAACAGTCTAGATCCTCCATTATCCTTTCTGTTGCCTCCAACCAATATTCAGCCACGTTAGGAGCCACACCAGTCACGCCCTTAAAAATTTCAGCCCCATTTGATCGAAGTCACTCCGGAATGGGCCCCCGATTTCCCGTACCATTATTGGACCCAACGACCCTCTCCAAAATCCATAGCATTGCCTGCGACAATGCATCATCCCCCGAGGCCCGATCGTACTATCCATTCTCAACCACGGGTGAGGCCGGAGCCTCTTCTACTCCAATATTGGGCACATGGCTCGATGCCGACAATCCAGCCCTAACACTTTCTCAGCCTCGGCCACGGCCGCTCGTACCTCTTCTAGCACTCATCTTCGATTCAAGTACTTTCTGGATTAAAAGTTTTACGAAATTTTAGTTAGTTCAATAATTAACCCGATGTTTTATGGGAGTAATTTAAGAGAAGATTGTTTTTTGAAAATCCTCTAAGTTTCAAGATCATACGGGCTTCAGTTCCATTCTAACATAATCATCTAAAGTAGCCCTCTAACTATCTACTGTATAACAATTTAAACAGGCTTAAGATCCAAAGAACTTACTTGGTTCGACGTTGAAGACTCGGTATGCCGCTCAGCAAGACTTCCCCTTTTCCAAGACATTGTAAAAATTATATATATATTTTTAAAACCAAAAAGAAACCAAATAAAAAGGCCCACTTCACAGCCCGTGTTTTGCAACCTGGGCTCTGATATCACTAAATGTAATACCCCAAACTCGGCCCGAACACTATGGTCGAATCTGGCGCGTCAAATTGAATTGCTTTGGCAAAAACCTTGTCTTCATTGAAAACCCTTCCTTAGGATATGAAACCTTAGTTAACTTATGAAAACACTCTTTTCAGTTGCGAAAGCTTTGTTTAAAACATTTGATTTAAGAAAACTTATCATTTAAGAATTTAGTTGCGGAAACGTAGTAAGCATGTTATAATTCAAGAAACCATGTTCAACCTCTCATAATTATATCGCATAAAAATAGTAATCCAAATAATAACAAAAAGGGGAGGCCTTATTACAATCCAATCTAAAATCACTGAATAAATCGGAAACTAAATGCTCTTCCTTTTTTTAGTAGAACAAACAAGTCCAAGGTGTCTCACTAGCTGGCCACCCAGAGTCCCTGCAGACATCGAACCTCCTATTGAGCACCACTTGAGAAAAATAAAAGAGGGGGTGAGTTTTCGCAAACTCACGTGTGTACATCCCTTGACCAAACATTAAGCATACATCAACCACCATACATCATACATGTAATGCAATGCAGTGCAATCCCATCCCAATAATCCATCTGCTACACCACAACTCTGCCCCCAATACACATCATGTGGGGATATAAATATCGACCCACCCAACCGATACACATCCGGGGTAGCCCGGTTGCGGAACTACCTTCATTTACATATTGGGCTTAAAAGCCGTCGATGGATCCATGATTGTCAGGCAACCATGCGATCCTCATATATTTCCTCCGTTCCATAATTCCCAACCCATATGCAACCTAAGTAGAATATCATTTGTATGCAGCAGATAAGCACGTCACATCCATTAAACTTACATTCAACACATAAGGGTATTTTGGTCATTTTCGCCCTTAGGGTCATTTCGGTAATTTTCCCTTTATTATGGTTTTCAATTACCTTGGCCCGTTTATAAATCCCGTGAGCTAAGATGAATGAATACTATGCACCTAGTAGGATTCCAAAGAAGAGGAGGTGGGTCATTAAGACCGCTTAAGTACCAAGCTCTCCCTATATCCAATCCTAGACATACATATACCCGTTTCCACACCTTACCCCTATGACTTGTCCATGGTCTCAACAATTTAATTAAGTTTTATGTAGTCATCATATACTAAGCCTAAAACCCCTACATACATACATATGGCCCTCTAAGTCGAATCTCATTTAGATGGCCCATCCGGCCAAATTCACGTTCATATGGCCTATCGGCCCAATTCATATTCATATGGCCCATTAGGCCCAATCTCATTTATATGGCCCATCTGGCCCAAATCACATTATAATCATGCTCACATACAAATTTTCTATCATATAGCATCACTTATCAAATTTTACCTAATATGGGCTCAACAGCCCCTCAGGCCCATTTAGCCATTCCGGCCCATTTGGCCTATTCACAACCCAAGTCCATGGAATCGCCCATGGGCCTCAGGCAACCTATCAATCTTCCCCTTACGAGTGTTCGCGCACTCGCCAGACTATCGTAGCTAAACTTTTGCCTTTTCGGCATTTCAGCTGTAACGCCCCCAACCTAAGACTGTCGCCAGAGTTGAGCACGGGGTGTTAACGGACTTAATTCATTAATTAAACAGCTCAAACAATTTATTTTAGAACTTCTAGACAAGTTGGCTAATTGCGTCACAATAGCTTAAAAATTCATATCTCGAGTTACGAAACTCGAAATCCAATTTTGTAAATTTTCACTGAAACTAGACTCATATATCTATCAACTAAAATTTTTTCTAGAATTTTTGGTTGGGCCAACTAGTACAGTTTATTAGTTAAAGCCTCCATTATTTCAGGGTTCAACTACTCTGACCCCTGTGTATTTTGAATTAAATATCTCCCTCTACAGAGTTTCAATTATTATTCCATTTGTTTCTCATAAAACTAGACTCAATAAGGAATCTGTACATGTAAAGTATGACTTCTAATTATCTTTGTAAAATTTTTGGTGAATTTCCAAAGTCAGAATAAGGGATGCATAAATCACTCTGGCTGTATTTCACAAAATTTTAAATATCTCATAAAATGTAACTCATATACCTGTTTTGTTCCATCCATATGAAAATAGACTCATCAAGATTTAATTCTATATCTCATTCACTATCTAAATCCATTTATACTGTTTTTAGTTATTTTCCAAATTCATGTCACTACTGCTGCACGACACTATTTTATAGCCAATTTCACCATTTTATCGTTTTCCATGGAGTAGGTAATACATTAAGCATACATAACACTAAATATAAATTTTGATTAGCCATTCCAATAGCTAATCAGCAACAAGCATTTCCACATCACTCATTCACCATATCATAAGATTATATATACAAAAGGATTATAATGCTATACATGCCATATTCCCAAAATATGCAACCCACTATACCGAGATGGTCTGTTGATAGTGAGAGCGTGCCTCCAACCGTCTTGATCTCCAAGCCGACTTGTCAAAACTACAAGGAATGGAAGGGAGGGAGTAAGCATAAATGCTTAGTAAGTTCACATGTAAATAGCAAGTAACATAACCATGCAATAATACGAAGTCCACATTTGCATAATATCACCAAAGCATTCATATCATATTTCTCATACATGATCTTACCATATTATTGTTATATTGAAGCCTCAACCCAAGGGTTAAGTACATACCTGTACAAAGTATCCGTTCCACAACACTTACCAACTTGTAACTTTCAAGAATTCTTCCATTTCACTAGAACTGTACCTGTTGAACACAATCGGAATATAATTTAGATACACGAATTTCATGCATGTAAATGCGATACCCGAATCTAGGCAAACTCAATAGCCTGCGAAAATTATGTAGCCAAGCTATCATGTAACTCGCCCATAAGTGAACTCAGACTCAACTCAACGACCTCGGGCGTTCGCATCCATAAGTGAACTCAGACTCAACTTAATGAGTTCAGAACTCAAATATCCTAGTGAAATGTCACTTGTATCCTAATCTATTCCCAAGGTTCAAACGGGCTTTTTCCTCAATTACACCTCTTTTCCCTTTTCCACGGAATGTCGAAACCGATACTCGGTAGCAATTCATATTTAACAAGTAGCACACATAATTTACATATTACTCAATAATAACCACAAAGCATAATATTTCATGATATTAATCATCATATAATATAAATAACATTAAATTACTTAAAATGACAATTATGTTACTACATTTACACCTGAACTTACCTCGTATGCGAAAATGATCAGTTTTACCATTTTGTCCACAACTTGGTATTTTGTCGATTTTAGCCCGAATTTCGATTTTCCTTGCTCTATCATTTCAAATATAGCCTAATTAGGACTCATATTATTCAAATCAACCCAAAATCATATTTGGTAAAATTACAATTTTGCCCCTAAACTTTCACATATTTATACTTTTGCCCCAAATCTCATAAATTAAACTTCACACTATTTTCTTATGTTCTGTGACATGCTGATCATTTTTCCCTTCTATAGCAATATCCAATTCTAACTCTAACATGTATTTATGAACATTAGGTATTTTTACCGATTATGTCATTTTAGTCGTTTTTACGTAAAATCACTTAGCAAAAGTTATTTAACACAATCTCAAGCTTCATATTCTACCATAAAACATCAAAATTCATGCATATCATTCATGGGTAAATTTTTAAATATAAACCCTAGCTCAAAATATTGGTAGAAATAGGTAAACCGAGCTACGAGGATTTCAAAAATGTAAAGAACATTAAAAACGGGCATAGAAATCACTTACAATCAAGGCTTAAAAGTGTTGAAACCCTAGCTATGGTGGAGGGCATAATTTAGCAGCAACTTATGGAGAAGATGATCATTTTTGTGTTATTTTTCTCATTTTATTTCATTTAATATCCAAATGACCAAGATGCCCTTCCTTACTAAACTTTAAAAAATTTCATCCATGTCCAATTTTTGTCCATAAACTTAGAAATTGGTCAAATTTCTATTTAAGACCTCCTAATTAATATTTCAAAGCAATTTCATACTAGAAACTTCTTGAATGCAAGTTTTGCAACTTATTCAATTTAGTCCCAAATTTCAAATTAAGCACTTTATGCATAGAATTTCTTCACGAAAGTTTCACACAATCATGCAATCATATCATAGACCTCAAAATAATTATAAAATAATTATTTCTATCTCAAATTTTTGGTCTCAAAACCACTTATTGAAAAAGTGGTGTTCACTTAAATTTCTCAATTTCATATTCGGTGCTATAGAACTTTCACTCAGGCAGTGCCTCCAATACATCTCTTTAATTTCTCATATATTCTGAAAGCTTACGGACTCATCTCTCAATTGTTCTTAAATTTTCAACCCTTCTCAGTTTCCCTTGTCATCTTGACATAAAACCAGATCTCAATTTGGTTAATGGAGACTAGAATTCCAAGAAATCCAACAATCAAAGGGACCTGCACTCTTCTGAAATAATCATACAGATTTTCATCATCAATAAATCACAATCCAACAACATCTGAATCAAATTACAATACACATCATTACTCTCTGAATGAATAGGCAAATGGAGCTTCATACAATTCTTTCTGTATACTCGGAATAATAATACCATGAATCAGATCCAATCTGAAATTCAACATCAGAAGTCGATCCTCACTGTACTCTTTTAGTTTACTACTCACTATCACATTTTCCTCTTTCCGCTACGGAAATAATTCTGATATAGCCTCGAAAATAATCCTTTCTCATTTTCATCCTAATATCAATACTGGCAGAGATAACTCTAGTAGATCCTGATGCTCGGCTTTAACCCCATTAACAACTCAGATTTTTTGGGGCATTGATACATTACCTTATTGTCTTGAATCACATTACAATTCATACAGATTGAACACTCGAGTCGATCTTAATCACTAGTGAATGACATTTCAAGTAATCCTTTCTTCTAGTTACAAAACAATTCATCATGCCATCCTTTACTATTCATTCCTTACGTTAATCAAAACCGTCTCAATTGCATTAGCTCAAATAACCAAAATATCTCAATTGAAGAAATTAACTATAATTGACTTACTTGAGAGAAGTAATCCACCATACCGATTGAAACTCGCACTTTTATCACTTACGCCTTTACCGTTGTCAAACCTTACACGAAAATTAGAAAAATCCCAATACTAAAATCACCGCATTACCCAAATCAAATCAGAAGTATAGTCATACTTGACATGATTATCACGAGCTAAAGAATGCACTTCGAACATGAGTCATAATTGACAAATTACGGAATAAAGATAACAAGAAAATCAAATAAAGAAATCCAAGATAGAGAAACCCAGAATAAAGAAATCCAGAATAAAGAAACCCAAGATACGATACTATGCCGAAAAATCGAAAACCAAATTCATAGGAAAATATAGAAGATCCCGATAATTCCTCAGAGAAAAAAATCCAGTAAAAAACATCATTTAATCCCACTGGAATCAAATGCAACAAGAACAATGTATCTTCCCATATATACATATCAAATGGAGCATTAAGTAGAAGAAACAGAATCATAGTATCATACATATTCTCTCATCAATTTTTATTAGGCAGAATATAATAGAATGCCCGAAGGAATAGTATAACAAGAATTTCTTCAAAAGATCAACAACCATAGAAATATTTGTGGGAATAGATAAACACATAGAACATCTTAGAATAAACTGCTAAAATCTGTCCAGCCGTAACTGTCACACTCAGTTATTACACATTTTAGATATCATTTCCCCAACTATTTCTACCATCACAAATTTCATATTACTTTTCACTAAAGAAGACTAGTTCTAAATAAATTTTGATTTGCACTTTTCTCAACCTTGTACCTTAGTAATTCGATTTATCAAAATAAATTTCTTCTCTAACTGGAACGGTGCATAACTCCAATAATCCTTATGCAAATCTGATACTTTTCTAGCTTTAACTTTACTTACCAACTCATTCTTCAATCTCTAATCATATTTATAATTATTCTAGCACTGAACTTTTTGGTTTCTCAACCGGAAACTTATTCAGTATAAATCTCATGAAATTCCATTATAAACACCACTTCGGTAAGGGGAAGGAGTTGTAAGGCCTTTGGCTCGACTTTCTCATACATATACATATGACACAATTTCCATCATCATAACAACATCATCAAAATCATATCATTTATTCAGGCAATGTATCATTCATGTTGGTTTACACAAATTTTCTAGTTATCCATTTAGATAAGTATACTTATGCATGCATCCTATGTTTTCTGGATAGCTTGACTTATCCATTCATCTACTCAAACAAATCATGCTCATGACATCATATAAGGGTTAAACAAACATAGATATTTGCATCACAATCACAACTTTCATTTCGTACATCATCATATACATATCATTACAATCATATAATTCAGTCTAAACAATTTAACATAGATAAATTCATTTCATTATAATCATTTATCTCATAAAAAAATATCATTGACATTCATCAACATTCAACGTTCAATCAAGGCAATGACATTTTCATTCATATCATGATATTAGGAGCTTTTACTCATACCTCTACGAATTTCTATTTATCCCGTTCATCTTATCAAGTAAGCCAAGTGCACTACATCATATGAGCATCAAGCAAGTATGGATATTTATCACAACATGACCTTTCATCTCGCGTGTTATCACTTATATATATATTATAAACTTTTATTCATACTTTTCTGAATCGAGACTCATCATAATCGTAATTTTATTCAAACACCTTCGCATCACATTGAACATGGTCAGTGCAGCTCGGTTGGAGAGTACCTCTATCTAAACAAGACGGTTCTCATACGCGTCGAGAGACATCACATTATCACGGATCCGTGGCATGTATAGCTAGACTCTTACACATGTTAGGTTAGTCTGAGAACCGACTAAACCATAGCTTTGATACCACCAAATGTAACACCCTGAACTGAGACCATCGCCAGAGTCGAGCACGAGGTGTTAACGGACTTAATTCATTAATTAAACAGCTCAAACAATTTATTTTAGAACTCCTAGACAAGCTGGCTAACTTCATCATAGTTGCTTAAAAATTCATATCTCGAGTTACGAAACTAGAAATCCAAATCCGTAAATTTTCCATGAAAGTAGACTCATATATCTATCAACTAAATTTTTTCTAGAATTTTTGGTCTGGCCAAATAGTACAATTTATTAGTTAAAGTCTCCCCTGTTTCAGGGTTTGACTACTCTACCCCTATGTATTACGAATTAAATATCTCCATGTACAGAGTTTAAATTATTATGTCGTTTGTTTCTCATAAAACTAGACTCAATAAGGAATATTTAAATGTAAAGTATGACTTCTAATTATCTTTGTAAAATTTTTGGTGAATTTCCAAAGTCAGAATAGGGGATCGAGAAATTGCTTTGGCCCTGTTTCACAAAAATTTAAATATCTCATAAAATATAACTCATATACCTGTTTTGTTCCATCCATATGAACATAGACTCATCAAGATTTAATTCTATATCTCATTCACTATCTATATCCATTTCTACTCTTTTTAGTGATTTTCCAAATTCACGTCACTACTGCTGCATGACACCGTTTTATAGCCAATTTCACCATTTTATCGTTTTCCATGGAGTAGGTAATACATTAAGCATACATAACACTAAATATAAATTTTGATTAGCCATTCCAATAGCTAATCATCAACAAGCATTTCCACATCACTCATTCATCATATCATAAGGTTATATACACAAAAGGATTATAATGCTATACATGCCATATTCCCATATGCAAGCCACTATACCGAGATGGTCTATTGATAGTGTGAGCGTGCGTCCGACCATCTTGATCTCCAAGCCAGCTTGTCAAAAATACAAGGAATGAAAGTGAGGGAGTAAGCATAAATGCTTAGTAAGTTCAAATGTAAATAGCAAGTAACATAACCTTGCAGTAATACGAAGTCCACATTTGCATAATATCACCAAAGCATTCATATCATATTTCTCATTCATGATCTTCCCATATTATTGTTATATTGAAGTCTCAACCCGAGGGTTAAGTACATACCTATACAAAGTATCCGTTCCATAGCACTTACCAACTAGTCACTTTCATCTCGAGAATTCTTCCATTTCACTAGAAATTTACCCATTGAACACAATCGGAATATAATTCGGATACACAAATTTCATGCACATAAGTGCCATACCAGCAGCTAGACTGTAATATCCTGATTTTGGGCCTAGTCGGAATAGTGGTTTTGTGACCACAAAATTCGAGATAGAAATAATTATTTTATGATTATTTTAAGGTCTATGATATGATTGCATGATTGTGTGAAAATTTAGTGAAGAAATTTTATGCATAAAGTGCTTAAATTGAAATTAGGGACTAAATCGAATAATTTGCAAAACTTGCATTCTAGAAGTTTCTAGTATGAAATTGTTTTGAAATATTAATTAGGTCTTAAATAGCAATTTTACCAATTTCTAAGTCTATGGACAAAAATTGGACATGGATGGAATTTTTGGAAAGTTTAGTAGTAAGGGCATTTTGGTCATTTAGGGGTAAAATGAATTAAAATACAAAATTAAAAGCCAATTTTGCTCATCTTCAACCCCATGGCCAAATATAGCAAGGAGAAACCATGGCTAGGGTTTTTCAAGCTTCCAAGCTCGATTAGAAAGGAAAACTAAAATTCGAGCTAAAATGGGGAAAATACCAAGTTGTGGACGAAATGGTAAAAGTAGCCATTTTCGCATACGAGGTAAGTTCATATGTAAATGTTGGTAACATAGTTATTATTTTAAATGCTTTTATGTTATTTAAATGATATGATGATATGCTGATTTTTTTATCGTGAAATATTATGCTTTGTGGTTAATGTTGAGTAATATGCAAATTATGTTTACTACTAGATAAATATGAATTGCTACCAAGTATCGGTTCCGATATTCCATGGAAGACGGCAAATGTGAGATCGAGGGAAAAAGCCCGTTTGAACCTTAGGAATAGATTAGGATACAAGTGACATGTCACTAGGATGGTTGAGCATCCGAACTCATTGAGTTGAGTCCGAGTTCACTTATGGATGCAAATGTCCGAACTCGTTGAGTTGAGTCCGAGTTCGTGAGATGTAACTAGGCATCCGAACTCGTTGAGTTGAGTCCAAGTTCATTTATGGATGCGAACGCCCGAGTTCGTTGAGTTGAGTCCGAGTTCACTTAGGGGCGGGTTACATGATTTCTTGATTACATATGTAGCACTTATGTGCAAACTTTCCATGTATCCGAATTATATTCCGATGTGTTCAACGGGTAAAGTTCTACTCAAATGGAGGAATACTCAAGATGAAAGGGACGTATTGGTAAGTGTTGTGAAATGGATACTTTGAACAGGTATGTACTTAACCCTCGGGTTGAAAACTCGATATAACAACAATATGGTAAGATGATAAATGAAAATGTGATATGAATGTCTTGGTGATGATTATGCAAATGATGTTTTATGTTTGCTTATATGGTTATGTTACTTGCTATTTGCATGTGAACTTACTAAGCATTTATGCTTACTTCCTCCTTTTCATTCCTTGTAGTGTTGACAAGCCCATTTCGAAAAGCAGGAACGATCGGAGGCATGCTCACACTATCCGTATACCATCTTGGCATAAGGGCTTGCATATTTTGAGTATGGCATGTATAGCATTATAATCATTTTGTATATATGGTCTTATGATATGGTTATTGAGTGGTATGGAAATTCTTGGTAATGATTAGCCATTGGAATGGCTAATCATGATCATATTTGGTGTTATGTATGTCAAATTCCTAGCTAATCCATGGGAACCATGAAATAGGTAAAATTTACCATAAAATAGATTCAGACAGCAGTAGTGACGTGAATTTGAAAAATCACTAAAAATAGTAGAAATGGAATTAAATAATGAATAAGTTATGGAATTGAAGCTTGATGAGTCTATTTTCATATGGAATAAGCAAAACAGGTATATGAGCTATATTTTATGAGATGTTTAAATTTTTGTGAAATAGGGCCAGAGCGATTTCTGAATCCCCTGTTATGAATTTGGAAATTTACCATAAATTTTACAAAGATAATTAGAAGTCATGCTTTATATGTACAGATTCATTATTGAGTCTAGTTTTATTAGAGACAGACGGCATAGTCATTGAAACTCTGTACAGAGAGATATCTGATTTGTAATACACAGAGGTCAGAGTAGTCGAACCTTGAAACAGGGGAGATTTTAACTAATAAACTGTACTAATTGACCTGACCTGTAACACCCCGTACCCGAGTCCGTTACCGGAGTCGAACACAAGGTGCACACAAACTTGTCTTAATCATTTTCACAGTCCATAAAAAAAAATTTTCCAGACAAGCTGGTTACTGCATCACTGTCGCCTTAAAAATCATATCTTGAGTTTCAGAACTCGAAAATCAGTTTCGTAATTTTTCCCTGAAACTAGACTCATATCTCCATCTACATATTTTTTTCTAGAATTTTTCGTCAGGCCAATTAGTACAGTTTATTAGTTAAAATATCCCATGTTACAGGGGTCGACTACACTGACCTTCGCGTGTTACGACTTGAATATCTCTCTGTACAGGCCTTCAATACTGATGCCGTTTGTTTCTTTAAAAACTAGACTCAAAGTGGAATCTATAAATATGTGGCATGACTCCTAATTATCTCTGGTTAATTTACAATGAATTTCCAAAGTCAGAACAGGGAATCCAGAAACCGTTCTGGCCCTGTCTCACGAAAACCTAAATATCTTTTAACATACAACTCATATGACCGTTTCGTTTCTTCCATATGAAAGTAGATTCATCAAGGTTCATTTACATAATTTATTCACTAATTTATTCCATTCCTGCTAATTTTAGTGATTTTTCGCATCCACACCACTGCTGCTGACAGCATCTGCCTTTAAGGTAGACTTTACCTATTTCATAATTTCCATGATTCAATTGGCCCTTTTTTGCATACATAGCACAAAGTGTGATCATGATTAACCATTCCAATGGCTAATCGTTTCAAAACAATTCCATACCTCATAATGATCAACATACAAATGATTATAGTACTATGCTAAAAACGTATATAAGCCATTTTCGCATGGCTATCCAAGTTTACACAAAACCGGAAGGTACATGACCTACAACAAAAGGGTAGTCCTATACATGCCATTTCAAAGCTCAACCAAAATTGTACCAAAAGGGGGCTTTGATAGTGTGGATGACTTCGACTTCAATGATCCCGAATCCGATATCTAACGAGCAAAATCTATAAAACAAAGAGCCAAAGCAACGGGGTAAGCATTTTAATGCTTAGTAAGTCTCAAGTAATGAAATCAGCTTTGACTAAAGTATTACATTCACATAGCTAAATGAATCACTTTATTAATACACATTCTCATAATCATACTTACTTCACATTACCGACCCTTATGTTTATACACAAAAGAACAACTTAGCCAAAGGCGGTAGCTCGTTTATCAATGAGCGAATACTTACTTGTAAGGACTCAACTAATTCAAGCACATACGAACATACCTCATTGCTGGAATTTTCACAAGTGTATAAACTGAAATTTTTACAGCAAGATTGCTCATTTCGAATCACGTACCTTGAGGATTTAACCGGATATAACCACAAGCACAATTGCCTTGGTCTTAACCCGGTTTGGTAACTTGCACAATTGCCTTGGTCTTAGCCGGATATAACAACTTCATACGAATGCCTTGGTCTTAGCCGGATATAATCACTAGCATAAATGCCTTGGGACTTAGCAGGGTATCATTCAAATGCTCATGTACACATATATCAATAATCACGACACATCCATATTTCATTTTCGTTACTAAGGCTCAAACACAAAATATTTATCAAACCTTTACAATTTCGGCTCAATAGCCACATACAAAACATGATTTCAATTGACTTTATAACTTAGTCCCTATGCACATTCTACTGTCCGCCATAATAGGACAAATCATTTCAATATAATTCAAGTAGGGTCATTACTTGAAGACTTACCTCGGATGTTGTCGAGCGATTTCGACGGCTATTCGATCACTTTTCCTTTCCCTTATCCAACTGTGGTCCTCTAAGCTCTTGAGCTAATTCACACAAATTTAACTTATTAAAATCTCATTATGATAGCTTATGGCGAATAAGACAAGGAGTTTAAATGGTCATATGGCCATCCTTTAGCTCAAGTACACAATGGTCATGCACATTTTTAATCACAACAAGCAATTCAATACAATTCATTCAAACATCAAAGTGAAGCTAAAGGTACTTAGCCCTTATATACATTAGACATTAGAGTCACATGTATGCGAAATCACGAATCGAATTCAACACATTAGTTAGTACTCTCCTTAGCGAATTTTCTAAGCCAAGAATAGGCATCAATATGCTTGCCTCTAACCGAATGCATGCACACAAATTCCCTCATGTGGCGAATATGCATGTCCATGTTGAGGCCAATTATACATAATACCACACAAAAAAACAGCATACATTTTACTAACTAACGATTCCATATTGTAACTCAATATGCATCAACCATTTATTTCAGAATCAAACATCATCATATGCAAATATATACCTTGAGATGGTATATATGTCATACCAATACATCATATGCAAACATATGTACATATAGGTGCAAGGGCCGAATCTCAAGTTGCTTATATCCAAATATGAACACATATCCAAAGCTCAAATCTTACCTACCATGCAATATGCATAAATCATACTCATGGATCTACCATGGCCGAATACACCACAACACCATACCGTTTCAATTTGGTCATGGTTAAACAAAGAACTTAGTGTCTCACTCAAAAATGCTAAAAGAAAATCCAAGAGTCCTCAATCCCCCATCACAATGTATCATTATCAAGCTTGATATTTAGCATGCAATGGCATTAACACAACATCCACCTTGGCCGAATATCATTCCCATGTCATAGCAAAGATTTGAACCATGGGCTAATAAGAACATCAAGCTAGCAACTAAAAACATGCATAAATCTCATGGCACAACCTCAAACATACCTTAATCTTGATGCAAGTATAGCCAAACCCCTTCCTAATCCTCTTCCAAACCAAACATGAAGCAAAAATTCCCTCTTCTTCCTTAGGATTTTCGGTCAAGAGAGAAAGGAAAGGATGAACAAATTTTCTCTTTTCTTTTCTTCAACTCACGGCAAGGGGGGCATGGATGAGACCATTTTTTTCTTTCTTTGTCCATGCTCTTTATTTTATTATTTCTAACATCAAGCATTCACCCAACATGTTTTATGACATTTTTTTGCCCATAATTCTTTGTCATGGCGGCCACTAGGCTTTAGTTTAGGGAAATTTGACATGCAAACCCTCATTTTTGCATGCATGATCAACTAGTCATCACACATTTCCCTATCCTATTTTCAAAGTTTACTACTAGGTCCTTTTAGTGAAATTCACATTTATAATCCTAAATCAAATCATCAAAATGTCACACACGAATTAACACATATCATAAGCATAAAAATGAACATGAAATTATTTTTATGCCTCGGTTTTGTGGTCCCGAAACCACATTCCGACTAGGGTCAGTTTTGGGCTGTCACATGACCAAAAATTCTAGAAAAAAATTACTAGATAGATATAAGAGTCTAGTTTCAGGAACAATTTATGGATTTGGATTTCGAGTTTCGGAACTCGAGATATGATTTTTAAAGCAACTGTGATGCAGTTAGCCAGTGTGACAACCCGAATTAGGGCCTAATCGGAATAGTGGTTTCGTGACCACAAATCCGAGATAGAAATAATTGTTTTATAATTATTTTGGGGTTTATGATATGATTGCATGATTGTGTGAAAATTTCGTGATGAAATTCTATACCTAAAGTGCTTAAATTGAAAGTAGGGACTAAATCGAATAAGTTGCAAAATTTGCATCCCGGAAGTTTTTAGTATGAAATTGTTTTGGAATATTAATTAGGAGGTCTTAAATAGCAATTTGACCAATTTTAAGTTCATGGACAAAATTTGGACATGGAAGGAATTTTGAAAGTTTAGTAAGGAGGGCATTTTGGTCATTTGGATATTAAATGAAATAAAATGGGAAAAATAACACAAAATTGATCATCATCCTCCTTAGTTGCTGCCGAATTCTCCCTCTCTCCATAGCTAGGGTTTCTTCAACTTTCAAGCTCCATAGTAAGTGATTCCAAGCCCCGTTTTTAATGTTCTTTACGTTTTTGGAATCCCGGAAGCTCGATTAAGCTTATGCTAGTAATAATTTAACCTAGGGTTCATATTTGGAAAAATACCCATAGGTGAAATTTGTGTATTTTGATGTTTTATGATAGAATATGAGGTTTTAAATTATGTTAAATAACTTGTGCTACTCGGTTTTAAGTGAAAACGAGTAAAACGGCATAATCGGTAAAAATACCTATTGTTCATAACTATATGATAGAGTGAGAATTTGATGTTGTTGTAGAAGAGAAAAATGTTCAGCATATCATAAAACATAAGAATAAGGGCTGAAATTAAATTTCCGAGCCTAGGGGCAAAATTGTAATTTTGTAAAAGTTAGGGGGCAAAAATGTAATTTTTCCATGATGTAATTTTTGGATTGAAATAAATAGTATGAGTATTAAATGAGCTAAATGTGTTATTATAGATCAAGAAAGACGCGGAATTGATCTTGAACGGGGGAAGGAAAAAGTTTTGGACTAAATTGCAAAATTTCCACATTTTGCACCAAGGTAAGTTTGTATGTAAATATTACAATAATTTCATGTACATTCTTATATTTCAGCCTATTATATAAATACACTAGCTGATGTTAAAATATAAATCGACTATTGGAAGAATGGAAATAAATATAGAGAGAGAGATCCTGTTGAACATTGAGAGATCGAATGAAATAGAGGGCGTAGCTAGGTCACATGTATGATCTTGAGTGCACATCATGTGTACAAGAAAGCTAGGAGACACCATGTAGTAGCTAGGTCACATGTGTGATACGGGATGTATCCCATGTAGACAAGAGAGCTACGTGAAAGATAAATGTAGCTGGGTGCATGCGTGATTCCAAGTAGCGGACACCATGTAGACAAGAGAGCTACGAGACAAATCGGCTAGGTCGCATGAGTGGTACTAAGTGTTCACCATGTGTACAAGAGAGCCGAACTAAGCGAAGTATGATGGTGAAATGTGTCTTTGAAACCATTAAATATCGAGGATTGATCCGAATTGTTCAACGGGATGGTTTTGTGGTGATATTGTGGTTTGGACCTACACTTATGGTGAATGAAATGTGGTGAAAATGATTTGTGGTATATACATATATAAGATAAAATGAGGTTAGCATAAAGAATTTGTGAAAGAGTGAAATTAGCATTAAAACTGTTTTTAGATGGTAGCAGTGACGTGATTTTGAAAAATCACCAAAAATAGGAGGAATATAATTAGAGGTTGAATGAGATGTGAAATTAAAGTTTAATGAGTCTACTTTTATATAAAAGAAACAGAGCAAGCAAAGGAATTCTATATTTTGAGATATTTACAAATGTATGTGACTCGCTCAGGATGAATACGTGATCCCCTGTTCAAACTTTGAAAAATCATTAAAAATTGTACAAAGCAAATTAAGAAATATAGTTTACATGCCTAAATTTCTTATTGAGACTAGTTTTAAATCAAACAGACATCAGGGTTGTTTGAATTGTGTACTGAGAGAAATTCAATTCGTAGTGAACAGAGGTCAGATCAGTCGAGCTGTGTAACAGGGGAAACTTTAACTAATAAACTGTACTAATCGGCTGAACCAAAAATTATAGAAAAACATTAGCAAAAAGATTTATGAGTCTAGATTCAGGGAAATTTTACGGATTTGAATTTCGAGTTTTGTAACTCGAGTTATGATTTATTTAGTGAATATGACGCAGCAGAGACAGCCTAATCAAAGTGGAATGAATAGTGAAGTTAAAGTAGATATACTTGAATTGTTGTGTAAACATGTTAGATTTTTTTAATTAGTATTTACATACTTACTTACTAAGCTATAAGCTTACTTTGTTTCTCTCTTTTGTCTTATAGTGTTCTTCGCTTGCTCGGGAGTTAAGGATCGTGAAGATCTACCGCACTATCATACTTTAGGGTATTTGAACTAAACGTTTTGAATTATGGCATGTATAGTAGGCTTAATTATTTTGTTACGTGTCATATTTGTCTAGGTTTAATATATTAGTTCTGATTACTCGACCAGCTACTTTGTACAAGCCATTAAAGTTGGCTAATATTGTTCAAGACATATGGTATACGATGCACTATCAAATTGGATGACATATTTATATCTCGCTTATGTTTAATGGTATGTGTTATGTTATGGTAATACCTTGTATCTGTCCTATGATTGATAACGGGTAAGGGTTTACATTTAGTGGTATCGAGCCATGGTTTAGTCGGTTCTCGGACTAATAAAGTGTGTGTAAAAGTCTAGCTATACATGCCATAAAAATATTGTGATAGTGTGGTGACTCGATTATTCTAAAGCTGCGTTTTGTTTTAATATAGTAATGGATCTGAAGGGCTACGGTGATGATCTTTAGTAATGTCATGGCTCCCGCACAAGGGACCGCTACCAGAAAAGTAGACACGAGACATTGAGACAAGGAGATGAGGCTCGGGATGCCTTTCTCCAAATGATGAACAATTGGTATCTTGAATTTATTCGAGCAAATCCAAATGCTCAACCTCCTCCACCCCTCCTATACCTTAGGCGATTCTGAGCTGCTCAAGGTATAGATTTGGTAAGAATGAACAAGCCTCGGTTGACAAGATTCGAAAACAAGGGGCGAAGAGTTTAGAGCAAAGGTTGATGATGATCCCGAGAAAGCGGAATTCGGCTTGAAAATTCTACCGTGTATTTGATGAGCTCTCATGTACACCGAGGAATGCTTAAAGTGTCTTGTATCACTTTTGAGAGATTGACTTACCACGGTGGAAGACTTTGGTTGCGATGGTGCCAAAAGAAAAAGTTACTTGGGATTTCTTCGGGAAGAATTTAGAAAGAAATACATAAGTCGCGATTTATTGATCAAAACGGAAGGAGTTCCTTGAATTGAAGCGAGGGAAAATGTCATGTAGCAGTATGAACGCGAATTTGTAAGACTCAAAGCAAGTATGCCTGGGAATGTGTGTCCACCGAGGCCATTATGTGTAGAAGATTTGAAGATGGGCTGAATGAAGACATTAAAGTGCTTGTAGGAATTTTGGAGTTGAAAGAATTTGTAGTATTGGTTGATTGAGCTCTTAAAGTCGAAGAATTGAACAAAGAAAGAAGAAAAGCGCTATTGAGGCTCGGATGTCGAAAAAGACAGATAAGCAAGCCATTTCAATCTCAACCAAAGAGGTCCAAAGAGACAAACCCTCGAATGAGCAGTTTCAATTGGGGATTCACATAGAGATCGTGGTAGAACATATTCGGGTCTAAAGCTCAAGCTACTTGGTGGCAAGTGTGGGTAATGTGCGACCTAGAAAGCCGAGTGTCGACAATGTGGCGAGCAACATTATGGTGAGTGTTGGGGGACCGAGCGAGCTTGTTTGAGTGCGGTTCTCATGAGCATTTTATTAGAGATTGTCCGGAGAAAGTTAAAGAAGAAAGATTTGAGTGCTAGATGAGAATACCACCGCTAGTAGAGGTAGACCACCGAGAAATCTTGGAGGTGGGACTAGTAGTAAAAGCGTGATGAAAGATTTAACGGCAAGATCGGAAGCTAGAGCACTGCTAGAGCTTATGCTATCGTGCGAGAAGATGCATCATCTCCGATGTCATTCTTGGTACATTTCTCTCTATGATACTATTGTTATTGCATTGATTGATCCTGGGTCCACTCATTCCTATATTTGCATGAATTTAGTATCCAATAAAACGTTGCTGTTGAATTTTCTTGAGTTTACGATTAAAGTGTCGAACCCTTAGGCCAATATGTGCTAGTTGACAAGGTTTGCAAGAATTGCCCATTAATGATTCAAGGTCACTGCTTTTCCGGCCAACTTGATCTTGTTACCATTTGGTGAGTTTGACGTTATCTTGGGAATGGACTGGTTAACATTGTATGATGCTAAGGTAGATTGTAAACAAAAGACACTAGAGTTGAAATGTGAAAATGGAGAAATTCTGTGGGTTGAAACAGATGAATCAAATAAATTGCCTATGGTGATTTCGCATATGTACGCACACAAATACATGAGAAAAGGGTGTGAAGCTTATCTGGCTTATGTAATGAATATTGAGTTGCCTCAACTGAAATTTGAATAAGTACCGATAGTCTGTGAGTTTCCAGATGTATTTCCGGAGGAATTGCCAGGTTGCCTCCGAACAAAGAGATAGATTTTGCCATTGATTTGTTGCCTGCATCGCACCGATCTCGATTGCTCCATATAAAATGGCTCAATGAATTAAAAGAATTGAAGGCTCGATTTGCAGGAGTTAACGAGACAAGGGATTTGTGAGACCGAGTTTCTCTCCCTGGGTGCTCTGTATTATTCAGAAGAAGAAGGATGGTTCAATGAGACTTTGCATTGATTACCGTCGACTTAATAAGGTGACTATAAAGAACAAGTACCCATTGCCGAGGATTGATGATTTATTCGATCGGTTAAAGGGGCCACAGTGTTTTCAAAGATTGATTTGAGGTCCGGTTACTACCGGTGAGAGTTAAGGAGTCGATGTGCGAAAACCGCCTTTAGGACAAGGTATGGACATTATGAGTTTCTTGTGATGCCTTTCGACAACAAATGCTCCAGCTATATTTATGGACTTAATGAATCGGATCTTCGGCCATATTTGGATAAGTTTGTAGTAGTGTTTATAGATGACATTTTAATTTATTCTCGAGATGAGTCTGAACATGCGAACACTTGAGAACTATATTGCAGATCTTGAGAGAAAAGAAACTGTTTGCCAAGTTTAGTAAAAGTGAGTTCGGCTTCATGAAGTCGGATTTTGGGGCATATAGTCTCGGTGATGGTATTCGGGTGGATCCAAGCAAGATTTCTGCGATTGTTGATTGGAAACCGCCCAAGAATGTATCCGAGGTTAGAAGCTTTTTAGGCTTAGCCGGGTATTATAGACGTTTTGTTGAAGGATTTTCGATGATTGCCTCTCCTATGACTAAGTTGTTGCAAAAGAATGTTAAGTTTGAATGGACTGATAAATGTCAACAAAGTTTTGAAAAGTTGAAAGCACGATTGACTAAAGCACCAATTTTAGTACAGCCCGAGTCAGGAAAGGAGTTCGTAATTTATAGTGATGCATCATTGATGTGCCTTGGATGTGTGTTGATGCAAGAGGGTAAAGTGGTAGCTTATGCTTGAGACAGTTAAAACCGCATGAGAAGAACTATCCTACACATGATTTGGGCCGGCATTGTTGTTTTTGCCTTGAAGATTTGGCGACATTATTTGTACGGTGAAAAATGCGAATTTTACCGATCACAAAAGTTTGAAGTACTTGATGAATCAAAAGGATCTGAATCTGCGACAATGAAGATGGCTTGAATTATTAAAGGATTATGATCTAGTGATTGATTATCATCCAGGAAAAGCAGATGTAATTCTTGGCGCCTTGAGCGAAAATTTCTTTTTACTTTGAGAGCCATGAACACGGGTTAGCATTGTCGATGATGGGTCAATCTTAGCAGAGATGAGAGCTAAACCGTTATTTCTCCAGTTGATTTGTGATGCTCAAAAGGATGATAGTGAGTTGCGGATCAAGAGAACTCAATGCGAATCGAGTTACGACTCGATTTTCGAGTTGGACCGGATGACTATTTGATGTTTCGAGACGGGATATGTGCCGAAAAACGATAAATTGATTCGAGAAAATATTACATGAGGCGCACAATGGCTGTTTATCAGTTCATCTGGTAGCACAAAATGTATAATGATTTAAAGAAGTCATGTATTGGTGGCGGTATGAAAAGGACATTTCGAATTTGTAACCAAGTGTTTGATCTGTCAACAAGTAAAAGTGAACATCAAGTGCCTTGAGATTACTTCAACCGTAATGGTGCTCGATCGAAATGGGACAAGATTACCATGGATTTTGTAACGGTTTGCCTTTAACTCCTAAAAAGAAGGATCTTTGTTTGGGTAGTGGTTGATAGATTAACAAAGTCAGCCCACTTTATACTAGTACGCACCGATTACTCACTTGATAAATTAGCGAATTATATATTGCTGAAATTGTGAAGTTGCACTGAGTACCTATGTCTATAATATCGATAGAGATCCAAGATTTACCTCGAGATTTTGGAAAAAGTTACAAGAAGCTTTGGGTACAAAATTGAACTTTAGTACCGCATTTCATCCACAAACAGATGGTCAAACGGAAAGAGTAATCCGGTACTCAAGATATACTTAGATCTTGTGTTTTAGAATTTGGAGGTAGTTGGGAGAAATATCTATCTTTGATTGAGTTTGCCTACAATAATGCTTATCAATCAAGTATACAAATGGCACCGTCTGAAGCCTTGTATGGTCGTAAGTGTCGGACTCCTTTATATTGGACCGAGCTTAGTGAGAAAGCAGATTCATGGAGTTGATCTAGTTAAAGAAACCAAGAGAAAATAAAAGTAATTCGGGATTGCTTGAAAGTCGCTTCAGATCGACAAAAGTCATATGCAGATTTAAAAAGAAAAGAGATTGAATTTCAGGTGGGTGATAAAGTGTTCTTGGAGGTGTCACCATGGAAAAAGATTCTGAGATTTAGTCGAAAAGGCAAGTTGAGTCCGTGTTTTATTGGCCCGAACGAGATTACTGAGAGAATTGGACCAGTGGCATATCGGTTGGCCTTACCGGCAGAGTTAGAAAGAATTCATAACGTGTTTCATGTATCAATGTTGCGACGTTATCGTTCTGATCCTTCACATGTGATTTCCCAACGTAAATTGAGATTCGATCGGATATGACCTATGAGGAGGAACCAATAAAGATTTTGGCTCGAGAGGTTAAACAGTTAAGAAATAAAAGTATAGCTTTAGTGAAAGTATTGTAGCACAGACATGGGATAGAAGAGGCTACGTGGGAACCCGAGGAAGCTATGAGGAAACAAAGACCCAAACCTCTTCTTACGGTAAGATTTTCGAGACGAAAATCTCAAAAGGGGGAGAATTGTGACAACCCGAATTAGGGCCTAATCGAATAGTGGTTTCGTGACCACAAATCCGAGATAGAAATAATTGTTTTATAATTATTTTGGGGTTTATGATATGATTGCATGATTGTGTGAAAATTTCGTGATGAAATTCTATACCTAAAGTGCTTAAATTGAAAGTAGGGACTAAATCGAATAAGTTGCAAAATTTGCATCCCGGAAGTTTTTAGGATGAAATTGTTTTGGAATATGAATTAGGAGGTCTTAAATAGAAATTTGACCAATTTTAAGTTCATGGACAAAATTTGGACATGGAAGGAATTTTTGAAAGTTTAGTAAGGAGGGGCATTTTGGTCATTTGGATATTAAATGAAATAAAATGGGAAAAATAACACAAAATTGATCATCATCCTCCTTAGTTGCTGCCGAATTCTCCCTCTCTCCATAGCTAGGGTTTCTTCAAATTTCAAGCTCCATAGTAAGTGATTCCAAGCCCCGTTTTTAATGTTCTTTACGTTTTGGAATCCTAAGCTCGATTAAGCTTATGCTAGTAATAATTTAACCTAGGGTTCATATTTGGAAAAATACCCATAGGTGAAATTTGTGTATTTTGATGTTTTATGATAGAATATGAGGTTTTAAATTATGTTAAATAACTTGTGCTACTCGGTTTTAAGTGAAAACGAGTAAAACGACATAATCCAGAAAATACCTATTGTTCATAACTATATGATAGAGTGAGAATTTGATGTTGTTGTAGAAGAGAAAATGTTCAGCATATCATAAAACATAAGAATAAGGGCTGAAATTAAATTTCCGAGCCTAGGGGCAAAATTGTAATTTTGTAAAGTTAGGGGCAAAATGTAATTTTTCCATGATGTAATTTTGGATTGAAATAAATAGTATGAGTATTAAATGAGCTAAATGTGTTATTATAGATCAAGAAAGACACGGAATTGATCTTGAACGGGGGAAGGAAAAAGTTTTGGACTAAATTGCAAAATTTCCACATTTTGCACCAAGGTAAGTTTGTATGTAAATATTACAATAATTTCATGTACATTCTTATATTTCAGCCTATTATATAAATACACTAGCTGATGTTAAAATATAAATCGACTATTGGAAGAATGGAAATAAATATAGAGAGAGAGATCCCGGTTGAACATTCGGAGAGATCGAATGAAATAGAGGGAGCGTAGCTAGGTCACATGTATGATGCTGAGTGCACATCATGTGTACAAGAAAGCTAGGAGACACCATGTAGTAGCTAGGTCACATGTGTGATACGGGATGTATCCCATGTAGACAAGAGAGCTACGTGAAAGATAAATGTAGCTGGGTTGCATGCGTGATTCCAAGTGACGGACACCATGTAGACAATAGAGCTACGAGACAAATCGGCTAGGTCACATGAGTGGTACTAAGTGTTCACCATGTGTACAAGAGAGCCGAACTAAACGAAGTATGATGGTGGGGCTGTGTGCTGAAACCATTAAATATCGAGGATTGATCCGAATTGTTCAACGGGATGGTTTTGTGGTGATATTGTGGTTTGGACCTACACTTATGGTGAATGAAATGTGGTGAAAATGATTTGTGGTATATACATATATAAGATAAAATGAGGTTAGCATAAAGAATTTGTGAAAGAGTGAAATTAGCATTAAAACTGTTTTTAGATGGTAGCAGTGACGTGATTTTGAAAAATCACCAAAAATAGGAGGAATATAATTAGAGGTTGAATGAGATGTGAAATTAAAGTTTAATAAGTCTACTTTCATATAAAAGAAACAGAGCAAGCAAAGGAATTCTATATTTTGAGATATTTACAATTGTATGTGACTCGCTCAGGATGAATACGTGATCCCCTGTTCAAACTTTGAAAAATCATTAAAAATTGTACAAAGCAAATTAAGAAATATAGTTTACATGCCTAAATTTCTTATTGAGACTAGTTTTAAATGAAACAGACATCAGGGTTGTTTGAATTGTGTATTGAGAGAAATTCAATTCGTAGTGAACAGAGGTCAGATCAGTCGAGCTGTGTAACAGGGAAACTTTAACTAATAAACTGTACTAATCGGCTGAACCAAAATTATAGAAAAAATTAGCAAAAAGCTTTATGAGTCTAGATTCAGGAAATTTTACAGATTTGAATTTTGAGTTTTGTAACTCGAGTTATGATTTATTTAGTGAATATGACGCAGCAGAGACAGCTTAATCAAAGTGGAATGAATAGTGAAGTTAAAGTAGATATACTTGAATTGTTGTGTAAACATGTTAGATTTTTTTAATTAGTATTTACATACTTACTTACTAAGCTATAAGCTTACTTTGTTTCTCTCTTTTGTCTTATAGTGTTCTTGACTTGCTCAGAGTTAAGGATCGTGAAGATCTACCCGCACTATCATACTTTAGGGTATTTGAACTAAACGTTTTGAATTATGGCATGTATAGTAGGCTTAATTATTTTGTTACGTGTCATATTTGTCTAGGTTTAAAATATTAGATACAGTACTCGACCAGCTACTTTGTACAAGCCATTAAAGTTGGCTAATATTGTTCAAGACATATGTTATACGATGCACTATCAAATTGGATGACATATTTATATCTCTGTTATGTTTAATGGTATGTGTTATGTTCGGTAATACCTTGTATCTGTTCAAAGCGACGGTAGCAGGTAAGGGTGTTACATTTAGTGGTATCAGAGCCATGGTTTAGTCGGTTCTCGGACTAATAAAGTGTGTGTAAAAGTCTAGCTATACATGCCATAAAAATATTGTGATAGTGTGGTGACTCCTGATTATTCTAAACTGTGTTTTGTTTTAATATAGTAATGGATCTGAAGGGCTGCTACCGATGATGATCTTGCTAGTAATGCACCGGCTCCCGCACAAGGGACCGCTACTGTGGAAAGTAGACACTGAGACATTGAGACAAAGAGATGAGGCTCGGATGCCTTTCCCCAAATGATGAACAATTGGTATCTTGAATTTATTCGAGCAAATCCAAATGCTCAACCTCCTCCACCCCTCCTATACCTCGGGCGATTCTGTAGCTGCTCAAGGTATAGATTTGGTAAGAATGAACAAGCCTCCGGTTGACAAGATTCGAAAACAAGGGCCAAGAGTTTAGAGCAAAGGTTGATGATGATCCCGAGAAAGCGGAATTCGGCTTGAAAATTCTACCCGTGTATTTGATGAGCTCTCATGTACACCGAGGAATGCTTAAAGTGTGTTGTATCACTTTTGAGAGATTGACTTACCACTGGTGGAAGACTTTGGTTGCAGATGGTGCCAAAAGAAAAGTTACTTAGGATTTCTTCCGGGAAGAATTTAGAAAGAAATACATAAGTCAGCGATTTATTGATAAAAACGGAAGGAGTTCCTTGAATTGAAGCAGGGAAAATGTCTCGTAGCGAGTATGAACGCGAATTTGTAAGACTCAGCAAGTATGCCTGTGAATGTGTGTCCACCGAGGCCATTATGTGTAGAAGATTTGAAGATGGGCTGAATGAAGACATTAAAGTGCTTGTAGGAATTTTGGAGTTGAAAGAATTTGTAGTATTGGTTGATCGAGCTCTTAAAGCCGAAGAATTGAACAAAGAAAGAAGAAAAGCTGCTATTGAGGCTCGAGATGTCAGAAAAAGACAGATAAGCAAGCCATTTCAATCTCAACCAAAGAGGTCCAAAGAGACAAACCCTCGAATGACAGTTTCAATTGGGGATTCACACAGAGATCGTGGTAGAACATATTCGGGGTCTAAAGCTCAAGCTACTTCGGTGGCAAGTGTGGGTAATGTGCGACCTAGAAAGCCCGAGTGTCGAGAATGTGGCGAGCAACATTATGGTGAGTGTTGGGGACCGAACGAGCTCGTTTCAAAAAGGTTCTCACGAGCATTTTATTAGAGATTGTCCGGAGAAAGTTAAAGAAGAAAGATTTCAGAGTGCTAGACAGAATACCACCGCTAGTAGAGGTAGACCACCGAGAAATACTGGAGGTGGGACTAGTAGTAAAACTGTGATGAAAGATTTAACGGCAAGATCAGAAGCTAGAGCACCTGCTAGAGCTTATGCTATACGTGCCGAGAAGATGCATCATCTCCGATGTCATTCTTGGTACATTTTCTCTATGATACTATTGTTATTGCATTGATTGATCCCGGGTCCACTCATTCCTATATTTGCATGAATTTAGTATCCAATAAAACGTTGCTCGTTGAATTTCTTGAGTTTACGATTAAAGTGTCGAACCCTTAGGCCAATATGTGCTAGTTGACAAGGTTTGCAAGAATTGCCCATTAATGATTCAAGGTCACTGTTTTCCGACCAACTTGATGCTTTTACCATTTGGTGAGTTTGACGTTATCTTGGGAATGGACTGGTTAACATTGTATGATGCTAAGGTAGATTGTAAACAAAAGACACTAGAGTTGAAATGTGAAAATGGAGAAATTCTGTGGGTTGAAACAGATGAATCAAATAAATTGCCTATGGTGATTTCGCATATGTCCGCACGTAAATACATGAGAAAAGGGTGTGAAGCTTATCTGGCTTATGTAATGAATATTGAGTTGCCTCAACTGAAATTTGAATCAGTACCGATAGTCTGTGAGTTTCCAGATGTATTTCCAGAGGAATTGCCTGGGTTGCCTCCGAACAGAGAGATAGATTTTGCCATTGATTTGTTGTCTGCATCGCACCGATCTCGATTGCTCCATATAGAATGGCTCGATCGAATTAAAAGAATTGAAGGCTCGATTGCGAGGAGTTAATGAGACAAGGGATTTGTGAGACCGAAGTTTCTCTCCCGGGTGCTCTGTATTATTCAGAAGAAGAAGGATGGTTCAATGAGACTTTGCATTGATTACCGTCGACAATAAGGTGACTATAAAGAACAAGTACCCATTGCCGAGGATTGATGATTTATTCGATCGGTTAAAGGGGCCACAAGTGTTTTCAAAGATTGATTTGAGGTCCGGTTACTACCGGTGAGAGTTAAGGAGTCGATGTCTTGAAACCGCCTTTAGGACAAGGTATGGACATTATGAGTTTCTTGTGATGCGTTTCGCTTAACAAATGCTCCAGCTATATTTATGGACTTAATGAATCGGATCTTCCGCCATATTTGGATAAGTTTGTAGTAGTGTTTATAGATGACATTTTAATTTATTCTCGAGATGAGTCCGAACATGCCGAACACTTGAGAACTATATTGCAGATCTTGAGAGAAAAGAAACTGCTTGCCAAGTTTAGTAAAAGTGAGTTTCGCTTCGTGAAGTCGGATTTTTGGGGCATATAGTCTCGGTGATGGTATTCGGTGGATCCAAGCAAGATTTTTGCGATTGTTGATTGAAACCGCCAAGAATGTATCCGAGGTTAGAAGCTTTTAGGCTTAGCCGGGTATTATAGACGTTTTGTTGAAGGATTTTCGATGATTGCCTCTCCTATGACTAAGTTGTTGCAAAAGAATGTTAAGTTTGAATGGACTGATAAATGTCAACAAAGTTTTGAAAAGTTGAAAGCACGATTGACTAAAGCACCAATTTTAGTACAGCCCGAGTCAGGAAAAGAGTTCGTAATTTATAGTGATGCATCATTGATGTGCCTTGGATGTGTGTTGATGCAAGAGGGTAAAGTGGTAGCTTATGCTTCGAGACGTTAAAACCGCATGAGAAGAACTATCCTACACATGATTTGGAACCGGCATTGTTGTTTTTGCCTTGAAGATTTGGCGACATTATTTGTACGGTGAAAATGCCGAATTTTACCGATCACAAAAGTTTGAAGTACTTGATGAATCAAAAGGATCTGAATCTGATGCGAAGATGGCTTGAATTATTAAAGGATTATGATCTAGTGATTGATTATCATCCGGGAAAAGCAAATGAAGTTCTTGACGCCTTGAGCGTAAAATTTCTTTTTACTTTGAGAGCCATGAACACGGGTTAGCATTGTCGATGATGGGTCAATCTTAGCGAGATGAGAGCTAAACCGTTATTTCTCCGATTGATTTGTGATGCTCAAAAGAATGATAGTGAGTTGCGGATCAAGAGAACTCAATGCGAATCAAAGTTACGACTCAGATTTTCGAGTTGGACCAGATGACTGTTTGATGTTTCGAGACAGGATATGTGTGCCGAAAAACGATAAATTGATTCAGAAAATATTACATGAGGCGCACAATGGCTGTTTATCGTTCATCTGGTAGCACAAAAATGTATAATGATTTAAAGAAGTCAGATTGGTGGCGGTATGAAAAGGACATTTCGAATTTGTAACCAAGTGTTTGATCATCAACAAGTAAAAGTTGAACATCAAGCGCCTTGAGATTACTTCAACAGGTAATGGTGCTCGAGTGGAAATGGGACAAGATTACCATGGATTTTGTAACCGGTTTGCCTTTAACTCCTAAAAAGAAGGATGTTGTTTGGGTAGTGGTTGATAGATTAACAAAGTCAGCCCACTTTATACCAAGACGCACCGATTACTCACTTGATAAATTAGCGAATTATATATTGCTGAAATTGTGAAGTTGCACGAGTACCTATGTCTATAATATCGATAGAGATCCAAGATTTACCTCGAGATTTTGGAAAAGTTACAAGAAGCTTTGGGTACAAAATTGAACTTTAGTACGCATTTCATCCACAAACAGATGGTCAAACGGAAAGAGTAATCCGGTACTCAAGATATACTTAGATCTTGTGTTTTAGAATTTGGAGGTAGTTGGGAGAAATATCTATCTTTGATTGAGTTTGCCTACAATAACAGCTTATCAATCAAGTATACAAATGGCACCGCATTTAAGCCTTGTATGGTCGTAAGTGTCGAACTCCTTTATATTGGACCGAGCTTAGTGAGAAACAGATTCATGGAGTTGATCTAGTTAAAGAAACCAAGAGAAAATAAAAGTAATTCGGGATTGCTTGAAAGTCGCTTCAGATCGACAAAAGTCATATGCGATTTAAAAAGAAAAGAGATTGAATTTCGGTGGGTGATAAAGTGTTCTTGAAGGTGTCACCATGGAAAAGATTCGAGATTTAGTCGAAAAGGCAAGTTGAGTCCGCGTTTTATTGGCCCGCATTGAGATTCTTGAGAGAATTGGACCAATGGCATATCGGTTGGCCTTACCGCAGAGTTAGAAAGAATTCATAACGTGTTTCATGTATCAATGTTGCGACGTTATCGTTCGATCCTTCACATGTGATTTCCCAATGAAATTGAGATTCGATCGGATATGACCTATGAGGAGGAACCAATAAAGATTTTGGCTCGAGAGGTTAAACAGTTAAGAAATAAAAGTATAGCTTTAGTGAAAGTATTGTGGCACAGACATGGGATAGAAGAGGCTACGTGGGAACCCGAGGAAGCTATGAGGAAACAGTACCCAAACCTCTTTACCGGTAAGATTTTTGGGACGAAAATCTCAAAATGGGGAGAATTGTGACAACCCGAATTAGGGCCTAATCGAATAGTGGTTTCATGACCACAAATCCAGATAGAAATAATTGTTTTATAATTATTTTGGGGTTTATGATATGATTGCATGATTGTGTGAAAATTTCGTGGTGAAATTCTATACCTAAAGTGCTTAAATTGAAAGTAGGGACTAAATCGAATAAGTTGCAAAATTTGCATCCCGGAAGTTTTTAGTACGAAATTGTTTTGGAATATTAATTAGGAGGTCTTAAATAGCAATTTGACCAATTTTAAGTTCATGGACAAAATTTGGACATGGAAGGAATTTTGAAAGTTTAGTAAGGAGGGCATTTTGGTCATTTGGATATTAAATGAAATAAAATGGGAAAAATAACACAAAATTGATCATCATCCTCCTTAGTTGCTGCCGAATTCTCCTCTCTCCATAGCTAGGGTTTCTTCAAATTTCAAGCTCCATAGTAAGTGATTCCAAGCCCGCTTTTAATGTTCTTTACGTTTTGGAATCCCTAAGCTCGATTAAGCTTATGCTAGTAATAATTTAACCTAGGGTTCATATTTGGAAAAATACCCATAGGTGAAATTTGTGTATTTTGATGTTTTATGATAGAATATGAGGTTTTAAATTATGTTAAATAACTTGTTCTACTCGGTTTTAAGTGAAAACGAGTAAAACGACATAATCAGAAAATACCTATTGTTCATAACTATATGATAGAGTGAGAATTTGATGTTGTTGTAGAAGAGAAAATGTTCAGCATATCATAAAACATAAGAATAAGGGCTGAAATTAAATTTCCGAGCCTAGGGGCAAAATTGTAATTTTGTAAAGTTAGGGGCAAAATGTAATTTTTCCATGATGTAATTTTGGATTGAAATAAATAGTATGAGTATTAAATGAGCTAAATGTGTTATTATAGATCAAGAAAGACGCGAATTGATCTTGAACGGGGAAGGAAAAGTTTTGGACTAAATTGCAAAATTTCCACATTTTGCACCAAGGTAAGTTTGTATGTAAATATTACAATAATTTCATGTACATTCTTATATTTCAGCCTATTATATAAATACACTAGCTGATGTTAAAATATAAATCGACTATTGGAAGAATGGAAATAAATATAGAGAGAGATCCGGTTGAACATTGGAGAGATCGAATGAAATAGAGGGAGCGTAGCTAGGTCACATGTATGATGCTTGAGTGCACATCATGTGTACAAGAAAGCTAGGAGACACCATGTAGTAGCTAGGTCACATGTGTGATACGGGATGTATCCCATGTAGACAAGAGAGCTACGTGAAAGATAAATGTAGTGGGTCGCATGCGTGATTCCAAGTGACGGACACCATGTAGACAAGAGAGCTACGAGACAAATCGGCTAGGTCGCATGAGTGGTACTAAGTGTTCACCATGTGTACAAGAGAGCCGAACTAAACGAAGTATGATGGTGGGGCTGTGTCTTTGAAACCATTAAATATCGAGGATTGATCCGAATTGTTCAACAGGATGGTTTTGTGGTGATATTGTGGTTTGGACCTACACTTATGGTGAATGAAATGTGGTGAAAATGATTTGTGGTATATACATATATAAGATAAAATGAGGTTAGCATAAAGAATTTGTGAAAGAGTGAAATTAGCATTAAAACTGTTTTTAGATGGTAGCAGTGACGTGATTTTGAAAAATCACCAAAAATAGGAGGAATATAATTAGAGGTTGAATGAGATGTGAAATTAAAGTTTAATGAGTCTACTTTCATATAAAAGAAACAGAGCAAGCAAATGAATTCTATATTTTGAGATATTTACAATTGTATGTGACTCGCTCAGGATGAATACGTGATCCCCTGTTCAAAGTTTGAAAAATCATTAAAAATTGTACAAAGAAAATTAAGAAATATAGTTTACATGCCTAAATTTCTTATTGAGACTAGTTTTAAATGAAACAGACATCAGGGTTGTTTGAATTGTGTACTGAGAGAAATTCAATTCGTAGTGAACAGAGGTCAGATCAGTCGAGCTATGTAACAGGGGAAACTTTAACTAATAAACTGTACTAATCGGCTGAACCAAAAATTATAGGAAAAAATTAGCAAAAAGATTTATGAGTCTAGATTCAGGGAAATTTTACGGATTTGAATTTCGAGTTTTGTAACTCGAGTTATGATTTATTTAGTGAATATGACGCAGCAGAGACAGCTTAATCAAAGTGGAATGAATAGTGAAGTTAAAGTAGATATACTTGAATTGTTGTGTAAACATGTTAGATTTTTTTAATTAGTATTTACATACTTACTTACTAAGCTATAAGCTTACTTTGTTTCTATCTTTTGTCTTATAGTGTTCTTCGCTTGCTCGGGAGTTAAGGATCGTGAAGATCTACCCGCACTATCATACTTTAGGGTATTTGAACTAAACGTTTTGAATTATGGCATGTATAGTAGGCTTAATTATTTTGTTACGTGTCATATTTGTCTAGGTTTAAAATATTAGTTACTGAGACTCGACCAGCTACTTTGTACAAGCCATTAAAGTTGGCTAATATTGTTCAAGACATATGTTATACGATGCACTATCAAATTGGATGACATATTTATATCTCGGTTATGTTTAATGGTATGTGTTATGTTCTGGTAATACCTTGTATCCTGTTCCGGCGACGGTAACGGGTAAGAGGTGTTATAGCCAGCTTGTCTGGAAATTTTAAAATGAATTGTATGAGCTGTTTAAGTAATGAATTAAGTCCGTTAACACCTTGTGTTCGACTCCGCAACGGTCTCGGGTACGGGGTATTACATTTGGTGGTATCAGAGCAGGTTTAGTCGGTTCTTGGACTAACCTAGCATGTGTAAAAGTTTAGCTATACATGCCACTGATCTATGATAGTGTGATGTCTTCCGACGCGTATGAGTACCATCTTATTTAGATAGGGTACTCTCCAACCGAAGTCATACTTGACCATGTTCAATGTTATGTGAAGGTATTTGAGTAAAATTATGATTATGATAAGTCTCGGTTCGAGAAAAGTATGAATAAAAGTTTATGATACATATGTGATAAATATTCATATTTGCTTAATGCTCATATGATGTAGTGTATGTGGCTTACTTGATAAGATGAATGGAATAAATAGAAAGTAGTAGAGGTATGAATAAAAGTCATAATATTATAATACGAATGAAAATGTACTTGTCTTGATTTGGTCGTCTAATGTTGATGAATGCTAATGATATATAATTTTTATGAGATAAAGGATTATAATGGAATGAACTTATCTATGTTAAATTGTTAAACTGAATTATATGATTGTAATGATATGTACATGATGATGCACAAAATGAATGTTGTGATTGTGATGCAAATATCTATGTTTGTTTGGCCTTATATGATGTCATGAGCATGAATTAATTTAATTAAATGAATGGATAAGTAAAGCTATCTAGAAAACATAGAATGTATGCATAAGTATATTGTCTAAATGGACAATAGGAAAATTTGTGTAAACCAACATGAATGTTGCATTGCCTGAATGAATGACATGATTTTGATGATGTTGCTATGATGATGGGAGTTATGTCATATGTGTATGTATAAGAAAGTCGAGTCAGAGGTCCTACAACCCCTCCCCCTTACCGAAATGGTACTTATAATGGAATTTCATGAGATTTGTATTGAATAAGTTTCCGGTTGAGAACCCAAAGAGTTCAAATGATAGAATAATTATAAGTATGATCGAGATTGAAAATGAGCTGATAAGTAAAGTCGAGCCAAGAAAGTATCGGATTGATATAAAGATTATTGGAATTATGCATCGTCTCGAGTAGAGAAGGAAATTCTCTTTGGTAAATCGAATTACTCGGTGCAAGGTCGAGAAAAGTGTAAATCAAAATTTATTCAGAATCGACCTTCTTTAGTGAATGGTTTAATATGAAATTTGTGATGGCGAACTAGTTGGGGAAATGATATTTGAAATGTGAACTATCTAAGTGTGATGATTATGATCGGACAGATTTAGCGATCTCTTATGAGATGTTCTATGTGTTTACCCGTTCTCGTAAATATTTCTAAGGCTATTGATCTTGAAGAAATTCTTGTTATATGGGAATGTCTTCTAATTCGGTGTTGGATGAAAGCATTGGTAGTCTGATTGGTTTATAATTTATATTGCTCTATTTCATCGGGTATTCTATTACATTTCATTCGATAAGAATTGATGAGAGAATACGATGATATTATGATTTTGTTTCTTCTACTTGATGCTTCATCGATATATATGTATGGGAAGATATATTGATCTTGTTATATTTGATTTTAGTGGGATTAAATGATGTTTTCTTGGACTTTCTTTCTTTGAAGAATTATCGGGTATTCCGTATTTTTCTATGAGTTTGGTTTTCGATTCTCCAAAGATAGTACCGTATCTTGGGTTTCTTTATCCCGGATCTCTTTATTCGGATTTCTTTATTCCGGTTTCTCTATCTTGGATTTCTTTATTTGGTTTTCTTGTTATCTTTGTTCCATAATTTGTCAATTCGACTCATGTTCAAGTGGGTTCTTCATTCGTGATAATCATGTCAAATATGACTATACTTCTAATTTGATCTTGGTAATGTGGTGATTTTAGTATTGGGATTTTTCTAATTTCGTGTAAGGATTTGACATCAAGAAAGGCATAGGTGATAAAAGCACGAGTTTCGATCGGTATGGTAAATTATTTATTTGAAAGATTTCATGTGACAATTATGTCAGGGTTATTTTTCCCAAGTCTGATAATAGAATTTAATTTTGTACGGATAAAAGAGTAAATAGTTTGAACGAGAAGTGTATATTTATTAGAAAGAGTTGAATATTAGTTTAAGTCACTACGAATGATAAGGTTTCCATCTTATGAAAGCTGAAAAGTTTATTACATGTTGACAGAGTTCGGATAGATGAGAATATTGGTAACCGAAGCGTCTAAACTAGACTAGTCTACATTGAGCAAAGACTTCCTGACTTTCAGTAATAGTTTGTGATGTGTTTCAAGACAGTGAGGTAATGTGATAGTTTAGAGCATTCGATGTTACATAAAATCGGAGTTGTTAAAGGGGTTAAAGCCGAGCATTGGGATCTATCAAAATTATCCTTGTCAGTGTTGATATTGGGATGGAAATGAGAAGGATTATTCTTGAGGCCATATCAGAATTATTTCCATAGCGGAAAGAGGAAAATGTGATGTATCCTATTGTTAAATGTTTGGCGAGATCTATAAATCATATCTATATTGAATGAATTCCTACTTATCGATTCATGGAATTTCGTGTCTCTTTGATTGTTGGATTTCTTGGAATTCCGGTCTCCATTAAATCAAGTTGAGATCCGGGTTTTATGTCATGATATCATGGGAAACTGAGAAGGGTTGAAAATTTAAAAACAATTGAGAGTTGAGACTGTAAGCTTTTAGATCATATTAGAAATTGAAGAGATGTATTGGAGGTACAGTCTAAGTGCAAGTTCTTCGGCACCGAATATGAGATTAAAAGTGAAGACCACTTTCCTGGTAAGATTTTCGGGGACAAAAATCCCTAAAGTGGGGGAGAGTTGTAATATCCTAATTTTGGCCCTAGTAGGAATAGTGGTTTCGTGACCACAAAATTCGAGATAGAAATAATTATTTTATGATTATTTTAAGGTCTATGATATGATTGCATGATTGTGTGAAAATTTAGTGAATAAATTTTATGCATAAAGTGCTTAAATTGAAATTAGGGACTAAATCGAATAATTTGCAAAACTTGCATTCTAGAAGTTTCTAGTATGAAATTGTTTTGAAATATTAATTAGGAGGTCTTAAATAGAAATTTTACCAATTTCTAAGTCTATGGACAAAAATTGGACATGGATGGAATTTTTGGAAAGTTTAGTAGTAAGGGCATTTTGGTCATTTAGGGGTAAAATGAATTAAAATACAAAATTAAAATCCAATTTTGCTCATCTTCAACCCCATGGCCGAATATAGCAAGGAGAAACCATTGCTAGGGTTTTTAAAGCTTCCAAGCTCGATTAGCAAGGAAAACTAAAATTCGGGCTAAAATGGGGAAAATACAAAGTTGTGGACGAAATGGTAAAAGTAGCCATTTTCGCATACGAGGTAAGTTCATATGTAAATGTTGGTAACATAGTTATTATTTAAATGTTTTTATGTTATTTAAATGATATGATGATATGCTGATTTTTTTATCGTGAGATATTATGCTTTGTGGTTAATGTTGAGTAATATGCAAATTATGTTTACTACTTGATAAATATGAATTGCTACCGAGTATCGGTTCCGATATTCCATGGAAGACGGCAAATGTGAGATCGAGGGAAAAAGCCCGTTTGAACCTTAGGAATAGATTAGGATACAAGTGACATGTCACTAGGATGGTTGAGCATCCGAACTCGTTGAGTTGAGTCTGAGTTCACTTATGGATGCAAATGTCCGAACTCGTTGAGTTGAGTCCGAGTTCGTTTGATGTAACTAGGCATCCGAACTCGTTGAGTTGAGTCTGAGTTCATTTATGGATGTGAACGCCCGAGCTCGTTGAGTTGAGTCCGAGTTCACTTAGGGGTGGGTTACATGATTTCTTGATTACATATGTAGCACTTATCCGACAGCATTATAATCATTTTGTATATATGGTCTTATGATATGGTTATTGAGTGGTATGGAAATGCTTGGTAATGATTAGCCATTGGAATGGCTAATCATGATCATATTTGGTGTTATGTATGTCAAATTACTAGCTAATCCATGGAAACCATGAAATAGAAAAAGTTTACCATAAAATAGATTCAGACAGCAGTAGTGACGTGAATTTGAAAAATCACTAAAAATAGTAGAAATGGAATTAAATAATGAATAAGAATTGAAGCTTGATGAGTCTATTTTCATATGGAATAAGCAAAACAGGTATATGAGCTATATTTTATGAGATGTTTAAATTTTTGTGAAACAGGGCCAGAGCGATTTCTGGATCCCCTATTCTGAATTTGGAAATTTACCATAAATTTTACAAAGATAATTTGAAGTCAGGCTTTATATGTACAGATTCATTATTGAGTCTAGTTTTATTAGAGACAAACGGCATAGTCATTGAAACTCTGTACAGGGAGATATCTGATTCGAAATACACAGAGGTTAGAGTAGTCGAACCTTGAAACAGGGGAGACTTTAACTAATAAACTGTACTAATTGGCCTGACCAAAAATTCTAGAAAAAAAATTACCAGATAGATATATGAGTCTAGTTTCAGAAAAAATTTATGGAATTGGATTTGAGTTTGAACTCGAGATATGATTTTAAAGCGATCGTGATGCGCTTGGCCAGCTTGTCCGAAATTTTAAAATGAAATGTATGAGCTGTTTAAGTAATGAATTAAGTCCGTTAACACCTCGTGTTCGACTCCGGCAATGGTCTCGGGCACGGGGCGTTACATAGACAAACTCAATAGCCTGCAAAAATTTTGTAGCCAAGCTATCATGTAACCCACCCATAAGTGAACTCGGACTCAACTCAACGAGCTCGGGCATTCTCATCCATAAGTGAACTCAGACTCAGCTCAACGAGCTCGGATGCCTAGTTACATCTCACGAACTCGGACTCAACTCAACGAGTTCGGAACTCAAATATCCTAGTGAAATGTCACTTGTATCCTAATCTATTCCCAAGGTTCAAACGGGCTTTTTCCTCAATTACACCTCTTTTCCCTCTTCCACGGAATGTCGAAACCGATACTCGGTAGCAATTCATATTTAACAAGTAGCACACATAATTTGCATATTACTCAATAATAACCACAAAGCATAATATTTCATGATATTAATCATCATATCATATAAATAACATTAAATTACTTAAAATGACAATTATGTTACTACATTTACACCTGAACTTACCTTGTATGCGAAAATGATCAGTTTTACCATTTTGTCCACAACTTGGTATTTTGCCGATTTTAGCCTGAATTTCGATTTTCCTTGCTCTATCATTTCAAATATAGCCTAATTAGGACTCAAATTATTCAAATCAACCCAAAATCATATTTTGGTATCATTTCAAATATAGCCTAATTAGGACTCAAATTATTCAAATCAACCCTAAACTTTCACATAGTTACACTTATTCCCCAAATCTCGTAAATTAAACGTTACCCTATTTTCTTATGTTTTGTGACACGCTGATCATTTTTCCCTTCTATAGCAATATCCAATTCTCACTCTAACATGTATTTATGAACATTAGGTATTTTTACCGATTATCTCATTTTAGTCATTTTTACGTAAAATCACTTAGCAAAAGTTGTTTAACACAATCTCAAGCTTCATATTCTACCATAAAACATCAAAATTCATGCATATCATTCATGGGTAAATTTTTAAGTATAAACCTTAGCTCAAAATATTGGTAGAAATAGGTAAACCGAGCTACAAGGATTTCAAAAATGTAAAGAACATTAAAAACGGGAATAGAAATCACTTACAATCAAGGCTTAAAAGTGTTGAAACCCTAGATATGGTGGAGAGCAAAATTCAGCAACAACTTATGGAGAAGATGATCATTTTTGTGTTATTTTTCTCATTTTATTTCATTTAATATCCAAATAACCAAAATGCCCTTCCTTACTAAACTTTCAAAAATTCCATCCATGTCCAATTTTTGTCCATAAACTTAGAAATTGGTCAAATTGCTATTTAAGACCTCCCAATTAATATTTCAAAGCAATTTCATACTAGAAACTTCTAGAATACAAGTTTTGCAACTTATTCAATTTAGTCCCAAATTTCAAATTAAGCACTTTATGCGTAGAATTTCTTCACGAAAGTTTCACACAATCATGCAATCATATCATAGACCTAAAAATAATTATAAAATAATTATTTATATTTCAAATTTGTGGTCTCAAAACCACTATTCCGATTAGGCCGTAAATTCAGGATATCACATCAGCTTTTGCCGATCTACTTGTGTGTGCAGTGTAAGTACACACCTGATAAGCAAGCGTCCTGCGATTCGCTTAGTCACCAACCTACAAACGATATCACCCTTCCATTCATCGTATGCTTAACACATATTTTACCCAAAAAATCTGAAACCTCACCTTAACCTTACCTTGAACACCAATCCCTAATAGTCTTTCCTTGATCACGTACTCCTTAGATCTGCATTAATCTTACTCATTAAAACTAAATACTAGAGGACTAGCATCCGACATAATTCACCCCCTTATCTCACTTAAGTTTATTCGGCCAACCTTAGTCAATAAGAGAGAAATACTTACCAAACCGCAAAACACCTAAAGAGCAATTCAGCAGAGAGCTAAAACCCGAGATCCGATACTAATTCCCTGCCAAAGTTGATTAGAAAGAGTGAGGGAGGGAAGTAATCGGTATTAACAATACTAGCCAAAAAAGAGATAAGGTACTTACACCAAAAGAGTAATCGTCCCAAGGGAGATTCGGCTTTTTGGCTTTCAAACTAGTATGGTCAATAAGGTTTATTTGGCACAAATTAAAGAAAAAGAGTAGAAGAAGGAATCGGCTAACCCAAAAATGGAACGAAGAAAATTGTGTAGAGGAAAAGAGGGAAATTCGACACAAAGAAAGAAAGTAAAACAAAGGGTTTTCGACTTTTAAGAAAAAAGGGTTTCTGGCAACAAGGTGAAGGGATTTCAGAATTAGCCGGGCCACCCCATATTCGGCACCTATTTATAGCCCCTATAGCTGATTACCTGACCTTAATTCCTCATTCGGCTCCATCACTTCCCCTTCTCATCTCATCATTTTTCTCCCTAATAACTCCCCAATCTATTTTGTAACACCCCAAACCCGGCCTGGATGTTATGACCGGATCTGATGCGCCACATTGATGCGTTCAAAACACTTAGTTTGGAAAAGCTGAGTTGGTGTTGTAAAAGACACTTTTAAAAGTAAGTTAAAGTGAATGGAAGCTGCGGACCAGGTAGGAAACCAGAAGAAGAGGAGGTGAGTCCGTCTTGACCGCTAAGTACCAAGCTCTCTTGGATCCAATCCTAGACATGCACACCGCCATTGCCACACTCTAACATCTCGTATAATTTTAAGAAAACCGTTTGATTATGACCACTTAAGAAAATGATTAAGGTTGCAAATCGTTTGCTTAAAATATTTATTTTCTTGGGAAACATTTACTTTATGGAAACTTTATGCGTCATCGTGATCTTTTTAAAAACAAGTAGATTTTATAAAACGAACCCTAGTGCTAGCCAGTTTAATAATCCCCAAAATATAAGTAATTAAAAGAGCGGCCTTATTACAACTTTAAGCATAATAAAATAAAATAATCCAAATTAAAGGCTAAATTTATTTAAAATCGGCAATCAATCTTCATGGCCACTGAATCCCTTGACTCCAAGTCCACCAATTCTAGGGCTCACCGCAAGGATAGAAGAGGAAGGGGTGAGTTTGGGAAAACTCTGTGTACAGAAACCCATCCAAAGCCCAATTCAGCTCGAGCCCATTGGGCCTAAGCCCTATTTAGATAACAAGACACAAGAGGTCAAGCCCTTTTCGAATCACAAGAGCAAGGCCTTAGCCCTTTTTACATAACAATGTGGCCCATAGGCCCGATCAAAGAGCATGAGTAACAACAAGAATAATGAATGCAAGCCCATCTGGGAGACTACTCAACCCACCAACCGCTACACCGCCTGCACCAACCCTACACACCATGTGGGGAATATCTCAACCCACCCAAATTTACACACCACAGTTGCAGAACAGCACTCAAATTTCAATCGATTGAGGCAAAGCCTCCAAGACGTGGTTGAACCACTTTCAAGACTTCCTCCATTAATATCCCAACCCCATGCAACAGATATTAATAAAAGCATATCATGTAAAATACAACATTGATCAATCATGCGTTCACCAATTTAAAACTCTAGGGGTATATCGGTAATTTTGCTCTTTAGGGTAATTTTAATTTTGCTCTTTAGGGTAATTTCGTGATCTACGCTACTACACAAGCTAATTCAGTAATTTTTATCAGTTTTATGCAATTTGATTCCACCATCTACCTAACAGGCTAATTTGCCCATCTCTTACCCATATTGGTCCGTAAGCCCATTGGGCCCAGTTTTGGCCCATCGAGCCCCTTTTTCCGAAATACGCTAAAACGTCACGAGAACATGCTTACCACCTTGCGGTGCCAGATCTAACAATTACTCTATGACTTGAGGCCATTCACATACTCACATGACCAAGAAATGCCGAAATTTCGGCATTTCGGCTTTTGCCGAATTGAACTAAGAAAGGGTGTTCGGTACACACCTGATTCGCTACGACTGCTACTGAGATCTCTTTCGATATCCTACAATTGATTAGCATAATTCTTATTTACAAACCATAATCACTAAATTCCAAAACTTACTCACCCATGATCGAACCATGTCCCTAAAAGCCTTTGAAACGTTACCTTTTTGCCACAGTCGATAGCTAGCTCCGAATCCGATTGTTCCAATGATTCACGCTTTCAATCCAACACTTAGGAAGACACTAATCATTGACAGAAAACATTAGTTAAAAACCTTTAGAGCCACATGCCCAATTCGACAGCCTCTCTATATTTTAGGGATTTCGGCTTTTCTTAACTTTGCAAAATAAGAACAGATCCGAGATGATGAACACTTACCCTTACTCCTTTTTGATCTCCACGTAACTGGTGCGATTTATCTTTCAAACGATGGTAAAACTCGACTCCTGAGTTCGAAGTTTCGCTATAAGCCCCAATTCTATGGTTTTTCGGCTTTTGTGTGATGAAGGAGATGATAATGCGGGCTACAACCTTGAAGTAGAATTACGGTCGAGGAATCCAGATTAAGAAAAGATAATTTGTAAATTAATAAAAGCAAAAGAACATAGGAGAACACGGCTTTGAAGAAATCGGCACAAGCGGTGATCACGGATTTCGGCTTTTATGGATTCGCAAAAGTATTGATGAATAGCAGGTATGATGAATAGTTTTGAAGAAGAAAAATAGAAGAAGAAGAATAGGGGAGGTGGTAGTTTCGGCTAGAGAGGAAAAAGAGAGGAAAAACAACCCTAAGGTGTTCAAGTAGAAGAAAAACGGCACCACTCAATACCCTAAGTGCCGAAATACCAACCTAATACCCCCTGCCGATTTTTCCCTCTTCAATTCCCATATTTCGGCCAACTCCTAGCCTAATCCATATCCCTTAAATCTCTCCCCTTATCCCTCCTTAATCCAAGCATTAAACTGATCCAACTCTCCTCAGCGTAATCCACCGAACTCCAACACTTACCCCCCGCACTTAAAAATAAATGCCTCTATTTGCCAACACAGGAATCGATCCCTTGCCTTCCCAAAGCTCCACACGCCACTTTTCTAGGAGCCTAGTGGCGCCACCCTTGCCACTTTACTACAGCTCTTTTGTGATGCAATTTCTCCAACAATATTCTTAAGGCCTACCTACTACATGTGGTTTGATCTACCTTAAATTTTTACTAGAGTCCGTGTTTGAACCCAAGACTTCTCCAACACTTCTCAAAGATACTTAACCACTAAAACAAGCCTTCATTAACAAAATTTATATGCACAACAAAATATTAAAAGCTGCCTTCAACCGCTCCCATGCTCAAGGCCCAAAACTTCTAGGCTCAAATTTAGGGTGTTACATATTTCCTAAATTTTCTCTTTTGAATAGTCCCCTTGGAGTCCATCTTCACGCCACTTCCAACCTTCTAGAAGGCCAAAATTAAACTCTTAAAAATACTAAGCTAGGATTTGAACCTCGGATCTCCTTGCTATCTACTAACGCCACATCCCTACACCCTAAGTGGCATCACTTAGCCACTCCTCCACAAGGCTTTTTGATGCCATTTTCCTCCATCTTTATTTAAAAGCCCAACTACTCCCAACCCTGATTCCTTTAATAATTAAATTAAAATTCCTCCACCACAAAACACGAACCCAGAACTTCTTCAACTTACCTCGACACTTCAAATTCCTTAAACCCTTAAAGCCAACATGTCATTTGTCATTTTTTTGCTCACTTAAAAATTTTATGAGACCCAAAACCCATTACATCTAGGCTCAAAATTTGGGGCGTTACAGGTTAGGGGTGTTACAATTGATTGGTATCAGAGCTACGGTTTAGTCGATTTTAGGACTAACGTAGCACGTGTGAGTCTAGCTATAGACGCCATATTATACTGCGATAGTGTGATGATTCTTGACAATTAAAAATGTGTTTTCTTATAGTAAATGGATCCCGATCGAGACGTAACGGATGATATAAAAAGTAATACGCCCGGTCCTACTCCGGGGGTAGTGCCGACTGATTCTAGGCCAATTTCAAGTAATATAAAGGGAGAGGGTAAGTAATCCTTCTTCCAGTTAATGAATGAGGGGTTCATGGAGTTTGTTCAGAAAAATTCAGCTGCTCAACAACCTCTACTCCCACAAGTTCCTGTAACTTCCCAAGTTATACGAAAAGAAAAGAAAAGAACAGTTGATTTGAAACCAAAGATTCTCGTAAGAGATCATTGGGTAAGACATTTTAGTCAGCATCAAGGAAAATTAGGGATGATTTTAGTCGATCAAAGAATACTGTGGGTTTTTCTAGACGTGATCAAGACAGACCACAAGTGATTTCATAAGCCATTTCGATTGCTAATGTTGGTAATGTCCAGTCGAATCAACCTGAGTGCAGACATTGTGTCAAACAACATCTCGTTAATTATAGATTACTTACTCGAGCTTGTTTTAAATGTGGATCGATAGATCATTTCATTCGTGAATGCCCTAAGTTAGCTGAACAAAACACAATACAGAATGTGATACCGAGTAACATGTCAGCTCGAGGTAGATCACCCAGACATATTGGTAATGTGAGTAGCAATCAGAAAAGAACTAAAAACACAGTAGTTCGATCTGAGGCTCGTGCACTTGCCAGAGCTCATGCTATACGAGTACACGAGGAGGCTTCATCCTCAGATATTATCACTGGTACATTCACTTTCTATGATATTAGTGTTGTTGCATTTATTGATTCTGATTCTACTCATTCTTATGTATGTGAGACTTTAGTATCCAATACGACTTTCCCTGTAGAGTCTACTGAGTTTGTGATTAGAATATCAAAACCCTTGGGCTGGTGTGTTCTGGTTGACAAAATGTGTAAGAATTGTCCGTTGATGGTTTGAAATTCATGTTTTTTGGCTGGTTTGATGTTGTTATCATTCAACGAGTTTGATATAATTCTAAGTATGGATTAATTGACTTACACGATGTTGTTGTAAATTGCAAACAAAAGACTATTGATTTGAGATGCCAAAATGATGAGATTAATTGGATTGAGTTTAATGATTTAAATGGTTTAGCAGTAATGATATCTTCGATATTTGCTCAGAAATATGTGAGAAAGGGGTTGTGAAGCTTACTTTTCTCATGTGTTTGATTCTAAAGTGAATGAAAAGAAAAAATTGAATCAGTACCAGTTATGTGTGAGTATCAAGATGTGTCACATGAAGAATTACCGGTTTGTCACCTATCCGAGAGGTAGAGTTTGGTATTGAGTTAGTGCCTGGAATGACTCCAATATTGATAGTTTCGTATAGAATGGCACTAACTGAATTAAAAGATTTGAAAGCTCTGTTGATCGAAGCTCTAGTGGTAGTTTAGCCAGAATCGGGTAAAGAAATCATTATCTATAATGATGCATATTTAAATGGTTTGGGCTGTGTTTTGATGCAGAAAGACAAAGTTATAACTTATGCCTCGAGACAATTAAAGTCGCATGAAAAGAATTATCCAACACATGACCAAGAATTGGAAGCTATATTATTTGCATTGAATATATGGCGTCACTATCTGTTCGGTGAGAAATGTCATGTTTAGTCTAATCACAAAAGCCTGAAATATTTGATGACTCAGAAAGATCTAAATTTGAGACAGTGTTGATGGTTAGAGTTGTTAAAAGACTACGAGCTTGTGATCGACTACCGTTCGGGAAAGGCTAATGTTGTTGCTGATGCTCTAAGCCAAAAATCACTGTAGTTTTGAGTGCAATGAATGCGCATATTGTAATATCCCGAATTAGGGCCTAATCAGAATAGTGGTTTCGTGGCCATAAATTTTAGATAGAAATAATTATTTTATAATTATTTTGAGGTTTATGATATGATTGCATGATTGTGTGAAAATTTCATGACGAAATTCTATGCATAAAGTGCTTAAGTTGAAATTAAGGACTAAATTGAATAATTTGCAAAACTTGCATTCTAGAAGTTTTTAGTATGAAATTGCTTTGGAATATTAATGAGGAGGTCTTAAATAGAAATTTGACCAATTTCTAAGTTTATGGACAAAAATTGGACATGGATGGAATTTTTGAAAATTTAGTAAGGAAGGGCATTTTGGTCATTTGGATATTAAATGAAATAAAATTGGAAAAATAACACAAAAATGATCATCTTCTCCATAAGTTGCTGCCATATTTTTCTCTCCACCATAGCTAGGGTTTCAACACTTTTAAGCCTTGATTGTAAGTGATTTCTATGCCAGTTTTTAATGATTTTTATGTTTTTGAAATCCCGGTAGCTCGATTTAGCTTATGCTAGCAATAATTCAACCTAGGGTTCATATTTGGAAAAATACCCATAAGGGAAATTTGTGTATTTTGGTGTTTTATGATAGGACATGAGGTTTTAAATTATGCTAGACAACTTGTGCTACTCGGTTTTAAGTGAAAACGAGTAAAAAGGCTTAATCGGTAAAATACCTAATATTTATAAGTACATGTTATAGTGTGAATTTGATGTTGCTATAGAAGGGAAAAATGATCAGCATGTCATAAAACATAAGAATAAGGAATGAAGTTTAATTCCCGAGCCTAGGGGGAAAAGTGTAAATATGTAAAAGTTTAGGGGCAAAATGGTAATTTTGTCAAAGTTGTACGAGGGGCTGTTTTGATGAATGTATGTATTAAATAAATTAATTTGGTATTATAGATCAAGAGAAACAAGATTCAAGTCGTGATCGAGGGAAAAACAAAGTTTACGAGGAATAACCTCGATTGCTAATATTTTGTATCGAGGTAAGTTCATGTGTAAATAAGGTAACATAATTTTTATTTTAAGTGATTTAATGTTATTTATATGACATGATACTTATTATCATGAAAAATGTTGTTTTGTAAATTATTATTTGGTGATATGCAAATTATGTGGACAACTTGATAAGTCTGAGATGTTAGCAAGTATCGATTTCTATATTCCGAAGAAGGTGATCAAAAGGTGTAATTGAAAAGAATCTTGTTTGAACCTTGGGAATAGATTAGGGTACAAGTGACATGTCACTAGGATGGTTGAGTTTCGAACTCGTTGAGTTGAGTCCGAGTTCGTGAGATATAACTAGTCATCCGAGCTCGTTGAGTTGAGTCCGAGTTCACTTATGGATGTGAACGCCCAAGATCGTTGAGTTGAGTCTGAGTTCATGTATGGGCGGGTTACATGGTAGCTTGGCTACATAGATTTCAAAAGCTATTGAGCTTGTGCAGTTATGAGTAAAGCACTTACGTGCACACTATCCGCGTATCCGAAATTATATTTTGATGTGTTCAATGGGAGAATCCTAAGAGAATATGGAGATTACTTAAAAGGAAAGTGATTCGATGATGAATGTGTTGAAGAAGTAAAAATGGACAGGTATGAGTTTAATATTTGGTTGAGAACTTGGTAAGACAAAATTGTGGTAAAATAGTAAGTATTCTTATGATATGAGTGTCTTAATGATGTTTATGTTGGATTGCATGATCATGTTACTTTTTATTTGCATGTGAACTTACTAAGCATTTATGCTTACTCCTTCCTTTTCATTCATTGTAGTTTTGACAAGCTGGCTTGAGAATTGGGATAGGTCGAAGGCTCGTTCACACTATCCGAAGACCTAAATTGGTAAAATAGCTTGTATATTTTGAGTGTGGCATGTATAGCAATATACTCACTTCGTATAAATGATCATATGATATGGTTATGGTTTGGTAAGAAAAGGGTTTGTAAATGATTAGCTATTGGAATGGCTAATCAAGTTTATATATGATAACATGTATGCTTTATGTCTTAACTCAACCATGAAAATCCTTGGAATGGTAAAATTGGCCATAAAACAGAGTCATACAGCAGCAGTGATGTGAATTTGAAAAATTACTAAAAATTGTTGAAATGGAATTAAATGATGAATAAGTTATGAAATTGAATCTTGATGAGTCTATTTTTCATATGGATGGAACAAAACAGGTAAATGAGTTATATTTTATGAGATATTTAAGTGTTGGTGGAACAGTGTCATAGTGGTGTCTGAATCCCCTGTTCTGAATTTAAAAATTCGCCACAAATTTTACAAAAATAATTATAAGTTTTAATTTATGCATATGGATTCCTTATTGAGTCTATTTTTAATAGAAATAAACAACATGGTCATTAGATCTCTGTAAAGGAAGAAATTTGATTCGTAGTGCATAGGGGTCAGAGTAGCCAAACCCTAAAATATGGGAGAGTTTAACTAATAAACTGTACTAATTGGCTCACCAAAAATTCGATAAAAAAATTAGTAGATAGATATATGAGTCTAGTTTCTAGGAAAATTTACAGATCTAAATTTTGAGTTTCAAAACTCGAGATATGAATTTTTAAACAACTGTGATGCAGTTAGCTAGCTTGTCTGGAAATTTTCTAAAATAAATTGTTTAAGCTGTTAATTAATGAATTAAGTTTAGTAACACCTCGTACTCGACTCCGGTGACGGTCTCGGGTACGGGTGCGTTACATTTGGTGGTAGCAGAGTAGGTTTAGTCGGTTCTCATACTAACGTGTTGTATGTACGGGTTTTGCTATACATATATATATTATGATAGTGTGACGACTCCTGACCTTTAAAATGATTTTTTTTATAGTAAATGGATCCCGATCCAACTGTGGTTGATGATGTAGAGAGTAATGTGCCAGCTCTTGCTGAAAGGGCGGTGCCGACTGAAAGTCGACCTCCTACTGTTGGTCAAGGAGGAGGAGTAAGGGCTCGAGAAGCCTTTCTCCAGATGATGAATGCATGGTACACCGAGTTCATTCGTACGAACCTGAATGCTCAACAACCTCCCTCACCTCCCCCGATTCCTCAACCAGTACCCCCGATGCCTCAAGGTATAGATCTGATGAAACTTCATAAAACCTCAGTTGACAAAATTCGCAAGCAAGGGGCTGAAGAATTCAGGGCAAATGTTGTTGATGATGTCAAGAAAGCAGAATTTTGGCTTGAGAATTCTATTCGGGTATTTGATGAATTGTCTTGTACACCTGAAGAGTGCTTGAAATGTGCTATATCCTTGTTGAGAGATTCAACCTATTATTGGTAGAAGACATTGATTTCAGTGGTACCGAAAAAGAAAGTGACTTGGGAGTTCTTTCAAGAAGAATTTCGGAAGAAATACATCAGTGATAGATTTGTTGATCAGAAGCGTAAAGAGTTTCTTGAATTTAAGCAGGGCAATATGATAGTTACTGAATACGAAAGGGAGTTAGTAAGGTTGAGTAAGTATGCTAGAGAATATGTTCCTCAGAGGCTAAAATGTGCAGACGATTTGAAGACGAACTCAACGGATACATCAAAGTATTTGTTGGGATTCTTGAGTTAAAAGAAATGGTAGTATGATCAGGCTTGCAAGGCTGAAGAACTACTCAAAGAGAAGAAAAAAGTAGAGGCTGAGACTAGAAATTGGAAGAAAAGATCGATGAGCAGTTCATTCTCACAGCAATCCAGAAAATCTAGAAATATGAATCCTCGTTCTCAGGTTTCGGCTGGACAATCATATGGAAATTTTAAGAAGCAAAATGTGGGTCTTAAATCTCAGACTACTTCTGTGGCTAGTGTGGGGAATTTGAGATTTTCTAAGCCCAAGTGCCAGCAGTGTGGTAGAAATCAATTTGGCCCGTGTAGAGCTAATGAATGTTTTCGGTGTGGTTCTACGAATCATTTTATTAGAGACTACCCAGAGAGAGTTGAGAAAGAAAAATTTTAGAGTGTAAAAGCTAGTGGTGCAGACTCGAGGGGAAGATATTTGAGAAAAGCTGGAAATGAAGCAAGTAGCAAGAATGTAGTCAGAGATTCAGCAGCTAAACCTGAAGCAAGGGCTCCAGATAGAACTTATGCCATAAAAGCACGTAAAGATGCTTCATCACCTGATGTGATTACTGGTATATTTTCTCTTTATGATGTTAATGTTATTGCTTTGGTTGATCCCGGTTCTACTCATTCATATGTGCACATGAAATTGGTGTCTAGTATGAATATACCTGTTGAGTACACATAATTTATGATTAGAGTGTAGAACCCATTAGGCAAATGTGTGATAGTTGATAAAGTATGCAAGAAATGTCCTTTAATGATTCGGGGTTATTACTTTCTGGCCAACTTGATGTTGTTGCTGTTTGATGAATTTGATGTTATTTTGGGTATGGATTGGTTGACATTGCATGATGCTATAGTAAATTGCAAATAAAAGGTTATAGAATTAAAGTGTGAAAGTGGTAAAATTCTGCGGGTTGAATCAAGCAAATCAGAAGCATTATCTAGTGTGATTTCTTCAATGTCGGCTCAAAGATATTTGAGGAAGGGTTATGAAGCTTATTTGGAATATATACTTAATACAAAATAAATTGAAAAGAAAGTTGAATCAGTGCCGATTGTGTGTGAATTCACGAATGTATTTCCAGAAGAGTTACCGGGTTTGCCTCTAGTCAGGGAAGTAGAATTTGGTATTGAGTTGATACCGGGAATAGCTCTGATATCGATTGCTCCGTATAGAATGGCACCAGCAGAGTTGAAAGAGTTGACTGACAAAGGCTTTGTGAGACCGAGTTTTTCACCTTGGGGTGCTCCTGTGTTATTTGTGAAAAAGAAAGATGGTTCTATGAGATTGTGTGTTGACTATCGGCAAATAAACAAGGTGACAATCAAGAACAAGTATCCGTTTTCGAGAATTGATGATTTGTTTGATCAGCTGAAAGGAGCGACATGGTTTTCAAAGATTGACTTGAGATTTGGGTACTACCAGCTGCGAGTAAAAGAGTCGGATGTGCCTAAAATTGCTTTTAGAACAAGGTACGGTCATTATGAATTTTTAGTTATGCCATTCGGGATAACAAATGCTCCTGTTGTGTTTATGTATTTGATGAATCGTATATTTCGGCCATACTTGGACAAATTTGTTGTGGTATTTATAGATGACATCTTAATTTATTCGAAAGATGAGACAGCGTATGCCGAGCACTTGAAGTGTAACACCCCGAATTTGGGCCTAAAAGTATTGGGCCTTGAGTGGGGGTCCGTAAGGAGGTTGTATATAGGTATTTAATTGTGCAATGAAATGAAACAATTAAATGTTTGCTTTAGTGGTTAATGGCTTTGAGAAGTGTTGGACAAATCTTGGGTTCAAACTTGGGCTTTAGCAAAAATTTTGGTATTAAGTGAAAAAAACCTGGATGCTTGGATGAGGGTTTTTAAATTATTGTGTTAAATAAATGACACAAGGAAGCTTGTAGTCTAGTGGTTGTGGCGTCATTAAGGTTGTATGGGAGCCTGGGTTCAAGCCTTGGCTCTTGCAATTTATTTTGGGTTTTTAAAGGGAACCTGGACTTTGGCCTTTAGACCTTATAATTAATTGGGGATAAAATATGACACAAAAAGCCTTGTGGCTTAGTGGCAAGTAGCGTGTAGAGCATTTAAGGGGAGACATAGGTTAGAATCCCATAGCAAGCAAAGAGCATTTATTTTGCTAACAGAGGGCGGCAAGAGTTGGTGTTGAATTTAAACTCTAATGTTTGAGGGATCCCACATGAGGAAGCTAATATAAGAGTGGTTGTGAAGCTTGCTTTAAATAGAGGGAACCATGAGGAGAGTAAATGTACCTTTCTTGGCTAATCCCTTTCGCTGTATGGCGTGCTCGTTTGGGTTGGGCGTCGGCTAAGAGTGCTCGGAGCGTGGATTAACTCCAGTCTCCTATCAGGTGTGTATTTCTTACTACTCTAGCTGTAGGATGGCTACTTGAGACATGATAATGAAAGGGGTCATGTGGGCCTAATGGGCCTACGGGCCCAATTGGATAAGTTGTTTGATTGTGTAGTAAATATTGGGCTAGGCTAGGTGAATCTAATATTTGTGGCTAGATTTGGGCTAAAAGGGCTACACGAGCGTGTGGGCCCATTTGGGCCGAGAATAGGCTTTAGGCCCATTCGTATTGTTATCCCTGTTTAGAATACTTTAGTTTACTAAAATTACCGAAATACGCTTAGTTTGTAAAAATACTGAAATACCCTCGATTTGTAAAATTACTGAGGTACCTTCGACTTGTAAAATTACCAAAGTACCCCCAATTTACAGAATTACCATTTTACCCCCGATTTACATAATTACCATTTTACCCCCGTTTTACCCTCGACTTACAAAATTACCGTTTTACCCTCGATTTAAAGAATTATCATTTTATCGTCGATTTATAGAATTACTATTTTACCCTTGATTTACAGAATTACTATTTTACCCTCGATTTACAAAATTACTAAAATACCATTGGTTTGTAAAATTACCAAAATACCCCTAGTTTGTAAAATTACCAAAATACCCTTGGTTTGTGAAATTACCGAAATACCCTCAATTTGTAAAATTACCAAAATACCCCTGATTTACAAAGTTACAGAAATACCCTTGACTTTCTAAAAATTATAGAAATACCATTGGTTTACAAAATTACTGAAATACCTTTGGTTTGTTGATTTACCAAAACACCCTTGTAGGATGAAATGAGTAAAATACCCCTATTAGGGTAAAGTGACCGTAAAGCCCCTGTAGGGTAAAATGACTGCAATACCCATGTATGGTAAAATGACGAATATGCCCTTATGTTCCGTATGACTGATGTGCTTAGGATTTACATATATTGATATTGGATTAGTTAAGTTTGAGTGACAGGTGGTGGTTATCGTAGGCGATTGATTTTGGAAACGTTTTAACTTCAACTCGTAACAGGTGTGTACTAACCTTCGTAATACCTTAGATTAATATTTGCTGAAAAGCCGAAAGCTTCATATTTTAGTGATTCGGGAATTAATATTTAGATCTCTTTTCTACGCACGTTTAAGTTGGATTCACAACGGATATGGGGTAGGAAGGTATTTGGAACGTTCTTCAATGAGTAGATCTCTTGGTAAGTATTCGAACCTTCTTTCCATTTGTATCTTGTGGTTTAAGAAAAGCTGAAAACCCCTCTGTTGACTAAGGCTAAAAGGGTTTTTGGTGCTATTTGGTTTGTTGGTGCTAGTGAGGATTAAAGGCTACTGATCGAGGAGTGTGTGAAAAGCTTGGATCATCGGAGTGACTAAATCTAGTCATCAACTTCGGCAAAGGTATGAACCCAAGGGCCATTGTGGATAGTGGCCGAATGTGTAAGTGATGATAATAGGTAGTTTTTGATTTGGGTTAATATTAACATGGTCTCATCTATTAATGGTTGATTATAGGAGAAATCACATAGGAGATCTCGACGAGGAATATCGCAAACAGGTGTGTAACGAACCCTTTTTCATAGCTTAAAGCGATAAATGCCGAAAAGCCGAAATGCCAAAACTCTGGCATTTCGAGGACTTGTGAGCAAGCGAACGCTCATTAGTCAGTTAGATTCGTTGAGATGATGATCGAAAAGGTTGGAAAAGGTAAGAGTGTGATTTTTGGCATTCACGGTAAGTTGGGCCTCGAGGGGCTAAAACAGGGCCCAATGGGCATTCGGACCCATTTGAATAAAATTGGTAGAATATGGAAACTTGTTAAATTACGCATAGAGACTGATAAAACCGTTATGGAATATAGGCTGAATAGTCCTAGATGACAAAATCGGCTAAGTAGGGCCATTAGGGGTTTTAGGCCCAATAACTCGATTTCGCTAAAAAATAGGCCAGAATCACTGTTTGCACCCATGAATTGTTAGTAACTGTTAATGAACATGGAAACCCTAATTTTGGTAAAATTACAAGATTACCCTTATAACATGAAAATGACCGCTTTGCCCTAGGTAAAATGACCATTATACCCCTAGGGTTTATGTATGATTTTAATACATGGGATTTTGATAAATATGGTATGTATGAGATGCACATGACATGTATGATATGCACATGATATGTACGATATGCACATGATGTAATCATAACTGCATTGGGTTGGGTTTTTATATGGATGGAGGAAGTGAAAAAGGGCTTATGCCCCAGTTATCAAAAGGGCTTATGCCCCAGTTATCAAAAGGGCTTATGCCCCAGTTATAAAAGGGCTTATGCCCCGATTATTGGAAGGGCTTTTGCCCGATTATTAGAAGAGGCTAGGCCTCCGGTTATATGATAAAGACTATCTTTGCCAAAGGAGAGTATGGCGGGTGGGTCGAGTTAATCCCCACATGGTGTGTTGGTTGGTACGGGTGGAGAGTAGCGGATGGTGGGTTGAGTAGTCTCCCAAATGGGTTGCATTCTTTCATTGAAATTATATGTGATATTGAAATGGGCCTAAGGGCCATACCGTTTACAGTAAAGGCTTCGGCCCAGTAATATGAAATATGAAAAGGCTTCGGCCCAGTGTTATGGAATATGAAGCATGAAAAAGGGCTATGGCCCAGTATATGTTGAGATTGGATTTGGGCTTAGACCCAACAGTCGTTATTGTTTTGGGCTCGAAAGGGCTTGTTGCACATCGAGTTTCCAAACTCACCCCTTTCCTTAACCTTGCGGTGTGCCTTGATGTGGGGACTTGGGCCGGAGAGGATTCAGAGTGGCCACGGTGATCATCTTTGGGCTTTTAAATAAGTGTTGGTTTTCATTTAATTTCCATTAATTATTATTTATTTTTGGGTTGTAATAAGGCCAATTTTAACTTTCCTTTTATTTCTTTCCGGAATTATACTAATTTTAATAGCTTTAAAAATTGGTTAATAATTATTCAAATGGGCTAGACTTAGGACGTGTTTTCAAAATGATACTTGTTTTCAAAATATCTCAACACCACAATTAATCGATTTATCAAAGACGTCCAATTAAACAAATTTAAACTCGATATAACAAAGTGTGGCTATGGTTGTGGGCATGTCTAGGATTGGATCCAATTAAAGAGCTTGGTACTTAAGCAGCCTTCATGGCTCACCTCCTCTGTCTCGGATACCTACCTGCTGCCCAGCTTCCATACACTTTGTTAACTCAATAAAATGTATGGTTTTAAAACACTAAAACGGAACGTGGGTTTTCAACTCCAATGTGGCACGTCAGATTCGGCCATAACGTCTGGGCCAGGTTTGGGGTGTTACATTTAGTGGTATCAGAGCCTAGGTTGCAACAACTCGACTGTGGATCGGGTCCAAAAAAATTTTTTCAAAACTTTATGCCAAAAAGGGTATTTTTGGAAAAACCTGACTTTTGAAAACAATTTTTTGTTTAAAGGAGATAATCTCCGAACTTGTTTTTTTTATGATTGAAAAATGGATTTCAAAAAGTTTAAATCTTTTGAGTTCATCTTAAAACTGAGGAGGTGGCATACTGAATCCCCGGCACCAAGTCTGTAAGTACTTTTTTTTCCTACACCGTAATGCAATTGAAATAATCTGTAGTTAGAATCGAGCCTTTTGATATGAAAGCGTAGATAGGGTAGAACTAAAACCCTAAAAGATTGAAACCGTGGTTAGGATATGATTCTATAAGAACAAAAACTTGAAAATACTCTCTCGCATAAGACATATGAATAAATAGTAAAACTTTTGAGATCTTTGTAGTTATTTGATATGTGTACTTGGTAATGTAGAGTTGATATGGATTCGAGGGTAAGCAAAGTCCGCCAACTTGGTAGCGGTAACTCTGAGCTTGGTACCGAGGCATCGGCCGAGATAGTAAGGAAAGTGGTAGAGAAAGTATTGGATACCAAAATTAAGGAAATTAGGGAAACGCTTCAAGTAGGGTGCTTGGAGTGTAAGAAAAGGAAGGATTCTAGTTCTTAGAAAATGTGAAACATGTTACAAAGACGACCAAACTATCTAATCTGCAAAGACCGCAACCGACGTCATCCGGTGAATCTTTGTGAGGAAGACAGAGCATGTCTTAGATGTGGGTCCAAGGAGCATCGAGCTCGGGATCGCCAAGTTTATTTTATTTAAATATGTGTTATGAATTGTATGCGTGCTTGATAAATGTTTCTTTACTTTGGTAATTAGATGTTCTGGGTCGTACTAAGAATTATTTTTAATTAGAGTGCGTAGTGGAAGCATAGAGGTTTGACTTGAGTAATACGGTTAGTTGATAGTTGGAAATTTCGAGGACGAAATTTCTTTAAGGGGAGTAGAATTGTAACACCCCGAATTTGGGCCTAGAAGTATTGGGCCTTGAGTGCGGGTCCGTAAGGAGGTTGTATATAGGTATTTAATTGTGCAATGAAATAACACAATTAAATGTTTGCTTTAGTGGTTAATGGCTTTGAGAAGTGTTGGAGAAATCTTGGGTTTAAACTTGGGCTTTAGCAAAAATTTTGGTATTAAGTGAAAAAAAAACCTGGATACTTGAATGAGGGCCTTTTAAATTATTGTGGTAAATAAATGACACAAGGAAGCATGTAGTCTAGTGGTTGTGGCGTCATTAAGGTTGTATGGGAGCTTGGGTTCAAGCCTTGGCTCTTGCAATTTATTTTGTTTTTTTAAAGGAACCGGACTTTGGCTTTTAGACCTTATAATTAATTGGGGATAAAATATGACACAAAAAGCCTTGTGGCTTAGTGGCAAGTAGCGTGTGGAGCATTTAAGGGGAGGCATAGGTTGAATCCCATGGCAAGCAAAGAGCATTTATTTTGCTAACAGGGGCAAGAGTTGGTGTTGAATTTAAACTCTAATGTTGGAGGATCCCACATCGAAGCTAATATAAGAGTGGTTGTGAAGTCGGCTTTAAATAGAGGAACCATGAAGAGAGTAAATGTACCTTTCTTGGTGATCCCTTTATTGTGATGCCGTGCTCGTTTGGGTTGGGCGTCATTAAGAGTGCTCGAGCGTGGATTAACTCCAGTCTCCTATCGGTGTGTATTTATCACTACTCTTGTTGTTGGATGGCTACTTGGCCGCGATGGGAAAAGGGCCATATGGGCCCAATGGGCCTACTAGCCCAATTGGATAAGTTGTTTGATTGTGTAGTAAATATTGGACTAGGCTAGGTGAATCGCATATCTGTGGCTAGGTTTGGGCTAAAAGGGCCACACGAGATGTGGGCCCATTTGGGCCGAGAATAGGCTTTAGGCCCATTCGTATTGTTATCCATGTTTAGAATACTTTAGTTTACCAATTACTGAAATGCCCTCGACTTGTAAAATTACCAAAGTACTCCCGATTTATAGAATTACCGTTTTACCCTCAGGTTATAGAATTACCGTTTTACCCTCGATTTGCAAAATTACCGTTTTACCCTCGATTTACAGAATTATCGTTTTACCCTCAGTTTACAGAATTACTATTTTACCCTCGATTTACGTAATTACCGTTTTACCCCAATTTACATAATTACCGCTTTTACCCCGATTTACATAATTATCGTTTTACCCTCGATTTACGTAATTACTGTTTTTCCTCGATTCTGTAATTACCATTTTACCTCGATTTATAGAATTCTTGTTTTACCCTTGATTTCTGTAATTACTTGTTTTACCCCGATTTACAAAATTACTAAAATACCCTTGGTTTGTGAAATTACCTTAATACCCTCAATTTGTAAAGCTACCAAAATACCTCTGTATGGTAAAATGACGAATATGCCCTTATGTTCTCGTATGGTGATGTGCTTAGGATTTACATATATTGATATTGGATTAGTTAAGTTTGAGTGACGGTGGTGGTTATCGAGGCGATTGATTTTGGAAACGTTTCAACTTCAACCCATAAGAGGTGTGTACTAACCTCTAAATAGCTTAGTTTAATATTTCTTTGAAAAGTCAAAGCTTCATATTTTAGTGATTAGGAATTAATATTTAGATCTATTTTCTCGCACGTTTAAGTTAGATTCACAATGGATATGGGGTAGGAAGGTATTTGAAACGTTCTTCAATGAGTAGATCTCTTGGTAAGTATTGAACCTTCTTTCCATTTGTATCTTGTGGGTTAAGAAAACCGAAAACCCTACGTCGACTAAGGCTAAAAGGGTTTTTGGTGTTATTTGGTTTGTTGGTGCTAGTGAGGATTAAAGGTGCCGATCGAGGAGTGTGTGAAAAGCTTGGATCATTGGAGTGACTAAATCTAGTCATCAACTTCAAAGGTATGAACCCAAGGGCCATTGGGGATGGTGGCGAATGTGTAAGTGATGATAATAGGTAGTTTTCGATTTGGTTTAATATTAACATGGTCTAATCTATAAGTGGTTGATTATAGGAGAAATCGCATAGGAGATCTCGTCAAGGAATATCGCAAATCGGTGTGTAACGAACCCTTTCATAGCTTAAAGCGATAAAATGCGAAAGGTAGAAATGCCAAATTCGGCATTTCGAGGACTTATGAGCAATAACGCTCACTAGTTAGTTAGAATCAATGAGGCGGTGATCGAGAACGATGGAAAGCGGTAAGAATGTGATTTTGGCGTTCTTGGTAAGTTGGGCCTCGAGGGTCGAAGTGGGGCCCATTGGGCTTCGGGCCCATTTGGGTAAAATTGGTAGAAAATGGAAATCGTTATATGGCATGATAAGGTGTTAAAAACTGTTATGGAATATAGGCTAAATGGGCCTAGATAACTAAATTGGCTAAGTAGGGCCCATTAGGGTTTTAGGCCTAATAACTCGATTTCGCTAAAATGGGCCGAATCCTTTGTTTGCACCCATGGATTGTTAGTAATCGTTAATGAACATGGAAACCCTAATTTTGGTAAAATTACAAGATTACCCTTATAATATGAAAATGACCGATTCGCTTCTAGGTAAAATGACCATTATACCCCTAGGGTTTATGTATGATTTTAATACATGGGATTTTGATAAATATGGTATGTATGATATGCACATGATATGTATGATATGCACATGAGGTAATCATAAATGCATTGGGTTGGGTTTTTATATGGATGGAGGAAGTGAAAAAGGGCTTATGCCCCAGTTATCAAAAGGGCTTATGCCCCAGTTATAAAAGGGCTTATGCCCTAGTTATTGAAAGGGCTTTGGCCCCAGTTATTAAAAGAGGCTAGGCCTCCAATTATATGATAAAGACTATCTTTGCCGATTGGAGAGTTTGGCGGGGTGGGTCGAGTTAATCCCACATGGTGTGTTGGTTGGTGCGGGTGGAGAGTAGCGGATGGTGGGTTGAGTAGTCTCCCAAATGGGTTGCATTCTTTCATTGAAATTATATGTGACATTGAAATGGGCCTAAGGGCCATACCGTTTCTGATAAAGGCTTGCCCCGATATGAAATATGAAAAGGCTTGCCCAAGATATGAAATATGAAATATGAAAAGGGCTACTGACCCGATGCATGATTGAGATTGGATTTGGGCTTAGACCCAATAGGCCGTTATTGTTTTGGGCTCTGAAAGGGGCTTGTTGCACACTGAGTTTCCAAACTCACCCCCCTTTCCCTAACCTTGCAGGTGAGCCTTGATGTGGGGACTTGGGCCGGAGGGGATTCAGAGTGGCCACGGTGATTGTCTTTGGACTTTTAAATAAGCGTTGGTTTTCATTTAATTTCCTTTAATTATTATTTATTTTTGGCTTGTAATAAGGCCATTCTAACTTTCCTTTTATTTCTTTTCGAGATTATTTTAATTTTAACAACTTTAAAATTGGTTGATAATTATTCAAATGGGCTAGACTTAGGACGTGTTTTCAAAACGATACTTGTTTTCAAAAAAGTTCAACACCACGATTAATCGATTTATCAAAGTCGTTCACTTAAATAAATTTAGAACTCGATATAACAAAGTGTGGTTATGGTTGTGGGCATGTCAGGATTGGATCCAATCAAAGAGCTTGGTACTTAGCGACCTTCATGGCTCACCTCCTCATCTCGGATACCTACGGTGCCCGACTTCCATACACTTTGTTAACTCAACAAAATATATGATTTTAAAACACTAAAAACGGAACGTGGGTTTTTCAACTCCAATGTGGCACGTCAGATTCGGCCATAACGTCTGGGCCGGGTTTGGGGTGTTACATTTAGTGGTATCAGAGCTAAGTTACAACAACTCGGCTGTGGATCGGGTCTAAAAAATTTTTTTTCAAAACTTTATGCCAAAAAGGGTATTTTTGGAAAAACCTGACTTTTGAAAACAAATTTTTGTTTAAAGGAGATAATCTCCGAACTTGTTTTTTTTATGATTGAAAAATGGATTTCAAAAAGTTTAAATCTTTTGAGTTCATCTTAAAACTGAGGAGGTGGCTTACTGAATCCCCGGTACTTGATTTTGAGTTCATCACGTCCTTACGGTAAGTTGGGATTCGAACCTATGCCTCCCCTTAAATGCTCCACACGCTACTTGCCACTAAGCCACAAGGCTTTTTGTGTCATATTTTATCCCCAATTAATTATAAGGTCTAAAGGCCAAAGTCCAGGTTCCCATTAAAAAAAACAAAATAAATTGCAAGAGTCAAGGCTTGAACCCAGCTCCCATACAACCTTAATGACGCCACAACCACTAGACTACAAGCTTCCTTGTGTCATTTATTTAACACAATAATTTAAAACCCTCATCCAAGCATCCGTGTTTTTTCACTTAATACCAAAATTTTGCTAAAGCCCAAGTTTGAACCCAAGATTTCTAACACTTCTCGGGCCATTAACCACCAAAGCGGACATTTAATTGTGTCATTTCATTGCACAATTAAATACCTATATACAACCTCCTTACGGACCCCCACTCAAGGCCCAATACTTTAGGCCCAAATTGGGTGTTACAATTCTACTTTCTTAAAGAAATTTCGTCCTCGAAATTTCCAACTATCAACTAACCAGATTACTCAAGTCAAACCTCTATGCTTCCGCTACGCACTCTAATTAAAAATAATTCTTAGTACGACCCAGAACATCTAATTACCAAAGTAAAGAAACATTTATCAAGCATGCATACAATTCGTAACACATATTTAATTGGATCCAATCCTAGACATGCCCACAACCATAGCCACACTTTGTCATATCGAGTTTAAATTTGTTTAAGTGGACGTCTTTGATAAATCGATTAATCGTGGTGTTGAGATATTTTGAAAACAAGTATCATTTTGAAAACACGTCCTAAGTCTAGCCCATTTGAATAATTATCAACCAGGTTTAAAGTTATTAAAATTAAAGTAATCCCGAAAAGAAATAAAAGGAAAGTTAAAATGGCCTTATTACAACCCAAAAATAAATAATATTTAAAGGAAATTTAAAGAAAACCTACGCTTATTTAAAAGTCCAAAGACAATCACCGTAGCCACTCTGAATCCCTCCTCCCAAGTCCCCACATCAAGGCTCACCGCAAGGTTAAGGAAAGGGGTGAGTTTGGAAACTCAGTGTGCAACAAGCCCTTTCGAGCCCAAAACAATAATCACTGTTGGGTCTAAGCCCAAATCCAATCTCAAACATATATTGGGCCATAGCCCTTTTCATATTTCATATTTCATAACACCGGGTCAAGCCTTTTCAAATTTCATATTATCGGGCGAAGCCTTTACTTAGAAACAGTATGGCCCATAGGCCCATTTCAATATCACATATAATGTCAATGAAAGATTGCAAGCCCATCTGGGGAGACTACTCAACCCACCATCCGCTACTCTCCACCCGTACCAACCAACACACCATGTGGGGAGTAACTCGACCCACCCCGCCATAACTCTCCACTGGCAGCTTAGCTACTTTATCATATAACTAGAGGCCTAGCCTCTTTTAATAACTGGGGCAAAAGCCCTTTTTATAACTGGGGCATAAGCCCTTTAATAACTGGGGCGTAAGCCCTTTTGATAACTGGGGCATAAGCCCTTTTGATAACTAGGGCATAAGCCCTTTTGATAACTGGGGCATAAGCCCTTTAATAACTGGGGCATAAGCCCATTTTCACTTCCTCCATTCATATAAAAAACCCAACCCAATACATTTATGAACATCTCGTGTGCATATCATACATATCATGTGCATATCATACATGTCATGTGCATATCATACATATCATGTGCATATCATACATATCATGTTTATCAAAATCCCATGCATTAAGTTCATATATAAACCCTAGGGGTACAATGGTTATTTTTACCTAGGGGCAAAATGGTCATTTTCATATTATAAGGGTAATCTTGTAATTTTACCAAAATTAGGGTTTCCATGTTCATTAACTGTTACAAACAATTCATGGGTGCAAACAATGATTCGGCCCATTTTAGCTTAAAACGAGTTATTGGGCCAAAAACCCTAATAGGTTCTACTTAGCCGATTCATCATCTAGGCCCATTTAGCCTATATTCCATAACGGTTTTAACAGTCTTATCATGCAATTTAATGATTTCCATTTTCTACCAAATTTACCCAAATGGGCCCGAAAGCCCATTGGGCCCTAATTCACCCTCGAGGCCCAACTTACCGTGAACGCCAAAATCACGTCCTTACTGCTTCCATTGTTTCCAATCATCATCTCATCGATTCTAACTAACTAGTGAGCGTTCATTGCTCACACGTCCTCGAAATGCCGTAATTTGGCATTTCATTTTTCGCATTTTATCGCTTTAAGCTATGAAAAGGGTTCGTTACACACCGATTTGCGATATTCCTTGACGAGATCTCCTATGCGATTTGTCCTATAATCAACCACTTATAGATTAGACCATGTTATTATTAAACCAAATTGAAACTACCTATTATCATCACTTAAACATTCGGCCACCATCCACAATGGCCCTTGGGTTCATACCTTTGCCAAGTTGATGACTAGATTTAGTCACTCCGATGATCCAAGCTTTTCACACTCCTCGATCGGTAGCCTTTAATCCTCACTAGCACCAACAAACCAAATAACACCAAAACCCTTTTAGCCTTAGTCGACGAGAGGGTTTTTAGCTTTTCTTAAACCACAAGATACAAATGGAAAGAAGGTTCGAATACTTACCAAGAGATCTACTCATTGAAGAACATTCCAAATACCTTCCTACCCCATATCCGTTGTGAAACCAACTTAAACGTGCGTAGAAAATAGATCTAAATATTAATTCCCGATCTTTTCATCAAATAAAACCTTGCACATGCAAACCCCATCTTACCGATCTTTTCTCGTCAGATGATAAATCATATTCCAATAAGATTTCTCTTAGAAAATAATAAAATTTTTATTCAATTTGGATAGAAATTCTATCTCACAACCACTTCTATAATACCACTTGATTTCTTTTATTCCATATACTTGTATAATCTATTACAACCCAAATAAACAAACATTTCACAATCGAGTTCATATGAAGATCCTTTACATAACCATTAATCCATCTCAGATACTTATTCCATATCGTAACAGAATAACATTAATGTAAATCTTATGTGTCCAGATATGCAAAATCAAATAACTGTTACTCTGAACTCATTTTGAACTATCACATCTCATATACTTTTATAAGATGGAATACCATTCAATAGAAACAGAAGAATAACATCGTATGAATTTATCCTTGAATTTATTCCGATCATACTACAATGAAATCTTATAATAATAACACGGATAAGTGGGTGGGGTCGTTAAGCCTCGAATGGAACTTTCATATTTGTATACACAGATAACTTTATCACTCATCATAATATTACGCACATTGATTCAAACATTTCAAATTTCCAATTCGTTACAGATACAATTTCACATATCTCAGTAATACACGCAACTTTATTTCAAGTGAATATTACAAAAACATAAGTGAATTTATCACAATTCTCACTTTCATTTCTCTTACTCAAACTACCAATAATGTCTTATCAAGTTTCCACATTTAGTATTGATCACTTGTCAATATTTATCAAATCGAAAAACGTCTTACGGTTTTGAGTACATTGCTTACTTGATGCCGTAGTCCAACTATGGTCTTATACTAGTTCTGCTCTGCCCGTGCTGATGCCTATTCCCGATAGGTCTTACAATAGCACTCACTGGGCTGTGCCGATGCCTATCCCAGATAGGTCTTACGCTTAGCACAAGTCGAGCTTATGCCACGTCCCCGACGGGTCTTACACTAGTTCATCTGTCTCATGTATTGACATGGTCCAATCATGATCTTTTCCGTCATATCACAAATATATCACAATCAGTTCAATAGAATTTTCGGATCAATTAATAATAGCTCGGTTGGAACACATCATTACGTGAGCAAAACAATTTATAAGATCCGAGAGATATCACACTATCACGCTTTACTTATGGCATGTACATCTGGACTATTATACTTGCTTTGTTAGTCTGAGAACAGACTAAACCATAGCTCTGACACCACTAAGTGTAAGACCCCTCGCCCGTATCCCTCGCCGGAACAGGGTTCGAGGTGTTGCCCGACTTAAACTCAGTCAATTACACAAAAACAGTGCCGAAAATTTTCAATCAATTTAAAACTTTTCTTTTCACATGCAATCTGTCCCATATATGGGCTTACGAGGCCCAAAACATCACTAGCCAACACGTTTGGCTAAATTATAATATCACATACTCAACATTAAAACCCTATAAATGCCATAGACTCGAAATACTAGGATTTACTTACACCAATAGCGTGAGCTCGACAGTGTGATCATATCCCTGGCGAACTCCAACTCGAGCAGGTAACCGAAGTCAACAATCTATAAAACAGAGGAATGTAACAACGGAGTAAGCTTTTATAAGCTTAGTAAGTCTTAAGCAATGCAAAGAAATAAACGCAATTATACTTCGATTATTCAATTTCTTAAGTGGCCATATTCTAGGTATATTGCCATTTGGCCGAATACACACAAACACATAATGCACGTTCAGCATTCTTATCACACTTAATCTGAATTCGTATAACATAATTAAATCGAATACTTTCACATACTTTCACACCATGACCCGGTGTATCATGATCATAGATATAGTTATAATATTTATTCACGTATGTATCACAATGCACGCTTATGATTCATTGCAGATCAAACTCACATATGAGTACATAATGCGTACCTGGCCCACTTAACGTACTGAATGTATTCATTTGTCAACCTAACACGAGGTACCTTAGTCATGGACTTTTCTCAAATCACTGGCATTTAGCCTGTTAGCCTCGAGGCTTGATATCAGTTCACTGGCATTATAGCCTACTAGGCTCGAAGGCCTGAATAGTATCTCACCGGCATTATAGTTTGCTAAGCTCAAAGGCCCGAATAATCAAGTCAACAAGTTTCATATAACATATTCATATTAATTAAGTACTAACATCATTCGAACATATATAATTATACATCTCAAACACTTTTCTTTCATGTTATACTTGCCATTAGGCCATATAAGCATGATACAATACACTATCATTTCATCTTTAACATTCGGCTAAACCCTTATCTTACAAGGAATACCGAATTCACATAACATATCATTTCACCGGCATTATGCCTGCTAGGCACGAAGGCCCGAATACAAATCACCGGTACGAAGCCTACTAGGGACGAAGGCCTGAATACATATCACCGGCACGAAGCCTACTAGGCACGAAGGCCCAAATATAATACCAGCACTAGGCCTGCGGGATTTATCCCGGATATAATACCAGCACGAAGCCTGTGGGATTTAACCCGGATATTTTACTAGCACAAAGCCTGTGGGTCTTTAAGCCCGGATATAATACCAGCACGAAGCCTACGGGATTTAACTCGGATATACATCGAATATCATGCATATTTAATCATATTTTAACACCTCTCATTCAAAATATCACATTAGTAGTCATATGCTACATACGGATATAAGCTCCTTATGAACACCATCATTTACATTTTGGTTCAAAAGTCATACGTAAATATCACATATCCATTTCACCATTGAAACTTAACCCATAGTGACCATTCGACTCTAAGTCATATATATAAATTATTTATCGCACAACTTAATTCAGGTAGAACCAAAAGGTCACAATTCATCTAATATGTACATATTGCTCACGAATTCGTACACAACCTTTCAAATTAGCAATTATAATATGGTTCCGCACATAGCCCATCCTTATTGATAATTTACGATGATTTTACCCTTACTCACATATAGGCATTTTACATATGCTTCTCAATTCACATTTGTGATTCAATTCCAAACGATTTAACATGCATAAGTACATATCGTATACCTGACCAACTTAATGTATTTGAACGAATTCGATTTTCGATTTAACACAAGGTCTCATAGTTGAACATAAACATGAAACCATTTCTTATACGTTCGATTCACATTAATCATCAAATTCATTTAATTTACATGTACTTAATTAGGTTGTTCGTACCTGAATAATTTACTATACGGAACGAATCCACATATCGTATTAGCCCATAGTCTTATAGCACCACACTTTTAATAGTTTATCAGCAATTTGCCTGCTAGGTAATAACCTGATTTCATCACCGGCCATAAGCCTGCTAGACCTTTAAGTCCGATGCCTTTTCACTGGCATTACATCTGTTAGGTCTGAAACTCAAATATATATTATAATGCATAACTTATATCATTGACCACTAACAGTTACCTCATCGAAGTTCACATTTAATCACTTTAGTACCAAGCCACCTTAGACTACCACAACGGACTAAATATAATAATTGTATACACATCATGGTTTCCTTTAGATATTCAATTATCACAATCGTGATATCTCCACCAGCACATATACGACATAGTTTATTCATTGTAACACTCATTTAGTGCATCAAATTTCCAAATCCAATTCAACTTAGGCATAATAACCATAATTGACTTATAGCCTTAAATCATTACATATTCGGCACATTAACTAAATAAAATTTACATTCCCTTTACCATATTAATTTAACTCTTAGGCATATAAAAAGGAATCAAGTTTAAACACTTAAGAACTTACCTTGAATGTTGCCGAACGATTACAACGGCTATTCGATTACTTTCTCTTTTCCCTTATCTGAATTTTGCCCCTCTATGCTCTTGAGCTTGGATTTTTCTTCCCCAAGTGACCGAACATTCAAGAGCTCTTTTCCTCTCCTTTCTCTTCTATTTTCAGCTTTCATGAACAAGAATGAACAAAAACCTTCCTTTTCTTCCTTTTTGTTATTCTATTACTAAACATTTTATGAGACAAAATAACATATATTATTTGTGCCATACTTATGCCATAACTTCAATAAAAAAAATTGCACATGTTGTTTACCATTAACACCATGGCCGGCCACTACACATAAAATGGGGAGTTTGACATGCAAATCCTCCTATTTTGCACTACTATTTATTAGGCCACTACATATTAGCCTATAGCATTTTCAAAAATTTTCACATAGGTCCTATTCCATAATTTCACTCACAAATGGCAGAATCAAAGCATGGGATTTTCACACATGCACTTTCACATGAAATAAACACATAATATAACATTTGATTATTTTTGGGACTCGGTTTTATGATCCCGAAACCACTTTCCGACTAGGGCCAAATTAGGGATGTCACAACTCTGCCCCCTTAAGAATTTTTGTCCCCGAAAATCTTACCAGAAGAAATAGTTTCCACTCTAAAAACGTTTTAGCAAAATTCTCGGAATCACAATTTTCCATTCTTCACATGTATCTCTATTTACCAAAAAATCCGGAACTTTGGTCTGCACCAACAGATCACATCATAGATACTTTAGTCATTTCATCAAATAAAACCTTGCACATGCAAACCCCATCTCACCGATCTTTTCTCGTCAGATGATAAATCATATTCCAATAAGATTTCTCTCTTAGAAAATAATAAAATTTTTTATTCAATTTGGATAGAAATTCTATCTCACATTAGAAATTCTATCTCACAACCACTTCTATAATACCACTGATTTCTTTTATTCCATATACTTGTATAATCTATTACAACCCAAATAAACAAACATTTCACAATCAGAGTTCATATGAAGATCCTTTACATGACCATTAATCCATCTGTATACTTATTCCATATCAGAACAATAATAACGTTAACAGAAATCTTATATGTCCAGATATGCAAAATCAAATAACTGTTACTCTGAACTCATTTTGAACTATCACATCTCATATACTTGTATAAGATGGAATACCATTCAATAGAAACAAAAGAATAACATCGTATGAATTTATCCTTGAATTTATTCCGATCATACTACAATGAAATCTTATAATAATAACACGGATAAGGGGGTGGGGTCGTGAAGCCTCGAATGGAACTTTCATATTTGTATACACAGATAACTTTATCACTCATCATAATATTATGCACATTGATTCAAACATTTCAAATTTCCAATTCGTTACAGATACAATTTCACATATCTCAGTAATACACGCAACTTTATTTCAAGTGAATATTAGAAAAACATAAGTGAATTTATCACAATTCTCACTTTCATTTCTCTTACTCAAATTACCAATAATGTCTTATCAAGTTTCCACATTTAGTATTGATCACTTGTCAATATTTATCAAATCAGAAAACGTCTTACGGTTTTGAGTACATTGCTTACTTGATGTCGTAGTCCAACTATGGTCTTATACTAGTTCTGCTCTGCCAGTACTGATGCCTATTCCCGATAGGTCTTACAATAGCACTCACTGGGCTGTGCCGATGCCTATCCCAGATAGGTCTTACGCTTAGCACAAGTCGAGCTGATGCCACGTCCCCGATGGGTCTTACACTAGTTCATCTGTCTCATGTATTGCCATGGTCCAACCATGATCTTTTCCGTCAATTCTTTAGTGAACGATCGTACTCATTCCCTTTCAATTCCGACATATCACAAATATATCACAATCAGTTCAATAGCATTTTCGGATCAATTAATAATAGCTCGGTTGGAACACATCATTACCTGAGCAAAACAATTTATAAGATCCGAGAGATATCACACTATCACACTTTACTTATGGCATGTACATCTAGACTATTATACTTGCTATGTTAGTCTGAGAACCGACTAAACCATAGCTCTGATACCACTAAATGTAAGACCCCTCGTCCGTATCCCTCACCGAAACAGGGTTAGAGGTGTTGCCCTACTTAAACTCAGTCAATTACACAAAAACAGTGCCGAAAAATTTCAATCAATTTAAAACTTTTCTTTTCACATGCAATCTGTCCCATATATGGGCTTACGAGGCCAAAACATCACTAGCCAACACCTTTGGCTAAATTATAATATCACATACTCAACATTAAAACCCTATACTTGCCATAGACTCGAAATACTAGGATTTACTTACACCAATAGCGTGAGCTCGACAGTGTGATAATATCCCCGGTGAATTCCAACCCGAGCAGGTAACCGAAGTCAACAATCTATAAAATAGAGGAATGTAACAACGGAGTAAGCTTTCATAAGCTTAGTAAGTCTTAAGCAATGCAAACAAATAAACGCAATTATACTTCGATTATTCAATTTTTTAAGTGGCTATATTCTATGTATATTGCCATTTGGCTGAATACACACAAACACATAATGCACGTTCAGCATTCTTATCACACTTAATCTAAATTCGTATAACATAATTAAATCGAATACATTCACATACTTTCACACCATGACCCGGTGTATCATGATCATAGATATAGTTATAACATTTATTCACGTATGTATCACAATGCACGCTTATGATTCATTGCAGATCAAACTCACATATGAGTAAATAATGCGTACCTGGCCCACTTAACGTACTGAATGTATTCATTTGTCAACCTAACACGAGGTACCTTAGTCATGGACTTTTCTCAAATGACTGGCATTTCGCCTGTTAGGCTCGAGGCTCGATATCAGTTCACTGGCATTATAGCCTACTAGGCTCGAAGGCCTAAATAGTATCTCACCGGCATTATAGTTTGCTAAGCTCAAAGGCCCGAATAATCAAGTCAACAAGTATAATATAACATATTCATATTAATTAAGTACTAACATCATTCGAACATATATAATTATACATCTCAAACACTTTTCTTTCATCTTATTTTCACACTTAGCATTTGATAGCTTATGCATAACATTTCACTCACGTTCATTTCAAACTTATCATTCGATTATAAAAGCATATTGCATTTTTACCAACATGTTATACTTGCCATTAGGCCATATAAGCATGATACAATACACTATCATTGCATCTTTAACATTCGGCTAAACCCTTATCTTACAAGGAACACCGAATTCACATAACATATCATTTCACCGGTATTATGCCTGCTAGGCACGAAGGCCTGAATACAAATCACCGGTACGAAGCCTGCTAGGCACGAAGGCCTGAATACATATCACCAGCACGAAGCCTGCTAGGCACGAAGGCCCGAATATAATACCAGCACTAGGCCTGCGGGATTTATCCCGGATATAATACCAGCACGAAGCCTGCGGGATTTAACCCAGATATTTTACTAGCACGAAGCCTGTGGGTCTTTAAGCCCGGATATAATACCAGCACGAAGCCTGCGGGATTTAACCCGGATATAATACCAGCACGAAGCCTACAGGATTTAACTCGGATATACATCGAATGTCATGCATATTTAATCATATTTTAACACCTCTCATTCAACGTATCACATTAGTAGTCATTTGCTACATTCGGATATAAGCTCCTTATGAACACCATCATTTACATTTCGGTTCAAAAGTCATACGTAAATATCACATATCCATTTCACCATTGAAACTTAACCCATAGTGACCATTCGACTCTAAGTCATATACATAAATTATTTATCGCACAACTTAATTCAGGTAGAACCAAAAGGTCACAATTCATCTAATATGTACATATTGCCCACTAATTCGTACACAAACTTTCAAATTAGCAATTATAATATGGTTCCGCACATAGCCCATCCTTATCGATAATTTACGATGATTTTACCCTTACTCACATATAGGCATTTTACCTATGCTTCTCAGTTCACATTTGTGATTCAATTCCAAACTATTTAACATGCATAAGTACATATCGTATACCTGGCCAACTTAATGTATTTGAACGAATTCGATTTTCGATTTAACACAAGGTCTCATAGTTGAACATAAACATGAAACCATTTCTTATACGTTCGATTCACATTAATCATCAAATTCATTTAATTTACATGTACTTAATTAGGTTGTTCGTACCTGAATAATTTACTATACGGAACGAATCCACATATCGTATTAGCCCATAGTCTTATAGCACCACACTTTTAATAGTTTATCGGCAATTTGCCTGCTAGGTAATAACCTGATTTCATCACCGACCATAAGCCTGCTAGACCTTTAAGTCCGATGTCTTTTCACTGGCATTACATCTGTTAGGTCTGAAACTCAAATATATATTATAATGCATAACTTATATCATCGACCACTAACAGTTACCTCATCGAAGTTCACATTTAATCACTTTAGTACCAAGCCACCTTCGACTACCACAACGGACTAAATATAATAATTGTATACACATCATGGTTTCCTTTAGATATTCAATAATCACAATCGTGATATCTCCACCAGCATATATACGACATAGTTTATTCATTGTAACACTCATTTAGTGCATCAAATTTCCAAATCCAATTCAACTTAGGCATAATAACCATAATCGACTTATAGCCTTAAATCATTACATATTCGGCACATTAACTAAATAAAATTTACATTCCCTTTACCATATTAATTTAACTCTTAGGCATATAAAAAGGAATCAAGCTTAAACACTTAAGAACTTACCTTGAATGTTGCCGAACGATTACAACGGCTATTCGATTACTTTCTCTTTTCCCTTATCCGAATTTTGCCCCTCTATGCTCTTGAGCTTGGATTTTTCTTCCCCAAGTGACCGAACATTCAAGAGCTCTTTTCCTCTCCTTTCTCTTCTATTTTTCGCTTTCATGAACAAGAATGAACAAAACCTTCCTTTTCTTCCTTTTTTTATTCTATTACTAAACATTTTATGACACAAAATAACATATATTATTTGTGTCATACTTATGCCATAACTTCAATAAAAAAATTTGCACATGTTGTCTACCATTAACACCATGGCCGGCCACTACACATAAAATAGGGAGTTTGACATGCAAATCCTCCTATTTTGCACTACTATTTATTAGGCCACTACATATTAGCCTATAGCACTTTCAAAAATTTTCACATAGATCCTATTTGATAATTTCACTCACAAATGGTAGAATCAAAGCATGGGATTTTCACACATGCACTTTCACATGAAATAAACACATAATATAACATTTGATTATTTTTGGGACTCGATTTTATGATCCTGAAACCACTTTCCGACTAGGGCCAAATTAGGGCTGTCACAACTCTGCCCCCTTAAAAATTTTCGTCCCCGAAAATCTTACCAGAAGAAATCGTTTCCACTCTAAAAACGATTTAGCAAAATTCTCAGAATCACAGTTTTCCATTCTTCACATGTATCTCTTTTTACCAAAAAATCCGGAACTTTGGTCTACACCAACAAATCACATCATAGATACTTTAGTGACTTCATCAAATAAAACCATGCACATGCAAACCCCATCTTACCGATCTTTTCTCGTCAGATGATAAATCATATTCCAATAAGATTTCTCTCTTAGAAAATAATAAAATTTTTTATTCAATTTGGATAGAAATTCTATCTCACAACCACTTCTATAATACCACTGATTTCTTTTATTCCATATACTTGTATAATCTATTACAACCCAAGTAAACAAACATTTCACAATCAGAGTTCATATGAAGATCCTTTACATAACCATTAATCCATCTATATACTTATTCCATATCAGAACAATAATAACATTAACAGAAATCTTATATGTCCAGATATGCAAAATCAAATAACTGTTACTCTGAACTCATTTTGAACTATCACATCTCATATACTTTTATAAGATGGAATACCATTCAATAGAAACAGAAGAATAACATCGTATGAATTTATCCTTGAATTTATTTCGATCATACTACAATGAAATCTTATAATAATAACACTGATAAGGGGGTGGGGTCGTTAAGCCTCGAATGGAACTTTCATATTTGTATACACAAATAACTTTATCACTCATCATAATATTACGCACATTGATTCAAACATTTCAAATTTCCAATTAAATTATGATACAATTTCACATATCTCAAGAATACACGCAACTTTATTTCAAGTGAATATTAGAAAAACATAAGTGAATTTATCACAATTCACACTTTTATTTCTCTTACTCAAATTACCAATAATGTCTTATCAAGTTTCCACATTTAGTATTGATCACTTGTCAATATTTATCAAATCGGAAAACGTCTTACGGTTTTGAGTACATTGCTTACTTGATGCCGTAGTCCAACTATGGTCTTATACTAGTTCTGCTTTGCCCGTGCTGATGCCTATTCCCGATAGGTCTTACACTAGCACTCACTGGGCTGTGCCGATGCCTATCCCAGATAGGTCTTACGCTTAGCACAAGTTGAGCTGATGCCACGTCCCCGACGGGTCTTACACTAGTTCATCTGTCTCATGTATTGCCATGGTCCAACCATGATCTTTTCCGTCAATTCATTAGTGAACGATCGTACTCATTCCCTTTTAATTCCGTCATATCACAAATATATCACAATCAGTTCAATAGCATTTTCGGATCAATTAATAATAGCTCGGCTGGAACACATCATTACCTGAGCAAAATAATTTATAAGAGTCGAGAGGTATCACACTATCACGCTTTACTTATGGCATGTACATCTAGACTCTTATACTTGCTATGTTAGTTTGAGAACCGAATAAACAATAGCTCTGATACCACTAAGTGTAACACCTCTCATCCGTATCCCTCGCCGGAACAAGGTTCGAAGTGTTGCCCGACTTAAACACAGTCATTCACACAAAAATAGCGCCGAAAAATTTCAATCAATTTAAAACTTTTCTTTTCACATCCAATCTGTCCCATATATGGGCTTACGAGGCCCAAAACATCACTAACCAACACCTTTGGCTAAATTATAATATCACTTACTCAACATTAAAACCCTATACACGCCATAGACTCGAAATACTAGGATTTACTTACACCAATAGCGTGAGCTCAACAGTGTGATAATATCTCCGGCGAACTCCAACCCAAGCAGGTAACCGAAGTCAACAATCTATAAAACAGAGGAATGTAACAACTGAGTAAGCTTTCATAAGCTTAGTAAGTCTTAAGCAATACAAACAAATAAACGCAATTATACTTCGATTATTCAATTTCTTAAGTGGCCATATTCTAGGTATATTGCCATCTGGCCGAATACACACAAACACATAATGCACGTTCAGCATCTGAATTCGTATAACATAATTAAATCGAATACTTTCACATACTTTCACACCCTGACCTGATGTATCATGATCATAGATATAGTTATAACATTTATTCACGTATGAGTACATAATGCGTACCTGGCCCACTTAACGTACTGAATGTATTCATTTGTCAACCTAACACGAGGTACCTTAGTCATGGACTTTTCTCAAATCACAGGCATTTCGCCTGTTAGGCTCGAGGCTCGATATCAGTTCACCGGCATTATAGCCTGATAGGCTCGAAGGCCTGAATAGTATCTCACCGGCATTATAATTTGCTAAGCTCAAAGGCCCGAATAATCATGTCAACAAGTTTCATATAACATATTCATATTAATTAAGTACTAAAATCATTCGAACGTATATAATTATACATCTCAAACACTTTTCTCTCATCTTATTTTCACACTTAGCATTTGATAGCTTACGCATAACATTTCACTCACATTCATTTCAAACTTATCATTCGATTATAAAAGCATATTGCATTTTTACCAACATGTTATACTTGCCATTAGGACATATAAGCATGATACAATACACTATCATTTCATCTTTAACATTCGGCTAAACCCTTATCTTACGAGGAACACCGAATTCACATAACTTATCATTTCACCAGCATTACGCCTGCTAGGCATGAAGGCTCGAATACACATCACCGGTACGAAGCTTGCTAGGCACAAAGGCCCGAATACACATCTCCGGCACGAAGCCTGCTAGGCATGAAGGCCGGAATATAATACCAGCACTAGGCCTGCGGGATTTATCCCGGATATAATACCAGCACGAAGCGTTCGGGATTTAACCCAGATATTTTACCAGCACGAAGCCTGTGGGTCTTTAAGCCCGGATATAATACAAGCACGAAGCCTGCGGGATTTAACTCGAATATAATACCAGACGAAGCCTACGGGATTTAACTCGGATATACATCGAATATCATGCATATTTAATCATATTTTAACACCTTTCATTCAACATATCACATTAGTAGTCATTTGCTACATTCGGATATAAGCTCCTTATGAACACCATCATTTACATTTCGGTTCAAAAGTCATACGTAAATATCACATATCCATTTCACCATTGAAACTTAACCCATAGTGACCATTCGACTCTAAGTCATATACATAAATTATTTATCGCACAACTTAATTCAGGTAGAACCAAAAGGTCACAATTCATCTAATATGTACATATTGCTCACGAATTCGTACACAACTTTTCAAATTAGCAATTATAATATGGTTCCGCACATAGCCCATACTTATTGATAATTTACGATGATTTTACCCTTACTCACATATAGGCATTTTACCTATGCTTCTCAATTCACATTTGTGATTCAATTTCAAACGATTTAACATGCATAAGTACATATCGTATACCTGACCAACTTAATGTATTTGAACGAATTCGATTGTCGATTTAACACAAGGTCTCATAGTTGAATAGATACATGAAACCATTTCTTATACGTTCGATTCAAATTAATCATCAAATTCATTTAATTTACATGTACTTAATTAGGTTGTTCGTACCTGAATAATTTACTATACGGAACGAATTTTGCCCCTCTATGCTCTTGAGCTTGGATTTTTCTTCCCAAAGTGACCGAACATTCAAGAGCTCTTTTCCTCTCCTTTCTCTTCTATTTTCATCTTTTATGAACAAGAATGAACAAAAACCTTCCTTTTCTTCCTTTTTGTTATTCTATTACTAAACATTTTATGACACAAAATAACTATATTATTTGTGTCATATGTATGCCATAACTTCAATAAAAAAATTTGCACATGTTGTCTACCATTAACACCATGGCCGGCGACTACACATAAAATGGGGAGTTTGACATGCAAATCCTCCTATTTTGCACTACTATTTATTAGGCCACTACATATTAGCCTATAGCATTTTCAAAAATTTTCACATAGGTCCTATTTCATAATTTCACTCACAAATGGCAGAATCAAAGCATGGGATTTTCACACATGCACTTTCACATGAAATAAACACAGAATATAACATTTGATTATTTTTGGGACTCGATTTTACGATCTTGAAACCACTTTTCGACTAGGGCCAAAATAGGGCTGTCATAACTCTCCCCCCTTAAGAATTTTCGTCCCCGAAAATCTTACCAGAAAAAATCGTTTCCACTCTAAAAACGATTTAGCAAAATTCTCACCATCACAGTTTTCCATTCTTCACATGTATCTATTTTTACCAAAAAATCCGGAACTTTGGTCTACACCAACAGATCACATCATAGATACTTTAGTCACTTCATCAAATAAAACCTTGCACATGCAAACCCCATCTTACCGATCTTTTCTCGTCAGATTATAAATCATATTCCAATAAGATTTCTCTCTTAGAAAATAATAAAATTTTTTATTCAATTTGGATAGAAATTCTATCTCACAACCACTTCTATAATACCACTGATTTCTTTTATTCCATATACTTGTATAATCTATTACAACCCAAATAAACAAACATTTCACAATCAGAGTTCATATGAAGATCCTTTACATAACCATTAATCCATCTGTATACTTATTCCATATCAGAACAATAATAACATTAACATAAATCTTATATGTCCGGATATGCAAAATCAAATAATCATTACTCGAACTCATTTTGAACTATCACATCTCATATACTTTTATAAGATGGAATACCATTCAATAGAAATAGAAGAATAACATCGTATGAATTTATCCTTGAATTTATTCCAATCATACTACAATGAAATCTTATAATAATAACACTGATAAGGGGATGGGGTCGTTAAGCCTCGAATGGAACTTTCATATTTGTATACACAAATAACTTTATCACTCATCATAATATTACGCACATTGATTCAAACATTTCAAATTTCCAATTCGTTACAGATACAATTTCACATATCTCGGTAATACACGCAACTTTATTTCAAGTGAATATTAGAAAAACATAAGTGAATTTATCACAATTCACACTTTTATTTCTCTTACTCAAATTACCAATAATGTCTTATCAAGTTTCCACATTTAGTATTGATCACTTGTCAATATTTATCAAATCGGAAAATGTCTTACGGTTTTGAGTACATTGCTTACTTGATGCCGTAGTCCAACTATGGTCTTATACTAGTTCTGCTCTGCCCGTGCTGATGCCTATTCCCGATAGGTCTTACACTAGCACTCACTGGGTTGTGCCGATGCCTATCCCAGATAGGTCTTACGCTTAGCACAAGTCTGGCTGATGCCAGGTCCCCGATGGGTCTTACACTAGTTCATCTGTCTCATGTATTGCCATGGTCCAACCATGATCTTTTCCGTCAATTCATTAGTAAACGATCGTACTCATTCCCTTTCAATTCCGTCATATCACAAATATATCACAATCAGTTCAATAGTATTTTCGGATCAATTAATAATAGCTCGGCTGGAACACATCATTACCTGACCAAAACAATTTATAAGAGCCGAGAGATATCACACTATCACGCTTTACTTATGGCATGTACATCTAGACTCTTATACTTGCTATGTTAGTCTGAGAACCGACTAAACCATAGCTTTGATACCACTAAATGTAACACCCCTTGTCCGTATCCCTCGCCGGAATAAGGTTCGAGGTGTTGCCCGACTTAAACACAGTCAATCACACAAAAACATTGTTGAAAAATTTCAATCAATTTAAAACTTTTCTTTTCACATGCAATCTGTCCCATATATGGGCTTACGAGGCCCAAAACATCACTATCCAACACCTTTGGCTAAATTATAATATCACATACTCAACATTAAAACCCTATACATGCCATAGACTCGAAATACTAGGATTTACTTACACCAATAGCGTGAGCTCGACAGTGTGATAATATCTCCGGCGAACTCCAACCCGAGCAGGTAACCGAAGTCAACAATCTATAAAACAGAGGAATGTAACAACGGAGTAAGCTTTCATAAGCTTAGTAAGTCTTAAGCAACACAAACAAATTAATGCAATGATACTTCGATTATTCAATTTTTTAAGTGGCCATATTCTAGGTATATTGCCATCTGGCCGAATACAAACAAACACATAATGCACGTTCAGCATCTGAATTCGTATAACATAATTAAATTGAATACTTTCACATACTTTCACACCCTGACCCGATGTATCATGATCATAGATATAGTTATAACATTTATTCACGTATGTATCACAATGCACGCTTATGATTCATTGCAGATCAAACTCACATATGAGTACATAATGCGTACCTGGCCCACTTAACGTACTGAATGTATTCATTTGTCAACCTAACACGAGGTACCTTAGTCATGGACTTTTCTCAAATCACTGGCATTTCGCCTGTTAGGCTCGAGGCTCGATATCAGTTCACCGGCATTATAGCCTGATAGGCTCGAAGGCCTGAATAGTATCTCAGCGGCATTATAGTTTGCTAAGCTCAAAGGCCCGAATAATCAAGTCAACAAGTTTCATATAACATATTCATATTAATTAAGTACTAACATCATTCAAACGTATATAATTATACATCTCAAACACTTTTCTCTTATCTTATTTTCACACTTAGCATTTGATAGCTTATGCATAACATTTCACTCACGTTCATTTCAAACTTATCATTCGATTATAAAAGCATATTGCATTTTTACCAACATGTTATACCTGCCATTAGGCCATATAAGCATGATACAATACACTATCATTTCATCTTTAACATTCGGCTAAACCCTTATCTTACGAGGAACACCGAATTCACATAACATATCATTTCACCAGCATTACGCCTACTAGGCACGAAGACCCGAATACGCATCACCAGTGCGAAGCACGCTAGAGCACGAAGGCGAATACACATCACCCAAGCGAAGCACGCTAGGCACGAAGGCGAATATAATACCAAAGCACTAGGCTGCGGGATTTATCCGGATATAATACCAAGATGAAGCTGCGGGATTTAACCGGATATTTTACCAAAGACGAAGCTGCGGGTCTTTAAACCGGATATAATACCAAGACGCTCTGCGGGATTTAACCGGATATAATACCAAAGACGAAGCTCGGGATTTAACCGGATATACATCGAATATCATGCATATTTAATCATATTTTAACACCTCTCATTCAACATATCACATTAGTAGTCATTTGCTACATTAGGATATAAGCTCCTTATGAACACCATCATTTACATTTCGCTTCAAAAGTCATACGTAAATATCACATATCCGTTTCACCATTCAAACTTAACCCATAGTGACCATTCGACTTTAAGTCATATACATAAATTATTTATCGCACAACTTAATTCAGGTAGAACCAAAAGGTCACAATTCATCTAATATGTACATATTGCTCACTGATTCGTACACAACCTTTCAACTTAGCAATTATAAGATGGTTCCGTACATAGCCCATCCTTATCGATAATTTACGATGATTTTACCCTTACTCACATATAGGCATTTTTACCTATGCTTCTCAATTCACATTTGTGATTCAATTCCAATCGATTTAACATGCATAAGTACATATCGCATACCTGACCAACTTAATGTATTTGAACGAATTCGATTGTCGATTTAACACAAGGTCTCATAGTTGATAATAAACATGAAACCATTTCTTGTACGTTCGATTCACATTAATCATCAAATTCATTTAATTTACATGTACTTAATTAGGTTGTTCGTACCTGAATAATTTACTATACGGAACGAATCCACATATCGTATTAGCCCATAGTATTAGAGCACCACACTTTTAATAGTTTATCGGCAATTTGCCTGCTAGGTAATAACCTGATTTCATCACCGGCCATAAGCCTGCTAGACCTCTAAGTCCGATGTCATTTCACTGGCATTACATCTGTTAGGTTTGAAACTCAAATATATATTATAATGCATAACTTATATCATCGACCACTAACAGTTACCTCATCGAAGTTCACATTTAATCACTTTAGTACCAAGCCACCTTCGGCTACCACAACGGACTAAATATAATAATTGTATACACATCTTGCCTTTAGATATTCAATAATCACAATCGTGATATCTCCACCAGCACATATACGGCATAGTTTATTCATTGTAACACTCATTTAGTGCCTCAAATTTCCAAATCCAATTCAACTTAGGCATAATAACCATAATCGACTTATAGCCTTAAATCATTACATATTCGGCACATTAACTAAATAAAATTTACATTCCCTTTACCATATTAATTTAATTCTTAGGCATATAAAAAGGAATCAAGCTTAAACACTTAAGAACTTACCTTGATTGTTGCCGGACGATTACAACGGCTATTCGATTACTTTCTCTTTTCCCTTATCCGGATTTTGCCCCTCTATGCTCTTGAGCTTGGATTTTTCTTCCCCAAGTGACCGAACATTCAAGAGCTCTTTTCCTCTCCTTTCTCTTCTATTTTCAACTTTCATGAACAAGAATGAACAAAAACATTCCTTTTCTTCCTTTTTGTTATTCTATTACTAAACATTTTATGACACAAAATAACATATATTATTTGTGTCATACTTATGCCACAACTTCAATAAAAAAATTTGCACACGTTGTCTACCATTAACATCATGGCCGGCCACTACACATAAAATGGGGAGTTTGGCATGCAAATCCTCCTATTTTGCACTACTATTTATTAGGCCACTACATATTAGCCTATAGCATTTTCAAAAATTTTCACATAGGTCCTATTTCATAATTTCACTCACAAATGGCAGAATCAAAGCATGGGACTTTCACACATGCACTTTCACATGAAATAAACACATAATATAACATTTGATTATTTTTGGGACTCGATTTTATGATCCCGAAACCACTTTCCGACTAGGGCAAAATTAAGGCTATCACAGACTTGGCATGTTTGACATATGATAGGTATTATTTATGTTTTGGATATATCTATGTGTAGTTAATGTCTTATAATGAAAAAAAAAAAAGAAATCTTCTTTAGTTGATAAGTATATTCGTTCAACTTAGTTGAATTATGAATTCAAGCATGTTTCTGAGTGGGTTTTAGATGCTCAAATTCGATTGTGTTAGTTAGGTAATGTACTGAATAAGTAGTGATAAGTTGAATATGTTATTTGGACGTACTAATTTATATTATTAAGGTTCAGTAAATGTGATAAAAAAATGTAATTATAGTATGTATGTATTAGGTTGCATTATATTAAATGCATGGAATAATGATCAAATGAATATTGACTTGTTCAATAATAAATTATGAAAGCGAGATGTATATTATGTGATATATAAATCTCCAACTTGATAGTAAATGGAAGATGAATATAATATGATTTTCATTAAATAATTATATGTATTAGATTTTTGGGAGCTCTATTTGAGTATGATTTATTGTATTCAACTAAAGTGTAATGAAGTTTGAGTATATGCACGTATTATAAGTTGAATCAAAAGTGTATTGTGATAATAATATTTAAATTGATTATTGAAGATAATAAATGATTGTTATCTTTTAACAAAAAAATTATTATGCAAGTGTATGCTTGTGTTCATTTAAATTTGTGTTTTGATTGGTAATACCTCGTGACCCTAACCCGGCGATGGATACGGGTTAGGGGTGCTACAGTAAGCTTGTCATGTTGATATGTTTTGCATTAGTCGAATTTTATAATTTAGATTAAATGAGGTAAATATGGTTGATAGATAGGTATATATATATATGTAATTCTGTTGTGGCTTAACATTGGTTTATTTGGAATGCATGATTATTTTATGAAGTAATTCAAGTTAGTAAGCTTAATATAAAGTATATATGTTTTCTATGTTTGTTATATAATTAAGTAAAGGGATAATAATAAGTATAATGTATATTCAGCCATATTATTAAATGATTAAATAAGTGTATATATATATCAATGGTATAATCATGTGTACTTGGTTATATAAGTTCTATTTATGTATGATTTTTAGTATGTGAATGAGGTGTAATATAATTTATATGTTTTGCTCATTTAATGGTTCATAATAATATGCTAAAATGTGCATTATATATATTGTATTAAAGTTATGTTTGGTTATATGGTAATGATACTAAATTTGCATATGTGTTTGGACAATAATTAATGTAATAGTTTGTTAAATTTTTAACATGCACAAATGTAGAATTAAGAAAATGATATGTTTGATATTTGCCAAGTTAAATAGATATTTTGGCATGTATTCGATATATATGTTTGAATGTCCTATTGTTTGTACCTGGAATTTGTAACACCCCAAACTCGACCCAGACGTTATGGCCAGATCTGACGTGTCACATGGACTTACGACTTAGTATGCATTCGATGGTTTAAGTGATTGGGGTGGTCTTTGAAAAAATAGCGGTTGAATGAAAAGCCGGTTTATCAATCTTTAGGTTATCCATTTGTTGTGCTTGTTGAGTCTTGAAAACGTTCATTAATTTTAAAAACCCACGCAACCTAACACTAGCAGTTTCGTAATAGTATAAATATAACCAGAAAATAAAACCATAGCGGAAAAAAGAAATTTAAATAGCGGCCTTACTACAACATAAAACCCAAAATTAAATCAGAATATAAAAATAATAAAAATAAACTAATTTAGAAAAACCAACTTTGCAGATGATGTGGCCACTCCGAATCCCTCACAGCTCCAAGCCCACTATGGTTGGGGATTTTCTGCAGAGATGAAAATAAAGGGTGAGTTCGGTAAACTCAGTGGGTAACATAACCCAACCATAGCCCAAAACAGATCAAACCTAAGAGTCAGACTTATCTAGGCGTTGGCCCAGTACAAAAATTAGAATGAAACCCATAGGTCCATAGTAGATACAGAACAAATATATCATGAATGCAGAAATCCCAACCCAGAGCCATCTATAACACCCCCGTTCCAGCCTTACACCAGGTGGGGAGACTACTCGACCCACCCAACCGCTACACACCACAGAAATTATAGCGAGGCTGCCAGATATTGTGACAAACTCACCAGATACAGATATTGTGGCTAGGCCACCAGAACAAATATATATATATGTGGTGGTTACCGGATTGCAATGAGGTCGCTAGATGTTGTGACGAAGTCACGTATCAGATATATGTGGCGAGGCCACAGATTGCAACAAAGTCGCCGTAAGCTTCCTCTATCAATATAAACCCATGTCCCATGCAACAGAAATAATATGTCATGGCATACGTATACAGAAACAGAACATCATGTTTTCAGAAAAAATAACCCTAAGGGTAAAATCGTAATTTTGCATGCATAAGGGTATTTTAGTAATTATTACCTATTGCTAAGGTTTCATGCTCATTCTAACGTTTACCAAGTAATCAGAAGTACTTACCTCGCCTTTTTACCAAAGTGGGTCTGTTGGCCCATTGGCCCATTTTCGGCCCATTAAGCCCAAAAATACCGTTGTGCACAAAAATGCACACTCTGCACTCTAATCATCCAAATGCACCATATTCATTAACAACTGTCTCACGAGCGCTCGCACGCTCGTGAGTTCACAACATACCAAAGTTTCGATATTTCGGCTTTTACCGATTCAGTCTACGGGAGGGTGTCGTTTACACACCTGGTTGATGACGATTGATGACGATATCTCCCACGCGATAATCCTACAATCGATCACTAAGACATTGGACTTACGAATTAACGATAACTAACATAAATCCACGTCAACTAACCCAATCATCAAACAAGTTAGTCATTTACGCACGAGGGGCAAAATAGTCATTTAACACCCTAGGGGCAAATGGTAATTTTACCCAAGAAGGTTATCTCGGTAGTTCTACCCTACAGGGGTATTTCGGTATTTCTACCCTACAAGGGTATTTCGGTAATTCTATCCTATGATGGGTATTTCAGTAATTCTACCCTATAGGGGTATTTCGATAATTCTACCTTACAGGGGTATTTCGGTAATTCTACAACTTATCCATTTGGGCCTATGGACCCATTGGGACCACATGGCCCATTTCAGCCCATCGCGGCCCGAAATAGCCGTCCTACTGTTAGAGTAATGAGAAATACACACCTGTTAGGAGACTGCAGTTAATCCGCGCTCCAGACACTTTTAGCTGACGCCCAAACTAAACGAGCACGTCACAAAGCGAAAGGGATCAGCCAAGAAGGGTATGCCTACTCTCCTCATGGTTGCTCTATTTAAAGCCAGCTCTCCATCTACTCTTATGTTAGCTTCCCGATGTGGGATCCCTCCATCACTAGAGTTTAAAACCAACACCAACTCTTACCGTCCGAACATAGCAAAATAATCAACCTTTGCGTGCCAAGGGATTTGAACCAAAGTCCTCTCACATGCCAACTCACGCCACTACCACTAGGCCATCAACTCATTTGTGTCATAAATCCAACACATTAAACTTTAAAGCACACCTACCTACTTTTAGATTTATTGAAAAGAAAAACCAAAATATATTGCAAGAGCCAAAACTTGAACCTTGGACCCTTTGCTTCCTCTATGGCATCACTTCCTTGTCTCCTAAGTGGCCCCACCTTGCCACTACACCACACTCATTTTTGTGCCATCTTTTACCCCTTTACTCTTAAAAGCCCAAACGCCAATTGCATCACCTGTTCATAAAATTAAAATTCCGAAGACTATCACGGATTTAACTTAAGTTTGGGCTTTCTAAAGGCCCACTAACATACAAAAATATATATTTTAACCAACCAGAACACACACAAATTTTAAAAATCACAGAAACACAGAAAACCCGTAAATTGGGGCGCTACAACTCTACCCTCCTTAAAGAAATTTCGTCCTCGAAATTTTACCTGAATCAAACAGATGAGGACATTGTTGACGATCGCCACTTCGCTCCCAAGTAGCTTTCTCCGCCATGATTACGCCCACAGCACCTTTACTAGCAGAACTGATTTCCTCCTCAAAATCTTAACATCTAGATCCAAAATCTGCACAGGCTCTTCCTCAAAAGTCAAGTCTATTTGGACCTCGATCTCTGCAACCGACACAACATGAGTAGGGTCAGAACTATACCGCCTTAACATGGAGACGTGAAAGACATCATGAATCCTATTCAACTCTGGAGGTAGCTCCAACTGATAAGCCACTGGACCCACTCGCTTAAGAATTCGATAAGGCCCAATGAACCGCGAAATTAACTTGCCTTTCCTCCCAAACCTTAATATTTTCTTCCAAGGTGTAACCTTCAAGAAGACCATATCACCCACAGAGTACTCAATTTCCTTGCGCTTCAAATCTGCATATGACTTCTATCCATCAGATGCTTCCTTCAACGGTCTCTAATCAACTTGACCTTATCCTTAGTATCTGCGACCAACTTAGGTCCAAGAACCTGTCGTTCACCCAACTCGGTCCAACAACTAGGTGTACAACATCTTCGCCCATACAGTGCCTCATAATGAGCCATTCGAATACTTGCCTGATAACTGTTGTTGTATGCAAACTCTGCCAACGGTAAGTAATCCTCCTAACTGCCTCAAAAGTCGATAACGCATCCCCTCAACATGTCTTCCAGAATCTGAATAACCCTTTCCGACTGACCATCAGTCTAAGGATGAAAGGCTGTACTAAAGTTCAACTGCATACCTAACACCTTTTGCAACTTTTGCCAAAACCGAGATGTGAATCTAGGATCTCGATCAGAAATAATCGACACTGGCACTCTGTGAAGTCATACTATTTCTGCCACATACAATTTGGCTAACTTCTGAAGTGAATAATCAGTGCGGACAGGTATGAAATGAGCAGATTTGGTCATCCTATCCACAATTACCCAAATCGAGTCCTTTTTCGACAGTGTCAAGGGTAACCCATTCACAAAAATCCATGGTTACTCTCTCCCACTTCCAAAGTGGTACTTTCACTGGCTGCAAAAGTCCGGGAGGTAATTGATGTTCAGCTTTCACTTACTGACAAGTCAGACATTTTCCCACAACTTCCGTTACCTCTCAATTCAATCTAGGCCACCAATACAACTCCTTTAAGTCGCGATACATTTTACTCCCTCCAGGATGCATAGCACACAGACCTCCATGAGCTTCTTTTAGAATTGCTTGCCTCAAGTCAGAGTCCTTCGGAATATAAACTTTACCTAGGTAACACAGAACTCCCTCACTGTTTAGTCCGAACTCAGAAGTATCCCTATTCTTAACCTGCCAGAATCGAGAAACCATGGACTCATCCCTCGACTATTTTTCCTTAATCTCATCTACCTAGGTCGGCCTAACTTGCAGTTCTGCTAACAGACTACCGTTGTTATACAGACTCAAATGAGCAAACATGGCTCTCAGATCAGATACATTTCCACGACTTAGGGCATCAGCCACCACATTAGCTTTGCTTGGGTGATACTCAATCGCGTAGTCATAATCCTTAAGCAACTCTATACATCTTCGCTGCCTAAGGTTCAGCTCCTTCTAAGTCAGCAAGTACTTAAGACTCTTATGATCTGTGTATATGATACACCTTTCTCCGCACAGGTAATGTCTCCAAATCTTAAGTGCAAAGATTACCGCTGCCAACTCCAAATCATGGGTAGGATAGTTAACTTCATATGGTTTAAGCTGTCACGATGCATAAGCAACCACTTTACCCTTTTCCATCAGCACACAGCCCAACCCTACATGTGATGCATCACTGCATACGGTAAAATCTTTTCCAGACTTCGACTGAATCTGTACAGGTGCCTCAGTCAGAACTTTCTTCAGCTTCTCAAAAGATTCCTGTTGTTTCTCAGACGATACTCCCTTCCTTATAAGCTTTGTCAAAGGTGCTGCCATCACAGAAAATCCTTCCACAAACCTTCTATAGTACCCAACTAAACCCAGAAAACTTCAAATTTCTAACACTGACCTCGGTGGCTTCCATTCCAGAATCGCTTCAATCTTTCGAGGGTCCACCTTGATCCCTTCAGTAGAGACAACATGCCCCAAGAAAGTTACCTCTCTCAACCAGCACTCACACTTACTGAATTTCACATAAAGCTCATTCTCCCTCAGCACTTGCAGCACAATACGAAGATGCTCATCATGCCTCTCCTCAGTTTCAAAATAAACCAGAATATCATCGATAAAGATGACCACAAATCGATCCAAGTATGGCTGGAACACTCGATTTATCAGATCTATAAATGTCGCAGCTGCGTTCGTCAACCCAAATGGCATAACCAAGAACTCATAGTGACCATACTGAGTTCTGAATGCCGTCTTGTGAATATCCACGTCCTTAATCCTCAACTGATGATACCCAGATCGAAGGTCAATCTTGGAAAATACTGAAGCTCCTCTAAGTTGGTCGAATAAATCATCAATTCTCGGCAGTGGGTACTTGTTCTTAATCGTCAGTTTGTTCAACCGCCAATAATCGATGCACATCCGCATTGACCCATATTTCTTCTTTACGAACAACACTGGTGCTCCCCACGGAGACACACTTGGTCTAATGAAGCCTCTATCCAATAACTCTTGAATTTGGGCTTTCAGCTCCACCAACTCCTTTGGTGCCATCCTATAAGGTGCAATGGACACCGGTGCCGTTCCAGGCAACAAGTCGATTCCAAACTCAACCTCTCGGTTTGGGGGCAAACCCAGAAGCTTCTCTAGAAAAACATCTTGAAAATCCTTGACGGTTCTAACTTTATCCACTATCAGATCCTCAGTTTTTTATTGGCTTACAAATGCCAAATAAGCCTCACATCCCTTTCGAATCCACTTCTCGGCTCTCAATGCCAACACCACATTAGACAGATAATCCCTACGCTCGCCTATCACCAAAACCTCCTCATCCTTTGTGGTCTTTAACATTATTTGCTTATCAGCACAATCCAGAGTAGCCCTATGCTTAACAAGTGTAACACCCCGAACCCGAGACCGTCGCCGGAGTCGAACACGAGGTGTTAACAGACTTCAACCCACTTATTGAGAGTTTCCAGACAAGCTGCCAATCTGTGTACTAGTCGCTCCAAAATTCATAACTTGAGTTTTACAACTCGAAAATCAGTTTCGCAATTTTTCCCTGAAACTAGACTCATATTTCCATCTACATATTTTTTTCTAGAATTTTTGGTCAAGCCAATTAGTACAGTTTATTAGTTAAAGTCTCCCCTGTTGCAGGGATCGACTATACTGACCTTTGTGCATTACGAATTGGATATCTCCCTGAACAGGGCTTCAATACTGATGCCGTTTGTTTCTATAGAAACTAGACTGAGAGAGGAATCTACACATATATGGCATGCTCCTAATTATCTCTGGTTAATTTACAATGATTTTCCAAAGTCGGGACAGGGGATCCAGAAACCGTTCTGGCCCAGTTTCACAAGAACTTTAATATCTGTTAACTTATAACTCATATGACCATTTCGTTTCTTTTATATAAAATTAGATTCATCAAGGTACATTTACATAATTTATTTACTATTTAATACCATTCCTACTATTTTAGTGATTTTTCAATCTCACGTTACTGCTGCTGCCAGCACCTGTCACTAAAGCAACTATGCCTATTTCATGATTTCCTTTGATCTAACTAGTGATTCATCATACATGTCACAAATCATGATCATGACTAGCCATACCAGAGGCTAATCATTATCCAACATCTCCCTACTACACTATTGCCATAACATGCATTTTAACACCAAAATAATCAACCATGGCATAAGGCATGGAAATCGAATTACCAAGACTTGTGACTTAACATTTGAGAACTAAATCCAACCGAGCATTTATGCCATTTTCGCATGGCTAAAAGTTTACATACCAAAGTTCAACAAAGCATATTAGCCTATACATGCCAAAATGTTCTCCTAAACCGACTACACAAAAAAATACCAAAAGTTGCTAGCCGGTGTGATGACTCCAATGACGATCACGAGCACGCAAAAAGGACGAGTCCGAGAAACCTAAAATGGCGACAAGTAAACACTGGGTGAGTATATAACTCAGTAAGCCATAAGCATTATATTGCCGTTCAGTAATAATATACCATAAAAGAAAATAATTAGTGCGGGATTAAAATCCTCCATCCACACCAAACGGTACTATAATTCTTTAGGCATTTCGGTTTAGTCACATACCAAGCCCTACTTGATATTTCATACATTACGCCATATGACATTGCATGCATTTATTTTCGAGCATAATCACCACATAGATCAAGACTTACCAAACCAAAATTCCAAATATAAATAAAATGTCCATTCCTCATGAGCTCAAGGTGTTTACTCGTACCGCTGTCCATGATTGACTCGGTAAGGCCGCGCACATAGAACATGTACGTTTATTAGAGGATGTGCAATAAGCCCGCACACTTAGTGCTTAATAGTCGAACTCGCACACTTAGTGCTATATAATCAAACTTGCACACTTAGTGCTGTATAATTTGAACCCGCACACTTAGTGCCAATTTGTGATTATAAATGTTTACACCCGCACACTTAGTGCCGAAACCGATCATTCAATACATCTCACCTCTTTTCTTTCAATTCAATATTTTTATCACCACATACATACATGTTTATATATATATTCTACCATTCCATTCAGCATCATTACTTGGACATTACGACCCTTTAAATTAGTACAAAATAAGTGCTTAATGACTTACCTTATATCGGATGAAATGATTCCCAATCTACTACTCGATTATCTTTGCTTTGCCTTTGCTTGGTTCTCCTCTTTGATGTCTTGATCTAAAATGAATACATTTAGTAGTTTAATCTTCTTGCTGGATTTTTATGTGTATAACTTAATGGTTTTCACCCCATTTCACAACTATCTTTGTTCAAAATATCAAAATCTCAACCAACATTTGTTTAATGCTTCAAGGCCGAATGCATGGTCACCATTAAGCTAATCTAGTCTCAAGTATTTTAATCCTAACATACAACATCATGAATCAACTCAACCTTATAAGCCAATATTACTCCTACAACCGATTGTAAGGAGTTAACAAAGAAAATATATTTTTACAAACATATACACCCATATGGCCGATTTTACCAAATCAAATTTAACCTTACTTATCTCAAATTTTCATTTCATACTATCATCCCCATGACATAGCAAGGTTTTGAATCATGGACTAATTAGAACTAAAACTAACAACTAAGAACATGCATGAATCTCATGGCACCATATTAAACATACCTTAATCTAGCTACAAGGATGGCCAACCTATTCCAAACCAACCATGAGCAAGGACCCTTTCTTCTCCCTTGAGATTTTCGGCCAAAGGATGAAAAAAAGATGAACAAAGCTTTTTTTTTTGTTTTTCTTTCTCACTTGCACGGCAATGGGGAGGGAGGGAAAGCCTTCACACACACACTTTCTTTTTATTACTCATGCACCTTATTTTATTTATTTCAACATAAAACACTCACCCAACATGTTTCATGACATGTCTTGCCCATGCTTCCTTGTCATGGCCGGCCACTAGCACTTGGGGGATTTTGACATGCAAGTCCTCCCTTTTGACTACATGTACTATTAGGTCCTTATAGATTAGCCTATCATTTTTCAAAAGTGACATACAAGTCCTACTAACTGAATTCACATGCAATCGACTAAACCAAGCTTGAAATTTTCACACATTCGTAAATACATATTCTAGACAATAAATATTATGTTCAAACATTTTGGTGACTCGGTTTAGTGGTCCCGAAACCACTTCCCGACTAGGGTCAATTTTGGGCTGTCACAACTCTCCCCCACTTAAGGAATTTTTGTCCCCGAAAATCTTACCGGTAAACAGGTTTGGGTAACGCTCTTTCATAGAATTCTCGAGTTCCCAAGTAGCTTCTTCCATCCCATGTTTGAGCCATAACACTTTTACTAACGGAACCCTTTTGTTTCGCAACTCCTTCACTTCACGAGCTAGGATACGAATCGGTTCTTCTTCATAACTCATATCGGCTTGAATTTCAATCTCGGAGGGGTTTATTACATGCGAAGGATCGGATCGGTAACGTCGAAGCATCGAAACATGGAAAACGTTGTGGATCCTTTCGAGTTCAGGGGGTAAAAGCAACCTATACGCCATCGGGTCGACTCGTTCGGAGATCTCATATGGCCCAATGAATCTCGGACTCAATTTGCCCTTACGGCCAAATCGAGTATCTTTTCGGTGATACCTTAAGAAACACTTTGTCTCCCACGATACTCAATATCTCTTCGTTTTAAATCCGCGACGACTTCGACGATTCAAGCGACCTTCAAACTTTCACGAATTACTCAAACTTTTGCTCAAGCATCTCTAATCAAATCCACCCGAAAATTTTGCTTTCACCGAGCTCGGTCCAAAACAATGGTGTACGGCATTTACGACCATACAAAGCCTCGTAAGGCGCCATCTTAATGCTTGACTGAAAACTATTGTTGTGCGAATTCAATCAAGGGTAAATACTGCTCCCATGAACCATTAAACTCGAGGATGCAACATCTCAACATATCCTCAAGTATCCGAATTATCCGCTCGGATTGACCATCGGTTTGGGGATGAAAAGCGGTGCTAAAATGCAGCTTGGTACCCAAAGCTTCTTGCAATTTCTTCAAAAATCGTGAAGTGAATCTCGGATCTCTGTCCGACATAATAGAAATCGGTACCCTGTGTAATCTCACAATCTGAGAAACATACAATTCAGCTAGCTTATCCAATGAAAAATCCGTGCGACGGGGATAAAGTGAGCCGACTTAGTCAATCTATCAACGACGACCCAAATTGCATCTTTCTTGCTTGCCGACAACGGCAAGCCGGATACAAAATCCATCGTGACTCGTTCCCATTTCCATTCGGTATCATGATTGGTGAAGCAAACCCGTGGGCACTTGATGTTCGCATTTACTTGCGACATACTAAGCACTTGAAACAAAGTTGGAAATGTCTCGTTTCATACCATGCCACCAAAGCGGTGTCTCGGTCGTTGTACATTTTCGTACTCCCGGGTGGATTGACATTTGACTATCGTGAGCCTCGTTCAAAATCATCGAAACAAGTTCGAATTCCTTGGAATACATAATCGACCCTTGAACGTCAAGCAATCATGGTCGTCAATCTGAAATTCGATTCCTTGTTCGAACACACTCATCCCGTTTACAACCAACTCATCGTCGACTTTACGAGCTTCACGAATTTGACGTATCAATAATGGTTTGGCTTTCAATTCAGCTACTAACACATTGTCGGGTAGAACAAACAAGTGTACATTCATCGCTCATAGCGCAAATAGTGATTTACGACTTAAGGCATCCGCAACCACATTAGCCTTTCCGGGTGATAGTCAATGACCAACTCATAATCCTTTAACAGCTCGAGCCAACGTCTTTGTCGCAGATTTAAGTCTCTTTGAGTCATCAAATATTTGAGACTTTTGTGATCCGAATACACATGGCACTTCTCACCAAATAAGTAATGTCGCCATATCTTTAAGGCGAATCGATGGCGACCAATTCGAGATCATGGGTGGATAATTTTCTCATGTGGCTTTAATTGTCTCGACGCATAGGCCACAACTCGCCCTTCTTGCATCAATACGCAACCCAACCCAAGTAGGGATGCGTCACTATAAATGACAAACTCTTTGCCCGATTCGGGTTGCACTAGAATTGGGGCTTCAGTCAAATAAGCTTTCAGTTGATCGAAACTTTTCGACATTTTCTCGTCCATTCGAACTTAACATCCTTTTGGAGTAGCCGTCATTGGCGTGGCTATCATCGAGAAACCTTTACAAATCGTCGGTAATAACCGGCAAGCCCCAAAAAGCTCCTAACCCGGTAACATTCCTTGGTGGTTTCCAATCGACTATGGTCGAAATTTTGTTGGGTCCACCACGACACCGATGCGGACACCACGTGCCCCAAAAAGCTAACCTCTTTCAACCAAAATTCACATTTCTTGAACTTTGCATGATAATCGCTTATCTCGGCAACACTAGCCTCGGTGTTCAAGCATGTTCGTTTCATCTCTCGAATAGACCAAAATGTCATCGATAAATACACTCTGAACCGATCCAAGTATGGCCTGAAAATTCTATTCATTAAATCCATAAACACCGAGGGCATTAGTGAGCCCAAACGGCATCACCAAGAATTTGTAGTGACCGTACCTCGTTCTAAAAGTGGTTTTGGGTATGTCCGATTCTCGGACCCTCAACTGATGTACCCCGACCTCAAATCTATCTTTGAAAACACCGAGGCTCCCTTTAATTGATCAAACAAATCGTCAATTCGTGGCAACGGATATTTATTCTTTATCGTCACTTTATTGAGTTGACGATAGTCGATGCACAACCTCATGCTTCCGTCCTTCTTTTCACAAACAATCTTTAGTGCGCCCATGGAGAAAAACTTCGGTCGAGCGAAACCTCTATCCGTCAATTCTTGCAATTGGACCTTCAATTCCTTTAACTCCGTTAATGCCATACGACACGGAGCTATTGAGATCGGCGTAGTACGGTACAACCGATGCGAATTCCACTTCTCGAACCGGTGGCAATCCCGTAACTCCTTCGGAAAAACATCCGAATACTCACAAACCACTGGTACCGATTCGAGTTTCTTTTCCATCTCTTTACTTTCAAACACATACGCAAGGTATGTTTCACACCCTTTTCACATATCTCCGGCGGTCATAGAAGATATTATCGCTGGCACTCCTTTTAAATCGAGAGACTCGACTCGGACTACCTCATTATTTGCACTCCTCAAATCAATGGTTTTCCTTTGCGATCCACCACTTGCATCATGTACTGATCACCAATCCATACCAAGAATAACATCGAATTCATCAAATGGTAGAAGCATCGGATCGGTAGGAAAGCAGATTCTCGAATTATTAGGGGCATCTCTTGCACACTTTATCAACGAGTACGTATTGACCCAAAGGGTTTGACACTCGAATTACGAACTCGATGAGACTCAACGGTAGAGTCTTCTTGGATGCTAAAGTTTCACATACATATGAATGAGTAGGCGGGGTCAATCAATGCAATCACACTAGTATCAAAGAGAGTAAAAGTACCGGTGATAACGTCGGGGAGGATGCCTCCTCTCGTGCGCGGATGGCATATGCTCTAGCAGAGCACGGGTCTCGGATCGAACAACCGTGTCGGTGGCTCCTCTCGATTACCACCCCTACCTCCTGAAATCCTCGGGGTCTACCTCTAGTCTGTCGCCCCACTCGATCTTGCACCTTGCATCTTATTCTTCTCATCTAGCTCGTGCAATCTCTAATGAAGTGGTCCTTGAACCACATCCGTAATGAGTCCGATTAACGGACTTACCCCAACATTCACCTAGGTGTCGTCTTCCACATTGGGGGCATTGGTCTCTCTTGACGATTATTGCCCACACTAGCCACAAGTAGCTCGGAGTCCGTCGATGGTCGGGTGCTCTAATGGAAATTCCCGCATCGTCCTCGATTTATTAGTGTCCTCCACGAACTTCTTTACAGTCAAGAACGGAGCTTTGCCCATCGATCTCTTACGATAGTCTTTAGCTTCAAATTCAGCCTTCTTCTTCTCCTTTCCAAGTTCTTCCGCCTTACAGGCTCGTTCGACCAGCGTCACGAACTCCTTGATCTCCAAAATACCCACTAGTAGTTTTAAATCTTCATTCAATCCTTTTTCAAATCTTTTGCACATAGCAACCTCATCGACCACACACTTCCGAGCATACCGACTAAGTCTTACGAACTCATGTTCAGTATTAGAATCTTGTCATACGGCCTTGCTTGAGTTCCAAGAATTCCTTACGCTTTTGATCGATGAACCATTGACTAATATACTTCTTTCGAAATTCATTTGAAAGAAATCCCAAGTAACTTCGCTTCGTTTGGGACTATGGAGATCAAAGTCCTCCACCAATAGTAAGTGAGTCTCGCAACAAGGATATAGCACACTTTAGACATTCATCGGTGTGCATGACAGTTCATCAAACACCGAATGGTGTTATCAAGCGAACTTCGGCTCTTTCGGCATCATCAAGTAACTATGGCCTTAAACTCCTCAGCCCAGCGCTTTCTAATCAAGTCTGGTGGCTTACTCGGCCTCATAGGATCGATGAATCGATGGCATTACAAGCCCTTGGGGTGGATTATTTAAATTCGGGAATTGTTGGACAGCCGGATTGGTTGGGCGTATGCGCTACCCACTCATTCATCATGGTAAAGAAGGCTTGTTTTGCCTCCTCACCTTGATTATTCGCAGATGACCTGAGGTTCAACAGGTGGCGTCCCTTGTGCAGGAGCAGCCGCTACACTTTCAACGTCATCCGCCAAGGTTCTCTCTACACGGGATCCATTTACTAATCAAAACAAAAATTTTAACCGTCAAGTCATCACACATTTAAACATTAACATTAAGGCATGTATAGATAGACTCATACGCTATGGTAGTCCTAGAACCGACTAAACCATAGCTTTGATACCAATAAAATGTAACACCCTGAACCCGAGACCGTCACGAGTCGAACACGAGGTGTTAATGACTTCAACCCACTTATTGAGAGTTTCAGACAAGCTGCCAATCTGCGTACTAGTCGCTCCAAAATTCATAACTTGAGTTTTACAACTCGAAAATCAGTTTCGCAATTTTTCCCTGAAACTAGACTCATATTTCCATGTACATATTTTTTTCTAGAATTTTTGGTCAAGCCAATTGGTACAGTTTATTAGTTAAAGTCTCCCCTGTTGCAGGGATCGACTATACTGACCTTTGTGCATTACGAATTGGATATCTCCCTGTACAGGGCTTCAATACTGATGCCGTTTGTTTCTATAGAAACTAGACTCAGAGAGGAATCTACACATATATGGCATAACTCCTAATTATCTCTGGTTAATTTAAAATGATTTTCCAAAGTCGGGACAGGGGATCCAGAAACCGTTCTGGCCCTGTTTCACAAGAACTTTAATATCTGTTAACTTATAACTCATATGACCATTTCGTTTCTTTTATATAAAAGTAGATTCATCAAGGTACATTTACATAATTTATTTACTATTTAATACCATTCCTACTATTTTTAGTGATTTTTCAATCTCACGTTACTGCTGCTGCCAGCACCTGTCACTAAAGCAACTATGCCTATTTCATGATTTCCTTTGATCTAACTAGTGATTCATCATACATGTCACAAATCATGATCATGACTAGCCATACCAGAGGCTAATCATTATCCAACATCTCCCTACTACACTATTGCCATAACATGCATTTTAACACCAAAATAATCAACCATGGCATAAGGCATGGAAATCGAATTACCAAGACTTGTGACTTAACATTTGAGAACTAAATCCAACCGAGCATTTATCCCATTTTCGCATGGCTAAAAGTTTACATACCAAAGTTCAACAAAGCATATTAGCCTATACATGCCAAAATGTTCTCCTAAACCGACTACACAAAAAAAAACCAAAAGTTGCTAGCCGGTGTGATGACTCCAATGAGCGATCATGAGCACGCAAAAGGACGAGTCCGAGAAACCTAAAATGGCGACAAGTAAACACTGGGTGAGTATATAACTCATAAGCCATAAGCATTATATTGCCGTTCAGTAATAATATACCATAAAAGAAAATAATTAGTGCGGATTAAAATCCTCCATCCACACCCCAAACGGTACTATAATTCTTTAGGCATTTCGGTTTAGTCACATACCAAGCCCTACTTGATATTTCATACATTACGCCATATGACATTGCATGCATTTATTTTCGAGCATAATCACCACATAGATCAAGACTTACCAAACCAAAATTCCAAATATAAATAAAATGTCCATTCCTCATGAGCTCAAGGTGTTTACTCGTACCGCTGTCCATGATTGACTCGGTAAGGCCGCGCACATAGAACATGTACGTTTATTAGAGGATGTGCAATAAGCCCGCACACTTAGTGCTTAATAGTCTAACTCGCACACTTAGTGCTATATAATCAAACTTTCACACTTAGTGCTGTATAATTTGAACCCGCACACTTAGTGCCAATTTGTGATTATAAATGTTTACACCCGCACACTTAGTGCCGAAACCGATCATTCAATACATCTCACCTCTTTTCTTTCAATTCAATATTTTTATCACCACATACATACATGTTTATATATATATTCTACCATTCCACTCAGCATCATTACTTGGACATTACAACCCTTTAAATTAGTACAAAATAAGTGCTTAATGACTTACCTTATATCGGATGAAATGATTCCCAATCTACTACTCGATTATCTTTGCTTTGCCTTTGCTTGGTTCTCCCTCTTTGATGTCTTGATCTAAAATGAATACATTTAGTAGTTTAATCTTCTTGCTGGATTTTTATGTGTATAACTTAATGGTTTTCACCCCATTTCACAACTATCTTTGTTCAAAATATCAAAATCTCAACCAACATTTGTTTAATGCTTCAAGGTCGAATGCATGGTCACCATTAAGCTAATCTAGTCTCAAGTATTTTAATCCTAACATACAACATCATGAATCAACTCAACCTTATAAGCCAATATTACTCCTACAACCGATTGTAAGGAGTTAACAAAGAAAATATATTTTTACAAACATATACACCCATATGGCCGATTTTACCAAATCAAATTTAACCTTACTTATCTCAAATTTTCATTTCATACTATCATCCCCATGACATAGCAAGGTTTTGAATCATGGACTAATTAGAACTAAAACTAACAACTAAGAACATGCATGAATCTCATGGCACCATATTAAACATACCTTAATCTAGCTACAAGGATGGCCAACCTATTCCAAACCAACCATGAGCAAGGACCCCTTTCTTCTCCCTTGAGATTTTCGGCCAAAAGGATGAAAAAAAAGATGAACAAAGCTTTTTTTTTTTTTTTTTCTCACTTGCACGGCAATGGGGAGGGAGGGAAAGCCTTCACACACACACTTTTTTTTATTACTCATGCACCTTATTTTATTTATTTCAACATAAAACACTCACCCAACATGTTTCATGACATGTCTTGCCCATGCTTCCTTGTCATGGCCGGCCACTAGCACTTGGGGGATTTTGACATGCAAGTCCTCCCTTTTGACTACATGTACTATTAGGTCCTTATAGATTAGCCTATCATTTTTCAAAAGTGACATACAAGTCCTACTAACTGAATTCACATGCAATCGACTAAACCGAAGCTTAAAATTTTCACACATTCGTAAATACATATTCTAGACAATAAATATTACGTTCAAATATTTTGGTGACTCGGTTTAGTGGTCCCAAAACCACTTCCCGACTAGGGTCAATTTTGGGCTGTCACAACAAGCCAATCCATTCCCAATATGAGATCGAATTCTCCGAAAGGTAGCTCCATCAGATCCCAAGAGAAAACTTTTCCTTGAGTTTCTATAGGTACATGTCTATACAGTTTATCTACCCTAACTAAGTGACCCAAAGGACTTAGTACAAATACCCCACTCACGGTCTCCTCAGAGCGCACACCCAGTGACCCAGATATAGCACATGCAACATATGAATGGGTAGATCCAACATCTATCAACGCAGTGTATGGCATACTGGAAATCAGAAACGCACCAGTTATGACGTCAGGTGCATCACCCTCCTCTCGGTGACGAGCTGTATACACCAACACCGGTTGACGAGCCTCAGTAAATCCAGCACCCCTGCTAGGCGCTCCTCTTCCTCGACCATTTCCATTACCACCTTTGCCTTTCCCACGTCCTCTTGAAAGCTGTGGTCCACCCCTCACTGGTTGAGTGACCCTCTGCTCTAAAACTTGAACCTGATTTGGTTCCTGAGGACAATCCTTAAACCTATGCTCCATAGATCTGCATCAAAAACAAGCACCAGAATGTTTCCGAAACTCGCCCATATGCATCTTCCCACAATTCCTACAACCTTGCAGTCTAACAGCATTCATCGGTACTGCTCGAACTGGCTCTATTACCCTTGCTGTCTTAACATTCCTATTCATACCACCTGAAAGTCCTGAATCTCTCCTAAAACGGTTCCGATCTTTCTCACGATTCTGTATTTCTGTAAGCTTCACTTCCTCATCTATCTTAGCTTTCTCCACCAAAGTAGTGAAGTTATGCTCCCTCTACGGAGCAATCAGCACCCTAAGTTCATCTCTCAAACCATCCTCGAAGCGTACGCTACGCTCATACTCTGTAGCGACAATCCTAGAAGCATCTTGGCTCGATCTCGTAAACTTCGAGACACATACTCACCACTAACTTACTCCCTTGGACCAGTTCGAGAAATTCTTTTCATGAACGCCCACGTAACTAGCCCCAACATACTTTCCTTTGAAGGCTGTCTTAAACAGCTCCCAAGTTACACTGTCAGCAGGAGTTCCATCTCTCACCGTGAGCCACCACTAATAAGCCTCATCCTTGAGTAACGATATGGCTCCCTTCAGCTTCTGCTCCACAGAGCAGTCCAGATCATCCATAATCTGCTCTGTGGCTTCTAACCAATACTCAGCCACATTCAAAGCTACACCAGATACCCCCTAAATATCTCTGCTCCATTGGCTCAGAGCCGCTCAAAAATAGACCCCCGAATTTCGTTTCCCGTACTTGCCGTAGCAACCCTTTCCAAAACTCAGAGCATTACTGGGATAGAGCATCGTCCCCGGCACCTCGATCATGAGACTCTACCTCTATTGCCGGTGGTACCGATGCATCTACTACCGGTACATATCCTGAAGACGAAGATTCAGCCTGAGCATTACCTCGGCCACGTCCACGGCCTCTTCCACGAGCAGGCCGTGTACTCATTTCATATTATCTGATTAAGAATTTTATGAATCAGTTTAATATTTCAGTGTTTATTACAGATGTCTTATGAATAACAGTAATTCAGAGTTTGAGTTTGTTTCCTTTTGCGGCATCCTAGCTACAGTCTCAGTCTACTTATTAGAGTTTGTATAGTTCCAGTGTTACCCTAACTAAAGTACCATGATAAGGTTTTGTACAAGCATATAACAGATATTTCAGAAACAATCAGAAAGGCTCAGAAAACTTACAGACTTGGGCCAGAGATTTGGTGTGCCACCTTAAAAAAAAACCTAATTTTAGAAAATCGATTTTAATCTTTAAAATTATCTATTTGTCAAGAGAAAATATTGGAAACATTCTCGAAAATAATTTATAATCAAGTTCACAAAAAAAAGATTTTCAAAAACCTTTACTCAGTGTTTCTTTACAAACTCCCGTTTTTAGACCCGTTCCACAGCTGAGTTGTTGTAACTTGGCTCTAATACCACTAAATGTAACACCCCAAACCTAGCCCAAATGTTATGGCCAGATCTGACGTGTCACATGGACTTACGACTTAGTATGCATTCGCTAGTTTAAGGGATTGGGGTGGTCTTTGTAAAAACAGCGGTTGAATGAAAAGCCGGTTATCAATCTTTAGGCTATCCATTTGCTGTGCTTGTTGAGTCTTGAAAACGTTCATTAATTTTGAAAACCCGTACAGCCTAACACTAGCAGTTTTGTCATAGTATAAATATAATTAGAAAATAAAACCATAGCGGCAAAAAAAAATTAAATAGCAGCCTTATTACAACTTAAAACCCAAAATTAAATCAGAATATAAAAATAACAAAATAAACTAACTTAGAAAAACCAACTTTGCAGATGATGTGGCCACTCAAATCCTCACGACTCCAAGCCCACTATGGTTGGGGATTTCATGCGAGATGAAAATAAAGGGTGAGTTCGGTAAACTCAGTGTGTAACATAACCCAACCATAGCCCAAAACAGATCAAACCTCAGAGTCAGACTTATTTGGGCCTTGGCCGATATAGAAATCAGAATGAAACCCATAGGCCCATAGCGAATCTGAACAAATATATCATGAATGCGAAATCCCAACCCAGAGCCATCCATCACACCCCCGTACTAGCCTTACACCATGTGGGGAGACTACTCGACCCACCCAACCCCTACACACCACAGAAATTGTAGCGAGGCTGCCAGATATTGTGACAAAGTCACCAGATAGAATCTCGTGGCTAGGCCACCGAGCGAGATATATATATGTGGCGGCCACCGGATTGCAATGAGGTCGCGGATGTTGTGACGAAGTCACCAGAACAGATATATGTGGCGAGGCCACCAGATTGCAGCAAGGCTGCCAGAACGCTTCCTCCATCAATATAAACCCATGTCCTATGCAACATAAATAATATGTCATGGCATACGTATACAGAAACAGAACATCATGCTTTTCAGAAAAAATAACCCTAAGGGTAAAATCGTAATTTTGCATGCATAAGGGTATTTCAGTAATTATTACCTATTGCTAAGGTCTCATGCTCATTCTAACGTTTACCAAGTAATCAGAAGTACTTACCTCGTCTTTTTACCAAAGTGGGCCCGTTGGCCTATTGGCCCGTTTTCGGCCCATTAAGCCCAAAAATACCGTTGTGCACAAAAATGCACACTCTGCACTCTAATCATCCAAATGCACCATATTCATTAACAACTGTCTCACGAGCGCTCGAATGCTCGTGAGTTCACAACATACCAATGTTTTGATATTTCGGCTTTTACCGATTCAGTCTAAGGGAGGGTGTCGTTTACACACCTGGTTGATGACGATTGATGACGATATCTCCCACGCGATAATCCTACAATCGATCACTAACACATTAGACTTACGAATTAATGATAAGTAACATAAATCCATGTCAACTAACCCAATCATCACACAAGTTAGTCATTTACGCACGAGGGGCAAAACAGGAATTTTACCCTACAAGGGTATCTCGGTAATTCTACCCTACAGGGGTATTTTGGTATTTCTACCCTACAAGGGTATTTCGGTAATTCCACCCTACAATGGGTATTTCAGTAATTCTACCCTATAGGGGTATTTCGGCAATTCTACCTTACAGGGGTATTTCGGTAATTCTACAACTTATCCAGTTGGGCCTATGGACCCATTGGGACCACATGGCCCATTTCATTTCATCATGACTGAAATAGCCGCCCCTCTTGCTAGAGTAATGAGAAATACACACCTGTTAGGAGACTGCAGTTAATCCGCGCTCCAGACACTTTTAGCTGACGCCCAACCCAAACGAGCACGTCACAAAGCGAAAGGGATCAGCCAAGAAGGGTATGCCTACTCTCCTCATGGTTGCTCTATTTAAAGCCAGCTCTCCATCTACTCTTATGTTATCTTCCCGATGTGGGATCCCTCTATCACCAGAGTTTAAAACCAACACCAACTCTTGCCGTTCGAACATAGCAAAATAATCAACCTTTGCGTGCCAAGGGATTCGAACCAAAGTCCTCTCACATGACAACTCACGCCAACACCACTAGGCCATCAACTCATTTGTGTCATAAATCCAACACATTAAACTTTAAAGCGCACCTACTTGCTTCCAGATTTATTGAAAAGAAAAACCAAAATATATTGCAAGAGCCATGACTTGAACCTTGGACCCTTTGCTTCCTCTATGGCGTCACTTCCTTGTCCCCTAAGTGGCGCCACCTTGCCACTACACCACACTCCTTTTTGTGTCATCTTTTACCCCTTTACTCTTAAAAGCCCAAACGCCAATTGCATTACCTGTTCATAAAATTAAAATTCCAAAGACTACCACGAATTTAACTTAAGTTTTGGCCTTCCAAAGGCCCATTAACCTACTAAAATATATATTTTAACCAACTAGAACACACACAAATTTCAAAAATCACAGAAACACAGAAAACTCAAAAATTGGGGCGTTACAAAATTTTTCATGGAAATATCTATGTTATAATTTGATTATTTGAATGTTATAAATGAGATGTACACATGATTCATATAATAGAGTTTATATTACCTTAAACATAAATAGTAATGGATGACTTCCTTAAGCTGTGAATTATTCGGTAATGCCTCGTAACCTTGATCTGGCAACGGATACGGGTTAGTGGTGTTACATCAAAAGATGAAAACTCCTATTTTTAGTAAACTAGCCCTTTCTCTTCACCTATAAATAGGACCTCATTCTTACATTTCTAATCATCCCTCATCATTCTTTATTCTCTCCTCTCTAAATTCTCTTAGCATTCCTCTTTTCTCCCCACGCCTATCATCATCTTTTCAAAAAGATTTTAGCATTTGAGCCTTTTAAAGAACCCTTGTTCAGCCACCTTGGAGAGCCATCAGCAAAGGAGTGAAGCAAAGGAACGAAGGAGCCTCATCAGTCAGAGTCTTGGGTGACAACCACTCTGAATTGGGTTTAATCTTTCTTTTCTTTAATTTAATTTAAAGATGTTTGCTATGTGTTCTTTGTTCTTGTTTACAACAAAGTTGTAACACCTCTAACCCATAACCATCGCCGAAATAGGTTAAGAGGCATTACCTAACTTATATCTCAAATCAGAGCCACCATACAACAAATATCATTTCATTACTAATAAAGTCATTCATTCACATTCAATATTCACATAAAATCAAGTATATAAAGCTGGAACATGCATTCGGGATCAAACTGATAACATATGAAAGTTTCCAAACTTATAAGAAATTTTCCAATTTTAAAAGGTCACACGCCCGTGTGATCAAGTCGTGTGCCTCACACAGCCTAGACACACCTGTGTGTTAAAGCCATGGCAAAACTGAGCATGCATACTGACTTTTCCCCACAGCCAAGAGACATGCCTGTGTGCTATAGCCATGTGATACTTAGCTAGCTACTGACTTAAGCCCATAGCCATAAAGCACACCCATGTTCCCTGACCGTGTGGCACAATGCAGGCTTGGTTTAAGCCAACTTGCCAACCCTTTTTGGGTCAATCCTACAAGCAATTTAAATAAGCATAATTCTACCTCCAATTCAACCAATCTTTATGCTATGGCATTCATCATTTATAACCTAACAATATCAACCATTTCTCTACTCATTAACCTTACCAATTCATACAAAACACAAGGTATATTCTTACCCAAAACATTTCCTTCTATTCATCATTCAAAACCAAACTAAATCTACCAAAACTTACCAACATTTACCATTTCTTTTGTCCAACTAAAACACACCAAAATAGCATATTAACATCACATACCATAAGCCATTCTCAACTTTGAATTCAAACACAAACTAGCCAAATCACATGGCTAATTATATATACATCACAAAACATACTTCCTTAACTACTAGCCTATACATGCCATACTTCAAAATATACAATTTTAAAAGTACCAAAATGAGGTTCGATAGTGTAACGACGATCCTTGACAATCCCCGAGCTTGTAGTAGCCTTGAAATCTATAAAACAATGCAAACATGCACCAAGTAATCTTTCAAAAGCTTAGTAAGCTCGTACCAAAATATTAACAATAAAAAGTATGAACATCATCACATAAATACTTACAACATCTAAACTAATCCATCAAATTCAGGCCAACACCAACTATATGTTTATACATATTCAATAAACTTTTAAGCATTTTACCACTTACCTCATAGGTAACGAACTTACTAGAATAATTTCATATTAATTCGTTTTCAATCTCACCTTTTTTCTGAGTACTTTAAAACTTTCCAAAGATCATAATCGCCTGAAATATCCGCACACTTAGTGCTTAAAGATTAGCCGAGGCTAGAATGATCCCGCACAATTAGTGCTATCTCAATTGACTGAGAATAAATCAGTATCGCACACTTAGTGCCTTCTATAGCCGAAGCTATGCCAACTCACACACTTAGTGCCATTTATAGCCGAAGCTATATTAAACCGCACACTTAGTGCCAATCATAGTCAAATATCATTATACTCAAAACGTAATCAAATATGTATACAATTTATGCATTACCCTCACAATAAAACATATCTTTAACAACATTTATTATGTACAAACTTACCTCGTACTTGAAGTTGTCGACTTGAATGTTTATTCAACAATCTTCGACTTCCCTCGGTCTAAATCCAAATTCCTCTTTCTTGATCTATATGTATTCAAAATTTAACCCTTTTATTCACCAAATCATTCAAAACAATCCATATACAAAGAATTAGGGCATTTTACAAATTAGCCCTCATATTTTTACATTTCGACAGTTTTGCCCCTAATTCACCAAATCACCAAATACACTAAATTTGAATATACTCATGCTTGGTCGAATTCTCCTAGCTCTCATACAAATCCATACATTTCATTTATTTTACATTTTAGTCCCTCAAAATAACATTTTTACAATTTAGACCAACTTACTCAATTTCACCAAAAATTCAAAGACAATATATGTAAACCCAACATCAAGCTTTCATATTTCAACATATAACATCACCAAGCTCTTGAATTCAGACATGGTACATTTCCAAATCATCAACAATCTCATGAATTTAAGCATGGGCTAGCTAGAACACTTAACTATAATCACAAAAACATAGAAATTATCAAAAATCGAGTCAAAACCATACCGTAATTTAGTTTGGAAGTAGCCGAATATCAAAACACAAGAACCCTAGCCTTTCTTTCTTTTGTTTCGGCAAAATGGGATGAAAATAATATGAATTGTGGCTTTTATTTTATTAATATAAACTTAATAATAAATTTCCAAATTTAACCCTACTAAATCACTTAAAATCAACTTAATGGATGGTCATAAATGTCCATTATACAAGGAAATGACTTAATAACCACATAAGGACCTCTCAAATATAAGTCAAGTCAACTAAGCAATTTTAATATCAAGCACACAGCTTTTACCTTTTACGTGATTAGGTCCTTTTTACAAATTAAACACACAAACAATTAAATTTCCACTCAAGACTTTCACATATATCAATTCACTTATAATAGGCACGAAAAATAATATTAAAATATTTTTTTCTAACTCAAATATGTGGTCCCAAAACCACTATTTTTTTAGGGTCAAACCGGACTGTTACAATTCTCCCCCTTTAGGGATTTTCGTCCCCGAAAATCTTACCGTTAAACAGATTTGAATATTACTATTTCATAGCATCTTCAGGCTCCCACGTGGCCTCTTCAATACTGTGCCGATGCCACATTACATTAACTAATGGAATCTTATTATTACGTAACTCTTTAACCTCTCGAGCTAAGATTTGGATCGACTTTTCTTCGTAGGTCATATCAGACCGAATTTTAATCTCAGATGAAGGAATTATATGCGAAGGATCAGATATGTACCGTCGAAGCATTGATACATGAAACACATTATGTATCTTTTCTAACTGGGATGGTCGCCTCAATCTGTAAGCAATCGGCCCAACTCGCTCGATGATTTCATAAGGCCCGATAAACCTCAGACTCAACTTGCCTTTTCTACCAAACTGAATCACTTTCATCCACAGAGACACTTTTAGAAAAACTTTGTTGCCAATCTCAAACTCAAAGTCTTTTCTTTTCAAATCTACATATGATTTCTTACGGTCAGAAGCTGCTTTCAAACTATCTCGGATCACTTTCACTTTCTATTCGGTTTCTTTTATCAAATCAACCCTGTGAATCTTATTTTTCCTAAGCTCTGTCCAATACAAAGGTATACGACATTTACGACCATATAAAGCTTCGTATGGTGCCATTTTGACTTTCGACTGAAAACTATTATTATAAAAAAATTCAATCAAAGGTAAATATTGTTCCCACGTACCTTCAAATTCAAGAATGCAACATCTCAACATATCCTCGAGTATTTGAATAATCCGTTCAGATTGATCATCTATTTGCAGATGATAAGTAGTGGTAAAATGCAATTTAGTACCCAGAGCATCTTGCAATTTCTTCCAAAATCTCAATGTGAATCTTGAATCTCTGTCTGACACTATAAACAATGGCACACCATGCAATCTCACTATACCAAAAATGTATAACTCAGCTAATTTACCAACTGAATAATCAGATTAAACCGAAATAAAATGAACCGATTTCGTCAATCGATCAACTATAACCCAAATTGCATCTTTCTTTCTCGGAGATAGAGGTAAACCTGACACAAAGTCCATGGTTACTCGATCCCATTTCCACTCCGGAATCATAATCGGTTGTAATAATCCAGATGGTACCTGATGTTCAGCTTTGACTTGCTAGTAGATTAAACATTTAGAAACAAAATCAAAGATATCTGTTTTCATTCCGGACCACCAATAATGTTGTTTCAAGTCATTATACATTTTTGTACTACCTAGATGTACAGATAACCGACTACTGTGAGCTTCACTTAGAATCATCTGAATCAACTCAGGATTTCTTGGAATACAAATTCGATCTCGGAATCTTAAGCAATTATCTTTATCAACTCTAAATTCTGAATTAGCCTCTACATCACATTGAGCCCGTTTTGCCAAAATCTCATTATCAATCTTCTGAGCCTCGATAATCTGTTGTAAGAACAAGAGCCTTGCTTTTAGTTCAGCTAAAACTAAACCATCATCATACAGGACTAAATGATCATTCATTACACGCAAAGCAAACAGTGTTTTCCGACTTAATGCATCAGCAACAACATTTTCTTTTCCCGAATGATAATTAATCACAAGTTCATAGTCTTTTAACAGTTCTAACCATCTTCTTTGCTTTAGATTCAAATCTTTCTGAGTCATCAAATACTTCAAACTCTTATGATCTAAATAAATGTGACATTTTTCCCCAAACAAATAATGGCGTCAAATCTTTAGAGCAAACACAATCGCAGCTTACTCTAGATCATGTGTCGGATAGTTCTTTTCATGCAGCTTCACCTGTCTCGAAGTGTAAGCAACAACTTTTCCTTCTTGCATTAGAACACATCCCAAAACAATTAACGAAGCATCACTATAAATCACAAATTCTTTACCCGATTCAGGTTGTACCAAAACTGGAGCTTCAGTTAATAAAGCTTTCAACTGGTCAAAGTTGTTCTGACACTTTTCAAACCATTCAAACTTCACATCTGTCTGGAGAAATTTTGTCAATGGAGTTGCAATCATCAAGAAACTTTTTACGAATCTTCTATAATAACCAGCAAGTCCCAGAAAACTATGGACATTAGAAACATTTCTCGGAGATTTCTAATTCAAAATAGCTGAAATTTTACTCAGATCAACTCAGATACCAGAGGCTGATACAATATGACCAAAGAAACCAACTTCTCGCAACCAGAACTCACACTTGCTGAATTTCGCGTACAACTATTTATCACACAAGGTTTGTAGCACTATTCTCAAATGTTCGTCATGCTCAGGTTTATCATGTGAATAAATCAATATGCCATCAATGAAAACTACAAAAAATTGATCTAAATACTATCTGAAAATTCTATTCATCAAATCTATAAAGATAGCAGGTGCATTAGTTAATCCGAAAGGCATAACTAAAAATTAATAATGATCGTACCTCGTTCTAAAAGTAGTCTTCGAAATATTTGAATCTTTCACTCATAGCTAATAGTAGCTCGATCTCAAATCTATTTTTGAAAACACAATAGCTCCTTTCAACTGATCAAACAAATTATCAATTCGGGGCAAGGGATATTTATTCTTGACAGTTAGTTTATTCAACTGACGATAATCTATACACATTCTCATCGTACCGTCTTTCTTTTTCACAAATAGAACCAAAGCACCCTAAGGTGAGAAATTCGATCTTGCAAACCCTCGATTGGTCAATTCTTGCAACTGAGACTTTAATTCTTTTAGTTCGGTCGGAGCCATTCAGTATGAAGCTATTGAAAATCAGAGTAGAACCAGGTACCAATTCTATGCCAAATTCTACCTCTCTAACTGGAGGTAATCCCAGAAGTTCTTCAGGAAACACATTGAGGAACTCACAGACAACAGGTACAGATTTTACTTTCTTTTTTAACACTTTCGAATCAATCACATAAGCAAAGTAGGCCTCACAACCCTTTCTCACAATACTAAAAAGCTTTCATCGAAGATATTACAGCAGTCAATCCATTCAAATCACTAGATTCAATTTTGACTATTTCATCATTTTTGCATATCAAATCAATAATTTTCCGTTTACAATTCACCACAGCATCATGCAAGGTTAACTAATCCATACCCAGAATTATATCAAACTCATCAAAAGGTAATAGCATTATAGCAGCAGGAAAACAATTGTCTCGAAACATTAACGGACAATTCTTGCAAACTTTATCAACTAGAACACATCTGCTTAGGGGGTTCGAAACTCTAATCATAAATTCAGTAGACTCTACAGGCAAAGTCTTACTGTTCACTAAGTTCATGCATATATATGAATGTGTTGATCCAGGATCTATCAAAGCAATCACGGAAGTATCATAAAAAGTAAATGTACCCGTAATCACATCTGGCGATGAAGCTTCCTCACGAGCCCGGATAGCATACGCTCTAGCAGGTGCACGAGCTTTAGATCTAACAGTTGTGTCTTTCGTTCCGCTTTGACTACCACTTACATTTCTAGAATTTCTGGAAGGTCTACCACGAGAAACATTACCACTCTGTCTCAGATTCTGAACATTATTTTTTTCAGTTAAATCTAGGCGATCTTTCATAAAATGATTTCTTGAACCACAACTATAACAAGCTCGGTTATTACTTTTTCCCCAGTATTCGCCAAAGTGTCATCTTCCACATTGATCACATTCAGTCATTTCATCCTTTGTATTATCAACACTAGCAACAGACGTGGCTGAAGATTTGTAATTTGATTGTGATCTAGCACGATCTCTGACCAAATGCCCCGCAATAGCCTTTGAATGACTACTGTCATCTTAAAACTTTTTAGATCCAAATTAAAATGATTTACCCGATGATCTCTTTCGTACCTCACTAGATTCAAAATCAACCTTTCTTTTCTCTTTCCCAAGATCCTTCGCTTTACATGCTTGTTCAACAAGCACCACAAATTCTTTGATTTTTAGAATACCAACTAGCAGATGAATATTCTCATTCAAACCGTCTTCAAATCTCTTGCACATTATTGCTTCTAAAGATACACATTCACGGGTATATTGACTCAACCTTACAAATTCCAGCTCGTATTCTGTGACAGACATACGGCCTTGTTTAGGCTCAAGAAACTCTTTGCGCTTTTGATCAATGAATCTTTGGCTGATATATTTCTTTTAAAATTCAACTTGGAAGAAATCCCACGTAACTCGTTCACTCTGTAACACCCCAAACCTGGCTTAGACGTTATAGCCAAATCTGGCGTGTCACATTGAAGTGTTTTAGCAGAAACCTTGTTTCATTGAAAACCCTTCCTTAAAAAGTTACATCTCAACTACTTAATAAAAACTCTTTTCTATTACAAAGCTTTGTTTAAGACATTTGATTAAAGAAAACTTATCCTTTAAAAATTTAGTTGTGGAAACGTAGTATTAAAAGAAAACTATGGTTTAGAAAATCCATGTTCCACTTTTTATAATTACAACGCACGAAATTAAAAAAAAATTCCAAACAATAACAAAAGGGGAGGCCTTATTACAATCCCGACTAAATAAAAGATTACTTAATAAACCAATAACCTATATGCTTTTAAAACAATTCCAAATTGTCTTACTAGCTGGCTACCCAGAGTCCCTCCAGACATCGAACCTCCTACTGAGCATCACTTAAGAAAAAGAAAAGAGGGAGTGAGTTTTCTAAAACTCAATATGTCAAACCCTCGACGAGTAACAAGCATTCATCAATCACCATACAACATGCAATGCAATACAGTGCAACCCACCCCAATAATCCAACCAGTACACATTAGCTCCGCCCTCCGTTACACATCCTATAAAGATATAAATATCAACCCACCCAACTGATACACATCAATGGTAGCTCGATTGCAGAACTATCTTTATTGCACCAAGCTGCCAGTCACATGTTGGGCTTAAAAGCCGCTGGTGGGTCCACGGTTGTCAAGCAACCATGCTACCCTCATATACATCCTCTGTTCAATAATTCCCACCCTATGCAACTTAAATAGAATATCATATGTATGCAGCAGTTATATATGTAACATCCATAAATCTTACATTCAACACTTAGGGGTATTTTGGTCATTTTAGCCCTTAAGGGCATTTCGGTAATTTTTCCATTATTACGGGTCTTTACTTACCTTGGCCCATTAACAGACCCCGTGAGCTAAGATGAATGAATACTATGCACCAGATAGGATTCTAGAGAAGAGGAGGTGAGTCATTAAGACCGCTTAAGTACCAAGCTATCCCTAGATCCAATCCTAGACATGCATATACCCGTTGCCACACCTTAACCCTATGAATTGTCCACGGTCCTTAATAAATTAATTAGGTTTTATGCAGTCATCATATACTAGGTCTAAAACCTCTTACAAAGTCCAAACAAATCCACATACCTATATATAGCCCATTAGACCCAATCTCTTTCATATGGCCCATTAGGCCCAATCACATTTATGTAGCCCATTAGGCCCAAATCACATTCATACGGCCATTAGGCCCAATCACATTTACAGTTATGCTCACATACAGTTTTTTGTCACATAACATCATGTAATATCCTGAATTAGGGCTTAATCGGAATAGTTGTTTCGTGACCACAAATCCGAGATAGAAATAATTATTTTACAATGATTTTGATGTTTATGATATGATTGCATGATTGTGTGAAAATTTCGTGATGAAATTCTATGCCTAAAGTGCTTAAATTGAAAGTAGGGACTAAATCGAATAAGTTGCAAAACTTGCATTCTAGAAGTTTTTAGTATGAAATTGTTTTGGAATATTAATGAGGAGGTCTTAAATAGCAATTTGACCAATTTTAAGTTCATGGACAAAATTAGCACATGAAAGGAATTTTGGAAAGTTTAGTAGTAAGGGTATTTTGGTCATTTAGTTATTAAAATGAATTAAAAACAAAATTAAAAGCCAATTTTGTCCATCTTCTTCATTAGGCCGAAATTTCAAGGGTTCTCCATAGCTAGGGTTTGTTTCACGCCTAAGCTCCATAGTAAGTGATTCCAAGCCCCTTTTTAATGTTCTTTACGCTTTTGGAATCCCTAAGCTCGATTAAGCTTATGCTAGCAATAATTCAACCTGTTTATATTTGGAAAAATACCCATAGGTGAAATTTGTGTATTTTGATGTTTTATGATAGAATATGGGGTTTTAAATTATGTTAGACAACTTGTGCTACTCGGTTTTAGTGAAAACGAGTAAAAGGGCTTAATCGGCAAAAATACCTAATAGTCACAAGTATATGTTAGAGAGAGAATTTGATGTTGCCATAGAAGGGAAAAGTGATCAGCATGTTATAAAACATAAGAATAAAGAATAAAGTTTAATTCCCGAGCCTATGGGCAAAAGTGTAATTATGCAAAAGTTTAGGGGCAAAAGTGTAATTTTTTTTAAAGTTCGTATTAAATGCTGTTTTAATAAATGTATGTATTAAATAAGATTAATTTGGTAATATAGATCAAGAAAAACGAGATTCAAGTCGTGATCGAGGAAAAGAAAAGATTGTGGACTAAATTGCAAAATCTTTATATTTTGGTACCAAGGTAAGTTCATGTGTAAATATAGTAACATAATTGTTGTTTTAAGGAATTTAATGTTGTTTATATGATATGATGCTTATTATTATCATGAAACGTTATGTTTTGTGGTTATTGTTGAGTAATATGTAATTATGTGAATTACTTGATGAGTATGAACTATCACCGAGTATCGGTTCTGATATTCCGTGGAAGACGGCAAAGATGTGAGATCGAGGAAAAAAGCCCGCTTGAACCTTAGGAATAGATTAGGATACAAGTGACATGTCACTAGGATGGTTGAGCATCCGAACTCGTTGAGTTGAGTCCGAGTTCACTTATGGATGCAAATGTCCGAACTCATTGAGTTGAGTCCGAGTTCGTGAGATGTAACTAGGCATCCGAACTCGTTGAGTTGAGTCCAAGTTCATTTATGGATGCGAACGCCCGAGCTCATTGAGTTGAGTCTGAGTTCACTTAGGGGCGGGTTACATGATTTCTTGATTACATATGAGGCACTTATGTGCAAATTATCCGTGTATTCGAGTTGTATTCCGATGTGTTCAACGGGTGAAATTTCTAGTGAAATGAAAGAACACTTAAGATGCAAGCGACGTATTGGTAAGTGTTGTGAAATGGACACTTTGGACAGGTATGTTCTTAACCCTCGGGTTGATAATAGATACAACAACGATAAGGTGGTAAGATGATGAATGATGTTTAGAAATATGACATATGTTTTGGTGATACCATGCTAAAGTTGTTTGGTATATTTGTAGTGTTATGTTACTTGTTATTTACATATGAACTTACTAAGCATTTATGCTTACTCCTTCCTTTTTATTCACTGTAGTTTTGAACAAGCCACTCAGAATTGGGACAGTCGAAAGTTCGATCACACTATCCAAAGGACTTTCATCTGGGTAAATGGCTTGTAAAACTTAAGTATGGCATGTATAGCAATATACTTATTTTGTGTAAATAATTTTATGATAAGGCCATGTTTGGTTGAGAAAATGTTTGATATTGATAAGTCATGGTGATGGCTAATTTAGATCATGTTTGATATCATGGAAGTTTAACAAAGTTATCTAGTTCATAAAAATTCATGGAAAGATGAAACTTGCCTTAAAATGTAATGTTGCTGCAGCAATGACATGAATTTAAAAATCACTAAAAATAATATAAATATAACTAAATGATGAGTAAGTTATGAAATTGAAGCTTAATGAGTCTATTTTCATATCGATTGAACAAAACAGAATATAAATTATATTTTATGAGATATTTAAACTTTTGTGAAACAGGGCCAGAGTGATTTCTGGATCCCCTTTTCAGACTTTACAAATTCATAATAAATTTTAAAAAAATAATTATAAGTTTTTCTTTATATTTACAGATTCCTTATTGAGTCTAGTTTTAATAGAAACAAACCTCATAGTCATTGAAATTTTGTATAGAGATATATCTGATTCGTAATACACAGAGGTCAGAGCAGTCGAACCCTGAAACAGGGGATACTTTAATTAATAAACTGTACTAATTGGCCCAATAAAAAAATTCTATAAAAACATTAGTAAATATATATATGAGTCTAGATTCAGGGAAAATTTACGGATCTTGATTTCGAGTTTCGTAACTCAAGATATGATTTTTCTTGTAACTGTGATGCGAGTAGCTAGAAAGCTGTGAATGTAGAAACAAATGATTTGAAGTTCTTAAATTGATAAATTATGTTCCGTAACCCCTCAAGCTCGACTCCGGTGATGGTCTCAGGCGTGGGGGCATTACATTTAGTGGTATCAGAGCAGGTTTAGTTAGTTCTCAGAGTACGTGTTGTATGTACGGATTTTGCTATACATGCCATATGTAGGAATTGTGATAGTGTGACGACTTCTGACCTTTTTAAATGATTTTTATATAGTAAATGGATCCCGATCCAATTGTGGCGATGAAGTAGAGAGTAATGCACCAGCTCCGCTGAAGGGCAGGCCGATCGAAAACCCACCTCCCATTGTTGGTCGTGGAGGAGGAGAAACGGATCGGAAGCCTTTCTCCAAATTATGAGTGCATGGTACATCGAGTTCGCTCAGACGAACCCAAATGTACGACCTCCCCACCTCCCCAATTCCTCAACCTATGCCTCCAATGCCTCAAGGAGTGGATATGATAAAATTTCACAGAACCTCCGTTGATAGAATTAAGTAAACAAGGGGTGAAGAATTTAGAGCAAATATTTATGATGATGCGTAAAAGCAGAGTTCGCTTGAAAATTTCGTCCGAGTATTTGATGAATTATCTTTACACCAAGAATGTTTGAAATGTGCTACATCTTTGTTGAGAGATTCAGCCTATAATTGGTGGAAGACTTTGATTTGGTGGTACCGAAAGAGAGGGTAACACGGGAATTCTTTCAAGAAGAGTTTGGGAAGAAATATATTAGTGAAAGATTTATTGATCGGAAATGTAAAGAGTTTCTTGAGCTGAAGCAAGGTAATATGACAGTCTCAGAATATGAAAGAGAGTTTGTTCGATTGAGTAAGTATGCCAAGGAATATGTTCCTATAGAAGCCAAGATGTGCCGACGATTTGAAGACGGGCTCAACGAAGACATTAAAGTATTTGTCGGGATCCTTGAACTGAAAGAAATGGTAGTCCTAGTTGATCGAGCTTGTAAGGTCAAGAACTACTTAAAGAGAAGAGGAAGGTAGAGGTCGAGACACGAAATTGGAAGAAAAGGCCAATGAGTAAGGCACCTTCACAACAACCTGGAAAGTCAAGAAATATGAATCCTCGTTCCCAAGTTTCAGTTGGGCAATCATATGGAAATTTTAAGAAGCGAATGTGGGTTCTAAATCTCGAATACTGCAGACAAGGTAGGGAACTCGAGATTTGTTAAACCCGAAAGTGCCGTGTGGTAGAAATCATTTTGGTCCGTGCAGAGCAAATGAATGTTTTCGATGTGGTTCTTCGGATCATTTTATTAGAGACGCCCAGAGAGTCGAGAAAGAAAAATTTCGAATGTAAAAACTAGTGGTGCAAACTCGAGGGAAGGTATCCGAGAAAAGTGGAAGTGAAACAAACAAGAAGAATGTAGCCGAGATGCGATGAGTTAGATCCGAGGAAGAGCTCCGACTAGAACTTATGCTATTAAAGCGCGTGAAGATGCTTCCTCACCCGATGTGATTACCGTACATTTTCTCTTTATGATATTAATGTTATTGCTTTGATTGATCCCGGTTCTACTCATTCATACGTATGCATTAAATTGGTGTCTAGTATGAATATACCGTTGAGAACACGTAATTTATGATTAGAGTGTCGAACCCGTTAGGCAAATGCGTGATAGTCGATAAAGTAAGCAAGAAATGTCCTTTAATGATTCGGGTCATTACTTTCCTACCGACTTGATGTTGTTACCGCTTGATGAATTTGATGTTATTTTGGGTATGGATTGGTTGACATTGCATGATGCTATAATAAATTGCAAAGAAAAGGTTATAGAATTAAAGTGTGAAAGTGGTGAAATTCATGGTTGAGCCGCACAAATCGAGGCATTATCTAGTATGATTTCTTCGATGTCGGCTCGTAGATATTTGAGAAAGGGTTATGAAGCTTATTTGGCGATGTAATTAATACAAAAGAAGTTGAAAAGAAAGTTGAATCGGTCTTGGTTGTGTGTGAATTTATGACGATTTCCGTAAGAATTGCGGGTTTGCCTCAATCGTGGAAGTAAAATTTGGTATTGATTTAATACCGAACGACTCCGATCTCGATTGCTCCATATAGAATGGCACCAACGGAGTTGAAAGAATTAAAGTCGCAGCTTGCAAGAGTTGGTGATAAAGGCTTTGTGAGACCGAGTTTTTCACCTTGGGTGCTCCTGTTATTTGTGAAAAGAAGGATGGTTCTATGAGATTATGTGTTGATTTTCTAGTTAAACAAGGTGACAATCAAAAACAAGTATTCGCTGTCGAGAATTGATGATTTGTTTGATCACTAAAAGGAGCGACATGGTTTTCAAAGATTGACTTGAGATCCGGGTATTATCACCGCAAGTAAAAGAGTCGATGTGCCTAAAACCGCTTTTAGAACAAGGTACGGTCATTATGAATTTTAGTTATGCCATTCGGGTTGAGAAATGCTCCTCATTGTGTTTATGGATTTAATGAATCGCATATTTCGCCATACCGGACAGATTTGTTGTGGTGTTTATACATGATATTTTAATTTATTCAAAAGATGAGATGAGCATCTTGAGCATTTGAGGATAGTTTTGCAAACCTTGAGAGATAAGCAATTGTATGCTAAGTTTAGTAAAAGTGAATTTTGGCTCCGGAAGTTGGATTTTTGGGTCATATTATTTCGTGATGGTATACGAGTTGATCCTAGTAAAATTTCAGCCATTGTTGATTGGAAACCACCAAAACGAATCGGGTTAGAAGTTTCTTGGGGCTAGTGGGTATTATCGGCGGTTCGTAAATGGATTTTCTATAATTGCTGCTCCTATGACTAGACTACTCCGAAAGGATGTTAAATTTGAATGGACGTAAGAATGTCAATGAGTTTCAAAGAATTAAAAAGTTATTAATCAAGCACCGGTGTTGATACAACCCGAATCGTAAAGAATTTGTGGTGTATAGTGATGCTTCTCTAAATGGTTTGGGTGTGTACTCATGCAAGAAAGAAAAGTGGTGGCTTATGCTTCGAGATGCTTAAAACCTCATGAGAAGAATTATCCTACTCACGATTTGGAATTGGCTGCGGTGGTATTTGCTTTGAAGATTTGGCGACATTATCTGTATGGTGAAAAGTGCCGAGTATATACCGATCACAAAAGTCTTAAATACTTGATGTCACAAAAAGACTTGAATTTGAGATAGCGAAGATGGTTGGAGTTATTGAAAGATTACGAGCTTGTTATCGATTATCATACGGGAAAAGTGAATGTGGTTGCCGATGCTTTAAGCAGAAAGTTGTTGTTTGCTTTGAGAGTTATGAACACTCAGTTGAAAATTTCAGATGACGGTTCGATTCTAGCAGAGTTAAGAGCAAGACCGATGATTTTACAAGAGATTTCTAAAGCTCAAAAAAATGATCAAGATTTGCTAGCCAAAAGAAAACAGTGTGAAACTGATACGGGATCAGATTTTAGAATCAATTCTGATGGTTGTTTTGTAACACCCCGTACCTGAGACCGTTGCCGGAGTCGAACACGAGGTGCTAACAGACTTAATTCATTTATTTTCACAGACCATTTTAAAAATTTCCAGACAAGCTGGCTAACAAATGCGTCCACCGCCACCTTAAAAATCATATCTTGAGTTCCAAAACTCAAAAACCAGTTTTGTAAATTTTATCTGAAACTAGACTCATATATCCATGTACAAATTGTTTTTCTAGAATTTTTCGTCAAGCCAATTAGTACAGTTTATTAGTTAAAGTCTCCCCTGTTTCAGGGTTCGACTACTCTGACCTTCGTGCATTACGACCTAGATATCTCCTTGTACAGGGCTTCAATACTTATGCCATTTGTTTCTAAAGAAACTAGACTCGAAAAGGAATCTGTAAATATAGGGTATGACTTATAATTATCTCTGGTTAATTTATAGTGAATTTCCAAAGTTGGAATAGGGGATCCAGAAATTGCTCTGGCCCTGTTTCACGAAAACTTAAGCATCTCATAAAATACGGTCATATGATCGTTTCGTTACTTTCATATGAAAATAGATTCATCAAGGTTCGATTACATAATTTATTCAATATTTAATTATATTCCTACTATTTTTAGTGATTTTTAAATCCACACCATCGCCATCGTCAAGATCTGCTTTTAAGGTAAACTTTACCTATTTCATGGTTTTCCATGAATCAACTAGAATTTATCATACAAAGCACCAAAATGATCATGATTAACCATTCCAATGGCTAATCGTTACCAAACATTTCCATACCTCTCAATGAACAACATACAAAATGATTATAATGCTATGCTGAAAGTATATATAAGCCATTTTCGCATGGCTATCCAAATTTATACAAAACCAAAGGGTACATGACCAACAACAACAAGGGTAGTCCTATACATGCCATTTTCAGAGTTCAACCAGAAGTGTACCAAAAGGGCTTTGATAGTGTGAACGACTTCGACTTCAACAATCCCGAGTCCGATAGTGATTTAACCAAAATCTATAAAATGAGATTCAAAGAACGGAGTAAGCATTTAATGCTTAATAAGTTTTGAGCAATGAAATTAGGCACAATCAAGTATAGCATTCATATAACTAAACGGATAATTTCATATACACATATTCTCAAAAATCAGTCCTACTTACATTTCCAACCCTCATATTCACACATAAGGGATCAACTTAACCAAAGGCCTAAGCTCATTAATTGATCGAGCGAATAATATTTAAAAGGAATCAACTACTCCAATGCATATACGAAATGTACCTCATCGTTGGGATTTTACGAGCGTATTAATTGAAATTATTACAGAAGATCGCTCATTCCCAAACCAAGTACCTTCGAATTTAGCGGATATAGCTACTTGCTCAAATGCCTTCGGACTTAGCCCTACATAAAGAATTCGCACAAATGCCTTCTGGACTTAGTCCAGATATAGTAACTCGCACAAATGCCTTCGGGAATTAGCCCGGTTATAGTAACTCGCACAAATGCATTCGGGAGTTAGCCCGGATATAGTAACTCGCACAAATGCCTTGGGCTTAGCCCTAATTAGTCACTAGCACAAATGCCTTGGGACTTAGCCCGGTTATCATCCGAATATCCATGCACATATCAATAAATCATGACACATCTATATTTCATTTTCATAACTAGAATTCAAACACAAGTCACTTATCAAGCATTATGATTTTCGGCTCAATAGTTACCTACAAAGAGCATGATTTTGATGTACTTAAAACATGATCTAATCGAATCATAATCTAAGATCCATTACTCAAAAACTTACCTCGGATGTTGTCGAACGATTTCGGCGGCTATTCGATCACTTTTTCCTTTCCCTTATCCAACTTTGGTCCTCTAAGCTCTTGAGCTAATTCAAACAAATTTAACTTATTAAAGTCTCATTATGCTAGCTTATGGCCGAATATGACAAGGAGTTTGATAGGTCATATGGCCACCTTTAGCTCAAATACAAAATGGTCATACGCATTTTTAATCACATTGAGCAATTTAATACAATTAGTCTAACATTTCCTCATGTGCACCTTTATGACCGAATACACACATCATTAACCTAATATCAATTAACTAAGCACTTTAACAAATTCTCCTTGAGCCGATTATCTAAGTCAAGATAGATTCATCATTATGCTCGCCTATAACCGAATACATGCAACACCAATCTATCTCATGTGGCGAATATGCATGTCTATGTTGAGGCCAATTATATGCTTAATACTTCCTACAAATATGGTTACTTGTATTGACTACATACCATTTTGTTTCAAGTTCAAAACTCGGCTAATACACATATATACACTAGTAATCAAATACTAACATTTGCACTTCACCTTACTACCATTTTTCATCCAAATAACATGAACAACAACCATATTTCTCTTCTACTTCCTACCATAGCCGAATGCATCAAGACACCATACCATTTCAATTTTGGTCATGGGTTAAACAAAGAACTTAATGTTTAACTCAAAAATGCTAAAAAGAAAATCCAAGAGTCATCAATCCACCATCACATGTATCATTACAAAGCTTCACATTTAGCATGCAAATGACATCAACACACATCCACCTTAGCCGAAACTTAACTCATCTTCATGCCTCATCACCACAACATCAAACACCAACTAAGAAGACAACACCCATGGCCGAATATCATCTCCATCACATAGCAAAGATTTAAACCATGGGCTAGGTAGAACTCAAGCTAACAACTAAAAACATCCATGAATCTCATGGAACAACATCAAACATACCTCCTCCTAAACACCAACCAACCGAACATGAAGCAAGAAAATCCTCTGCTTCTTCCTTCCTCAAGTCACGGCAATGGAGGAGTAACCTAGCTCAATTTTTTTTTCTTTCTCTTTCTCCTACTACTAACCACTATTATTTTATTACCCATGCTCCTTCTTTTATCATTCCTCCCATAAAACACTAACATAACATGTTTATGACATGTTTTACCCATCACATTTTGTCCACCCTCATTGTCATGGATGGCCACTACCAATTAAGTGGGGAAATTGACATGCAAGTCCACCCTTTTTATTACATGCACTAATAGATCCTTATAGATTAACCTATCACATTTCAAAAGTGTCACACATAAGTCCTATTAACTAAATTCACATGCAATTAACTAAATCGAAGCTTAAAACTTTCACACATTCATATTCACATATTTTAGACAATAATTATCATATTCAAATAATTTGGTGACTCGGTTTAGCTATCCCGAAACCGCTTTCCGACTAGTGTCACTTTAGGGCTGTCACATGTTTGATGTTTAAAAATCGGATTTGTGTACCGAAAAATGATGAGTTGATTCAAAAGATTTTGCATGAAGCACATAATGGTTGTTTAGCGGTTCATCCGGGCAGTACGAAGATGTATAATGACTTGAAGAAAATGTACTGGTGGAGTGGAATGAAAAGAGATATTTCCGAGTTTGTATCAAAGTGCTTAGTTTGCCAACAAGTGAAAGCTGAACACCAAGTACCTTCAGGATTACTCCAGCCTATTATGGTTCCTGAATGGAAATGGGATCGGATTACTATGGATTTTATATCAGGGTTGCCGTTAACTCCAGGGAAGAAAAATGCCATCTGGGCAATAGTTGACAGACTGACTAAATCGGCTCATTTTATTCCTAAGACGCATCTGATTATTCTCTTAATAAATTGGTTGAATTGTATATCTAAGAGATTGTTAGACTTCATGGGCTACCTTTGTCAATCATTTCGGATAGAGATCCGAGGTTTACCTCACGGTTTTGGCAAAAGTTGCAAGAAGCATTAGGTACAAAGTTAAATTTCAAAGACCGCTTTCATCCACAAACCGATGGACAATCGAGAGAGTAATTCGAATCTTGAAGACATGCTCGATGTTGTGTATTGGAATTTCAAGGTAGTTTGAAAAGTATTTACCGTTGGTAGAATTTGCTTATAATAATAGTTATCGACAAGTTTGAAGATGGCACCTTATGAAGCATTATATGGTCGTAAATGTCTGGACGCCATTGTATTGGACTGAACTCAAGGAAAATCAGATTTATGGAGTTGATTTAATAAAAGAAACTGAAGAAAAGGTGAAAGTGATTCGAGATTGTTTGAAAGCTGTTTCAGATAGACAGAAATCTTATGCGGATTTGAAACGAAAGGAAATGGAGTTTCAACTTGGTGATAAGGTATTTTTGAAAGTGTCTCCATGGAAGAAAGTCCATAGATTTGGACGAAAGGGCAAGTTAAGTCCGCGTGTTATTGGACCGTATGAAATAATTAAAAAAATTGGACCGGTAGCATATCGGCTAGCATTACCACCCGAATTAGAAAAGATTCATGATGTGTTTCACGTATCTATGTTACGTCGGTATCGTTCGGATCCTTCACATATAATTTCACCGCGAAATTGAACGCAACCGGATATGACTTATGAAGAAGAACCGATTAAGATTTTAGCTCGAGAAGTCAAACAACTAAGAAACAAAAGTGTTGCACTTGTAAAAGTGTTGTGGCAAAAGCATGGGGTAGAAGAGACTACATGGGAACCTGAAGAAACTATGAGAAACCAATACCCACACCTGTTTACCGGTAAGATTTTCGAGGACGAAAATCCTTAAAAGGGGGGGAGAGTTGTAATATCCTGAATTAGGGCTTAATTGGAATAGTGGTTTCGTGACCACAAATACAAGATAGAAATAATTATTTTACAATGATTTTGATGTTTATGATATGATTGCATGATTGTGTGAAAATTTCGTGATGAAATTCTATGCCTAAAGTGCTTAAATTGAAAGTAGGGACTAAATCAAATAAGTTGCAAAACTTGCATTCTAGAAGTTTTTAGTTTGAAATTGTTTTGGAATATTAATGAGGAGATCTTAAATAGCAATTTGACCAATTTTAAGTTCATGGAAAAAATTAGCACATGGAAGGAATTTTTGGAAAGTTTAGTAGTAAGGATATTTTGGTCATTTAGTTATTAAAATGAATTAAAAACAAAATTAAAAGCCAATTTTTGTCCATCTTCTTCATTAGGCCGAAATTTCAAGGGTTCTCCATAGCTAGGGTTTGTTTCAAGCTTCCAAGCTCCATAGTAAGTGATTCCAAGCCCCATTTTTAATGTTCTTTACGTTTTTGGAATCCCGGAAGCTCGATTAAGCTTATGCTAGCAATAATTCAACCTAAGGTTTATATTTGGAAAAATACCAATAGGTGAAATTTGTGTATTTTGATGTTTTATGATAGAATATGGGGTTTTAAATTATGTTAGACAACTTGTGCTACTCGGTTTTTAGTGAAAACGAGTAAAAGGGCTTAATCGGCAAAAATACCTAATAGTCACAAGTATATGTTAGAGAGAGAATTTGATGTTGCCATAGAAGGGAAAAGTGATCAGCATGTTATAAAACATAAGAATAAAGAATAAAGTTTAATTCCCGAGCCTAGGGGCAAAAGTGTAATTATGTAAAAGTTTAGGGGCAAAAGTGTAATTTTTTTTTAAAATTCGTATTAAATGCTGTTTTGATAAATGTATGTATTAAATAAGATTAATTTGGTATTATAGACCAAGAAAAACGAGATTCAAGTCGTGATCGAGGAAAAGAAAAGATTGTGGACTAAATTGCAAAATCTTTATATTTTGGTACCAAGGTAAGTTCATGTGTAAATGTAGTAACATAATTGTTGTTTTAAGGAATTTAATGTTGTTTATATGATATGATGCTTATTATTATCATGAAACGTTATGTTTTGTGGTTATTGTTGAATAATATGTAATTATGTGAATTACTTGATTAGTATGAACTATCATCGAGTATCGGTTCCGATATTCCGTGGAAGACGGCAAAGATGTGAGATCGAGGAAAAAAGCCCGCTTGAACCTTAGGAATAGATTAGGATACAAGTGACATGTCACTAGGATGGTTGAGCATCCGAACTCGTTGAGTTGAGTCCGAGTTCGTGAGATGTAACTAGGTATCCGAACTCGTTGAGTTGAGTCCGAGTTCATTTATGGATGCGAATGCCTGAGCTCGTTGAGTTGAGTCCGAGTTCACTTAGGGGCGGGTTACATGATTTCTTGATTACATATGAGGCACTTATGTGCAAATTATCCGTGTATCCGAGTTGTATTCCGATGTGTTCAACGGGTGAAATTTCTAGTGAAATGAAAGAACACTTAAGATGCAAGTGACGTATTGGTAAGTGTTGTAAAATGGACACTTTGGACAGGTATGTTCTTAACCCTCGGGTTGATAATAGATACAACAACGATAAGGTGGTAAGATGATGAATGATGTTTAGAAATATGACATATGTTTTGGTGATACCATGCTAAAGTTGTTTGGTATATTTGTATTGTTATGTTACTTGTTATTTACATATGAACTTACTAAGCATTTATGCTTACTCCTTCCTTTTTATTCACTGTAGTTTTGAACAAGCCGGCTCAGGAATCGAGACAGGTCGAAAGTTCGATCACACTATCCAAAGGACTTTCATCTGGGTAAATGGCTTGTAAAACTTAAGTATGGCATGTATAGCAATATACTTATTTTGTTTAAATAGTTTTATGATAAGGCCATGTTTGGTTGAGAAAATGTTTGATATTGATAAGTCATGGTGATGGCTAATTTAGATCATGTTTGATATCATGGAAGTTTAACAGGTTATCTAGTTCATAAAAATTCATGGAAAGATGAAACTTGCCTTAAAACAGAATGTTGTTGAAGCAATGACATGAATTTGAAAAATCAATAAAAATAGTATAAATAGAAATAAATGATGAGTAAGTTATGAAATTGAAGCTTAATGAGTCTATTTTCATATGGATTGAACAAAACTGGAATATAAATTATATTTTATGAGATATTTAAACTTTTGTGAAACAGGGCCAGAGTAATTTCTAGATCCCCTTTTATGACTTTAAAAATTCATAATAAATTTTAAACAAATAATTAGAAGTTGTTCTTTATATGTACAGTTTCCTTATTGAGTCTAGTTTTAATAGAAATAAACCTCATAGTCATTGAAATTTTGTATAGACATATATCTGATTCGTAATACACAGAAGTCAGAGCAGTCAAACCCTGAAATAGGGGATACTTTAATTAATAAACTATACTAATTGGTCCAATAAAAAAATTCTAGAGAATAATTAATAAATATATATATGAGTCTAGATTCAGAGAAAATTTACGAATCTTGATTTCGAGTTTCGTAACTCAAGATATGATTTTTCTTGTAACTGTGACGCGTGTAGCTAGAAAGCTGTGAATGTAGAAACAAATGATTTGAAGTTCTTAAATTGATAAATTATATTCGGTAACCCTTCAAGCTCGACTCCGGTGATGGTCTCAGGCGTGGGGGCGTTACACATCACTTATCAATTTTTGTCTATTATGGGCCCAATAGCCCATCGGGCCCATTTAGCCCATTCAGCCCGTTTGGCCAATTCTAAACCCAAGTCCATGGAATAGCCCATGGGCCTCATGCAACCTATCGGTTTCCCCTTTACGAGTGTTCGAACACTAGTAGGACTACCGTAGCCAAACTTTTAGCTTTTCAGTATTTCAGCTTTTCGAGATCTGCTGATCTACTTGTGTATGCAGTGTATGTACACACCGGGTAATAAAATGTGCTACGATTTCCTTAGCCCCAAACCTACAATCAATATCCCTCTTCAATTAATCACATGCTTAATACATATTTTTACCAAAACCGAAACCTCACCTTTCACCTTACCTTGCACGACAAGTTATAACAACCTCTTCTTTAAGCAATAACCACGATCAACTCCTAGATCTGCACCAATCTTAATTATTGAAACCAAAATAATAGGTGACTTGTATCCAACACAAGTCTCCCTTACCTTAACTATGATCATTCGGCCAACTAAGATCCAGAGTACTTACCAAAGTCTCTCCCCTGAGGAGCAAATCGGCAGTGATCCAAAGACTGAGATTCGATACCAATTCCTCCCCAAGGTCGATTAGAAGAAGTAAGGGACAATAATTGATACTTAGCAAAACAAACCGACTAGAAGAGGGAACACTTACACCAGAATAGACTGAGTGGAAAGGGTAGTGGCGGCACCAAAGGTATTCGGCCAAAGAGGTGCTCAGTCCTTGTGATTTGAATGGAAAGCAAATGATTATTCGACTCCAAGGGAAAAAGGAAGAAGAAGTTGGCTAAACCAACAATGAAACAAAGAATATTGTGTAGAGGAAGGAGGAGAAATCAGCACAGAGAAAAGAGAGTAAAACAAAGGGTTTTCAACTTTTAGGGAAAAGGGTTTCTGGCAACAAGGTGAAGGGAATTCGGCATTAGCCTGACCACCTCCCATTCAGCACCTATTTATAGCCTCTATAGCCAAATTTCCCAAGCCCAAATTCCCAATTTGGCTCCACCTATTCCTCACTCCTCATCTCCTCATTTTTCTCCTTGATAACCCATTGATCCTCTTCTCAAATTTCTCCTCTTATCATTCCCTACAGAGTTCAAATCCAAAGTCACATCTGTCCATCTTTTAGCAAAAATAAATCCCTCTTTTGAGCAAAGTGGGATTCGAACCCTAGACCTCTGACATTAGCAATACACCACTTATCCCCTGCGCGAGCAGGCTCCTTTCTGTCCAATTTTCCCTTCATTTATTCAAAAGGCCACCTATTTTCCATCAGGGTTCTTTTAATAATTAAACTATAATTTCTTTTACCCCTAGGTTCAAACTCAAACCTGGACCGAGAACTACCATCACAAAATTAACACTTAACCGGAAATGCTAAGCACGAAAAAAAATTCGAGATTTCAGGATTTTTGGGTTTCAGGATTTTTGGGGTGTTACAACTCTACCCCCTAAAAGAAATTTTGTCCTCGAAATTCCCAACTATTAGTATAGCTGCATAGCATAGACTTCCACACCACGCTTCCGCTGCGCACTCTTATTCCAAACTAAATAAATAGCATATTATGGTTAACGTACGTACCAATATTCGCCTCTAGAGTGTCTCCGCCCTCTTGACAATGTGCTGCATAGACCAACGCTGGCTATCTCACCTCAGCACGACTAGCACCTCTACCCGGTGCTCCACGGCCCAAATCGTTTCCATCCCTGGCCTGACCATGGCCTCTGGGCGGCTGCTAACCACCCCTCCGTGGCTGTACATCACCTCTGCCCTCGCCTGGCACTTGAACTGGCATACTGGGGCAATTCTTGATCCTATGCTCCATAGATCCAGAAGTGAGACAAGCTCTCGTCCTCTATCAACACTCACTTACATGACCTTTCCTAGAATCAGCACAAGGTGGCACCCGTGGATTAAAAGTAGGAGGCCCTTCTCTAACTGGCCCATCATCTCTGGCCCTAGCCCTAGGCTTCTGTCCAACACCAGGAGTCTCAGCCTCCCTTTTATTCCTACCCTTTTCTTTTTCTCGATTTAAGCGCTCACTGTGCTTCACCTCCTCTGCTATCTTTGCTTTCTCTACCAACTCCGAGAAGACTCGCTCCCTTTGTGGAGCTATCAATACTCTGAGGCTATCTCTAAGTCCATCCTCAAACCTAACACAACGTTCATAGTCCGTTGCCACCATAACTGTTGCATACCTAGTAAGGCGTAGAAATTTTGCCTCATTCTCCTCCACAGATTGTTTCCCTAGGTCAAGTTCAGAAACTCCTTCCTTCTAGCATCCACATAGCATGCACCTACATACTTTCCTTGGAATGCAGCTTTGAAGAACTCCCAAGTGACCTGCTCGGGTTAAGTGCCCTCTTTCATTGTCAGCCACCACTGGTAAGCTTCATCCCTAAACAGTGACACTGCCCCTTTTAGCTTTTCTTCTGGTGAACAGTCCAAGTCCTCCATTATCCTTTCAGTGACCTCCAACCAATATTCAGCCACGTTAGGAGCCACACCAGCCACGCCCTTAAAGATCTCAACCCCATTTGATCAAAGCCGCTCTAGAATGGACCCCCGATTTCCCGTGCCATTATTGGGCCCAGCGACCCTCTCCAAAATCCTTAGCATTGCCTGCGATAATGCATCATCCCCCATGGCCCAATTGCACTGTCCATTCTCAGCCACGGGTGAGGCCGGAGCCTCCTCTACTCCAACATTGGGCACATCGCCCGATGCCGATGATCCAGCCCTCACACTTCTGCGACCTCGGCAATGGCCTCTCGCACCTCTTCTAGCACTTATCATCGATTCACGTATTTTTTGAATTAAAAATTTTATGAAGTTTTAGTTAGTTTTAATAATTAACCCGATGTTTTATGAAAGTATTTAAAGAGAGAGTTGTTTTCATAAATCCTCTACAGTTTCAAGATCCTACGGGCTTCAGTTCCATTCTAACATAATCGTCTAAAGTAGCCCTCTAACTATCTACTGTATAATAATTTAAACAGGCTTAAGAATAAAAGAACTTACTTGGTTCGACATCAGAGACTCAGTGTGGCGCTCAGCAAGACTTCCCTTTTTCCAAAAATTGTAATGCGCCAAAAATCTCGAAACCCAAAAATCTTGAAATCCCTAACTTTTTTTGTTTCGATTTTGATAAAAATTGTGTTTAGTATTCTTATCGAAGCGATAAGTTTAGTAGGTCTTAGTTAAGGTTTGAGTTCGAACCTAGGAATAAATGAAATTATAGTTTAGATATTAAAAGACTTAGGGCTGGCAAGCAGTTGGGCTTTTAAATAAAGTTAAGGGAAAATGGCATCAAAAAGGCATTGTGGAGGAGTGGCTAAGTGACGCCAGTTAGGGTGTAGGGAGGTGGCGCTGGTGGCTAGTAAGGGATCCGAGGTTTGAATCCTAGCTTAGTATTTTTAGGAGTTTAATTTTGGGCCTTCTAGAAGGTTGGAAGTGGTGTGAAGATGGACTCTAAGGGGAGGGTTTCGAAGAGAAAATTTAGGAAATAGAGTAGGGAGTTATCAAGGAGAAAAATGAGGAGATGAGAATCGGGAAGTCATGGAGCCAAAATGGGAATTTAACAATCAGGCAATTCAACTATAGTGGCTATAAATAGGTGCCGAATGCAAGGTTGCCAGGCTAATGCCAAAATCTTTGTCACCCTATTACCGGAAACCCTTTTCTCTTCAAGATCCAAAAAGTCAAAAACCCTTGCTTCTTTCTTTCTCTTCTTGTGCTGATTTCCTATTCTTCTTCTACTCAGGTTTTTGATTCATTTTTTTAGCCGACTTCTTCTTTTTTGAAGCCGAATAACTCTCTTTTTCCATACAAATCGCAAGGGCAGAAACTTTCTTGGCCAAATACTCTTGGTGCCACCAGTGCCCTTTCTAATCGGTCAAGCCTAGTGTAAGTGCTTTGTTCTCATAATCAGTTTTGCTAAGAATCTATTACACTATTCTTCCCTCACTATTTCTAATAAACTGTGGTAGGGAATTAGTATCGGATCTCGGATCTTAGCTCTCTGCTGAAATTACTCTTTAGGTGTTTGCGGTTTTGGTACGTATTCCTCTCCCATTGGGGAAGGTGGCCGAATGTTCATAGTTAAGGTAAGGGGACTTGTGTTGGATATGAGTCACCTATTACTCTGGTTTTAATAGTTAAGATTGGTGCAGATCTAGGAGTTGATTGTGGTTAGTGATTTAAGAAGGGGCTGTTATACTTATCGCAGAAGGTAAGGTTAAGGTGAGATTCCGGCTTTTGGTAAAGTATTCGATAAGTATGTAAGATTAATCTTTGAGTGATATCGATTGTAGGTTTTGGCTAAGGAGATTGCATCACACTTGCTTACCAGGTGTGTACATACATTGCACACACATTATGTATTGGTAAAAGCCGAAATGCTAAAAAGTCGAAAAACTGAAATGTCGAAAAGTTGAAAGTTTTGCTACAGTAGTCTTGTGAGTGCGTGAACACTCGTAGGGGGGAGATCGATAGGTTGCCTAAGGCCCACGGGTGATTCCATGGACTTGGGTTGTAATTTGGCCATATAGGCTGGAATGGGCTAAATAGGCCTGATGGGCTATTGGGCCCATAATAGGCAAAAACTGAATGTTGATGCTATGTGATAGGAACTTGTATGTGAGCATGAATATGAATGTGATTGGGCCTAACGAGCCATATAAACGTGATTTGGGCCTAATGGGCCATATACAAGTGATTTGGGCCTAATGGGTCATATGAATATTATTGGGCTTAATGGGCCAGATACAGGTATGTGAAATTGTTTGGGCTTTGTAAGGGGTTTTAGGCCTAGTATATGATATCGACATAAGACTTAATTAGTAAATTGTGACTGTGAACAAGTCATAGGGTTAAGGTGTGGCAACGGGTATATGCATGTCTAGGATTGGATCTAGGGAGAGCTAGGTACTTAAGCGATCTTAATGACCCACCTCCTTTTCTCTGGAGTCTTACCTGGTCCATAGTATTCGTTCATCTTAGCTTGCGGGACTTGTTCATGGGCCAAGGTAAGTGAAAACCATAATGAAGGGAAAATTATCGAAATGCCCCTAAAGGCGAAAATGACCAAAATACCCCTAGGTGTAGAATGTAAGTTTTTTGGATGTGACATGCATAAATATGATATTCTGCTTAGGTTGCATGTGGGTGGGAATTATGGAACGGAGGAAGTATATGAGGATCGCATGGTTGCTTGATAATCGTGGATTCACCGACGGCTTTTAAAGCCCAATATGTAAATGAAGGTAGTTCCGCAACCGGGCTACCATGGTGTGTGGGATGGGTGGGTCGATATTTATATCCCCACATGCTATGACGGGGGATAGAGCTGGTGTGTAGCGGATGGATAATTTGGATGGGATTGCATTGCATGATTGATGAATAATGTTTTCTTTGAATGCTTGTTTTCCGTCGAGGATTGTACACACTGAGTTTGCGAAAACTCACCCCCTCTTTTATTTTATTTTCAAGTGATGCTTAGTAGAAGGTTCGATGTTTGGAGGGACTCTGGGTGGCCAGCTAGCAAGACAACTTGGACTTGTTTATCTTTTAAAAGCATATAAGTTCTTTATTTTATTTAGTATTTTTTAGACCGGAATGTAATAAGGCTTCCTTCTTATAATTATTTGGATTATTATTGTTTTCATTGTAATTACGAGAAGTTTAACATGGGATTTCTAAATTATAGTATATTTTCTATGTTTCCGCAACTTAAATTTTAAATGATAAAGTTTTCTTAAATAAAATGTTTTAAATAAGGCTTTTGCAGCTGAAAGGTGTGTTTAGTTTTAAGTAAATTAAGGTCTTTTTTTGTTTAAGAAGGGTTTTCAATAAAAACACGGTTTTTGTTAAAACACTTCAATGTGACACGCCAGATTCGGCCATAACGTCTAGGCCAAGTTTGGGGTGTTACAAAAACATTGTAATTCGATCATAAATTTTTTTAACACAAAAAAGAACCAAGTAATAAGGCCCACTTCATAGCCTGAGTTTTACAACCTGGGCTCTGATACCACTAAATGTAACACCCCAAACCCGGCTCGGATGTTATGGCCGGATCTGGCGTGTCACATTGAAGTGTTTTAGCAGAAAACCTTGTTTCATTAAAAACCCTTCCTTAAAAAGTTACATCTCAACTACTTAGTAAAAACTCTTTTCTGTTGTGAAGCTTTGTTTAAGACATTTGATTACAGAAAACTTATACTTTAAAAATTTAGTTGCGGAAACATAGTATTAAAAGAAAACTATGGTTTAGAAAATCTATGTTCCACTTCTTATAATTACAACACACGCAATTAAAAAAAATCCAAAAAACAACAAAAAGGGAGGCCTTATTACAATCCCGACCAAATAAAAGATTACTTAATAAACCAATAACCTATACGCCTTTAAAACAAGTCCAAGTTGTCTAGCTAGCTGGCCACCCAGAGTCCATCCAGACATCGAACCTCCTACTGAGCATCATCTAAGAAAAATAAAAGAGGGGGTGAGTTTTCAAAAATTCAGTGTGCACAACCCTCGATGAGTAACAAGCATTCATTAATCACCATACAACATGCAATGCAATGCAGTGCAACCCACCCCAATAATCCAACCGGTATACATCAGCTTCGTCCCCCATTACACATCCTGTAGGGATATAAATATTGACCCACCCAACCGATACACATTAATGGTACCCCAGTTGTGGAACTACCTTTATTGCAGCAAGCTGCCAGTCACATATTGGGCTTAAAAGCCGTCGGTGGGTCCACGATTGTCAAGCAACCATGCGACCCTCATATACTTCCTCCATTCCATAATTCCCACCCCTATGCAACCTAAACATAATATCCTATGTATGCAGCAGTTACACAGGTAACATCCATAAATCTTACATTCAACACTTAAGGGTATTTTGGTCATTTTTGCCCTTATGGCCAAGCTCTCCCAAGATCCAATCCTAGACATGCACATACCCGTTGCTACACCTTAACCCTATGACTTGTCCCGTCCTTAATAAATTAATTAAGCTTTGTGCAATCATCATATACTAGGCCTAAATCCTCTTACAAAGTCTAGATAAATCCACATACCTGTATATAGCTAATTGCATTATTTCGTGATAGGTTTTAAATATTTACAATTAATTGTTCTTGAAACTAACTATTATCGCCATGTAGGCAAGTGTACCCATCGAACAGTAGTATAGTTTTAGCAAGACCGGATTGTCGAACCCAATGGAACTAAAAGTATTAGTAATGACTGTCTTTTTATTATCTAGCCTAAGAATAAAGAGGTTTTTGTTTTAACTAACTAATTATCTAAACTAAGAATTCACAGAGAGTAGAATTGGGGAATTGCTTTTGGGAAAATTGATTGAATTAAGACAATACTTAAGGAAAAATCCACCTAGACTGTACTTGTTATTCTGGCTCCCAATCGGACGATTTATCCATTTAACTTGTTCCGTAGAGATCCCTAAGTTATGTTATTATCCCTATTCAAGACTAATAACGTCTAATTCGTAGGTTGAATAATTGAGACCTTTCTCTAATTAACACCCTAGGGTTGCATTAGCTCGATATATGGATCCCCTTATTAGGTCTCAACCTAATCCAACAAAATATTGTCACCCTATGTCTGGGCGCGCAATCAACTCTGCTAAATTATGACAAATGTACTCTTAGACATGGTCTATTCCTCATCTGAATAAGAGCTTATCTCGAATCAATATCCTGGGATATCAAACAAGAATTAAGAATACATAATTAAGAACAAGTTAAATATTTATCATACAATTTAGAAAATAATAACAAGATTCGTCTTAGGTTTCATTCCCCTTAGGTATTTAGGGGGTTTAGTTCATAACTAAAAAGGAAAACATCTAAGAATAATAAAGAATACAAAACATAAAGAAACCCAAAACTCCTGAAGTGGAAATTGAGGAGAGATCTTCAGTCTTAATGGTGAATCTGGCTTCTAAGATGGATCAATCGGCTTCCTTGGAGTAATTACTTACTCCCTATTTTGTGCCCACCCTTTTCTTCCTCCTATAGGGTGTATTTATAGGCTTTGGAATGCCTAAGATCCCTCAAAATTAGCCTTTTCCGAATTGGACTCAACTTGGGCTCGACAGGGACACACCCGTGTAACACGCCCGTGTGTGATTACTTTAGGCCGTGCTCGAGCCTGCCAAATTGACACGGCCATGTGGTCTGCCCGGGCGAGGAGGTCTAGCCATGTTGATTTCATACTTTGGCCCATTTTCTCTGGTTTTGGCCCGTTTCTCGTTCCTTTCGTTCTCCTATGCTCTCTTAAGTATAAAACATGAAATTAAAGCATTAGGAGCATTGAATTCACCAATTCTAATAGGAAATCATCCGTAAAATGTGTTAAACATGGGGTAAAAATATGTATAAATTACGGTTTATCAAATACCCCCACACTTATAATTTCTATCGATACTATCTCAAAATAATTCATAGGTAATCATACATTGAGAATTCAACTAAAAGGAAACATAAAAGTTTGAAACATTCCAAGTTAAGCATTTTCTCTTAAAAACATAACTGTCTCTCCTCATTTAAGTAATTACCTTTGATTCAGAATATCACAGAGTTACACATCCTCACTAAAGATTCGCTCAAATCACTCGAGGTGTTTTAAGGACAATAAATGAAGCATTCAATAGTCAATAATGAAAAGACATTACCATAGGCTTGTATGAAAATCAAATCTCCACCACTGATAAATTGAGATGAAACATCAATCAAAAGGTCTTTAGAGGGTTGTAATGAGGCTTGGTTAGGGGGTGTGGTCACAAGCTGAAAGAAAGGGTTAGAATCGAGATTGAATTGAAAAATTACCTAACTAGAAAAAGAGTTAATCATCACTTGCGTACAGCAAAGCTTTTTCTCAGAATATGGAATTACTAATGTGTATACATAGTTGTTTTCTTTTTTAGAACAAGTTAAATAACATAGACTAACTTATTACAAACATGACATAGCTAAGCAATTTACTCAATTTAAATCTCGACAAAAATAGGGATCAAATTAATTTAGGGGATTTCAACAATAATATGTTGAGGGTTAATATTAAGGGTAATACAAGAAATGGCTTGTTAGGCTCAAGGGGGTTTACTAGAGGTTAATCGTGGAGGTAGGCTTTGCATGGCATGAGTGGGTTAATCCTAAGTGCCTTAATCATTTTGGAATATCAAATCAAATGGTGTGGTCTCGACATGCATAATCAAGCAAGTTCTAGAATAACAGTTTAATACTGAAGCATTCAAAACAATAATAAAAGTGAGCATGAAAGAATTAATAGATGCTCAAAAGGCTAAAAAATCTCACAAAAATTATGGCTTTTTGATGTTTAAAACTTGTGAATTCCAACTCAAAGTAATGCCTAAACTTTTTGGAAACAACCTAAGATTTTAAATTCTTAAAAATCAACTTATCATGTTTGATTCTCTAATGTCTTAAAGTTTAAACAATCAATGCATAAATGCCTATGTTTTAATTCAAGATATATCAACAAAAATAAAAAATCAATCAAAATTTATCCTAAATATGATATGAGAGCTTTTCAAGAGAACAAGGTAGTCATTTAGGGATTTTTCTATTAAAGAAATAAATACCCCCCCACACTTAAGATGTACATTGCCCTCAATGTACAAAGATAGATATTAGAGTATAAAAATAAGATAGGGAGAGAAGTGAAACTTCCTGTATGATGAATTTCTCGAACTGGAGTTTTCGAGAGTAATCGGCTTGAGAGTGGACGAGGATACTCCGGCGATCGTAGAGGTTCATTAGTCCATAAGTCCTGTGCCAAAAGAATATTATATCTAGTGGTAGCTATGGTCGTGGTCGATCAGGACATGGCAGTCGTGAAGAACCTTTCCCGGTGGAATTGTTAGTTCCTATGCGATGATGAGCTTAAGAGCTCTATATAACTGTTATAAAATTAGGAACTTTTTAAGGGATATTAGGAAGAATAATTACTCATAAAAAAATAACCGAAATTGATAATTAAAAATAAAATTCTAAAATCTAATAATAAAAATAAAAAGTAGTTTTAATAAAAAATAAAAACATAAAATAATAAATAAATTTTTTTAAACATCTTCATTGCTGGATGGTTCACGAAGTGGATCTGGCGATGAGATGTGGAGGTGCTGACAAATCTGTTGTAGAGTAGCATCAATGTTGTTAAATCATTGAAAACACTGCTTCTCGAATCTAGTGAGGCGCTCAGAGATGTCAGCATATGAAGTCGCCGCATGAATTGGATGAGAGGGTGGTGGTGGCTAAGTCGGTAGGTCCTCGTGCTGTGGAGGGACATCATCAGGAATGTCCTCGTAGGCTTGCTCCTCGGTAGATTGGGCGAGACGATATTGGGGAGTGTAGGTTCCTTGGCACCTCTCAATCATCTTCATGCTAAGCATGCTCGAGATACCTTGTGGAGACATCTGGACGATGAGGGTAAGGGATGATTCTTGGGCCGCAGTGCTGAGGAGCCCGAAGTGTTGAGCCAACCGAGTAACATAGGGGCCAATGGAGATGCCCCCCTTCCTATGCCGTTTCGTCTGGTGCTGAATCGCGAGGGCGATGAAATAGGCAAGGTCGATGACGTGCCCATGCGACATACACCATAAGAAGTAGATGTCGTGAGTGTTGATGACGCCAGTACTCTCTCGCCTCCTTGTAATTGTGTGAGCCAAAATGGTGTATAGGTACTTCAGGGATGGTGGGAGAACTAATGCCTTGGAGCGGCTAGGATTGTAGGAGGCTGCGCCAAGTGTACCAGCACTTCGAGGGAGAGAAATGTATGTGGCGAGTGAAAGCATGTAGTTAATTCTCCTCCTTGAACTCCTCCGTATATAAGCCCAGTGTAGCACTGAACTCTAGGACGCTTAGCTACCGGACTAACTCACCTAGGCGAAACTGGACCATGTCTGGATGATCATAATTCGTCATTACGATCTGAAGATGGAACGTTGAGCATAGTTTCATCGTGAGCTCGAAGTATGTTGGTTCAATGATCCCAAAGAACAGCTCCCAAGGGTCGGTGGTTAGGAGGGCCCGAATCGCATCAGCCAACTGAACTTGTTCTACGGTAGCCCAGTCGATGCAGCGGCCCGCAATTAAAGGTCGGGCCTGAAGTATTTGGAAAAGCTCTTCTTGGGGCCCTCAGGTGAGCTGCAGGAGAGGGTGACGAATTTCCGTGGTTGGACCCGCGAAAGATAACGCTCCATTCCTCTTCTTCGAAGCAGGTACGGTGGTTTTCTTTCCTCGTGAAGATGACATGGTACCTGCGATCAAAAACTATTAATTCATTTTGAGGAATGATCAAAGTAGAATGAAGATAATTTGTAAATAACAATCATAATTTCAACAACTACTAAGACTAACAAGTTAAGCAAAGCAATCAATTGTATGGCATAAAAATGGCAACGAATTTCATGGAATGCAATATGTGTGACGGATGAAAAAATGTTAACACTAAAGGCATGAGTGTATATATTGCTCTAATCATGAATATTTACTTCTAACTAATCAAATAAAATAAAGAAATCATATAATGAGTAAGAATTTTAACATGAGAAAGATAATAACTATTCTAGATATAACATTTGTATGATAAAAATAAGAAAGGAACATGAAAAATTTCATATTAAATAACCCTAGAAATTAGTAAGAATAAACAAGAAAAGAGTGAACAAACTCTAAAAAGAGGAGAATAAGCGTCAAAAATTGAGTTGGAGGTGGCGCACGAGCGTGGAAAAGAGGCCGTGTGGAATTGTAGCAGCTAGGGTTAGGGTTTTTGAGTGGGGAAGACAATGAATAGTGTAGGGTATTTATAGATTTTTGGGAACACGGCCAGGTAACACGCCCCTGTTCCACAATTTTAGCCCATGTGATTCGCGAATTTTAAATTTGGGCGCGTCTAACATTTGCCCCATGCCCGTGTACCTTGGGCATGTGGGTGCACACGGAAGTGTTGAACGACCGTGTCTAGTTTCGTTCGTTTCTCCCATGCCCGTGTATTCAGACCCACCCTCATGTCAATCTAACAGGTTCGAACACGGGTGCTAAACACGAGCGTGTCGTATTCCCGTGCTGTTTTAACAGGTTCACCCACGGTTCTTCCACACAGGTATGTCTTACCCCCGTGTTGTTTTGGTAGGTTCAACCACAGCCATGTCACATGGCAATGGCGTTTTATCGTAGCCCGTGCTCTTGGCCGTATCCCTATGGAGAACCTATATTCAAGCGCTCTGTTAGTAAGTTAGATGTTAAAGACTAAATTTTAAAGAAGTTAATACAGTTAGTGTTTGGGTTGCCTCCCTAGAAGCACTAATTTATAGTCTAAGCTCGACTTACCTCTCCGTTGAATGATCATGGTGGTTTAAGGAGTTTATACTCCTCATTCCTACTGTTGATCTCATCAAAATAAGGTTTTAAATGCGTGTTTTTTTACCTTAAATGTGCCGAACTTGGGATGACTCACCTCGACCGTACTGAATGTGAAAATGCTGAGTACCGTAAGAGGGATTTCTTCATTCGATGTGGTACCGATAATGTGGGGATTTGTGGCATCTAATAAGACTCTATTCTCCAACCTTAAGTTGATTTGGAAAGGGATTGAGCTTGTTCTGTCGTAGATTCAGTTTGTCAGGTGTTCTCGGTTTATGCGTTCGCCATTCATCTAGCTCCTCAATTTGTAGCCTTCGATCTTCATGAATGGGTCCTTTACTATTGCTTGAGAATGGTTCATATACTTCCTTCAGACTCATTTCCTGCAAAGTAGGTTGCACCATATTGTTAGTTTTAGTTGAATGGTTTAGGTGATCACCTTCAATTTCCGTTGTGTTGCCAGAATTGCGAGCTTGAAGGGTGATTGTTTCGTCTCCCACACGGAGTGTGAGTTCACCTGTGCCAACATCAATAACTATTTTAGCAGTTGCTAAAAAGGGCCTTCCTAGAATTAAAGGAATGTTGCCATCCTTCTCTACGTTTAGAACAATGAAGTCAACAGGCAATATAAATTTATCGATTTTAACTAGCACATCTTCAATAATACCCCTAGGAAATCTTATAGTTTTATCTGCTAATTGAATGCTTATCCTAGTCTGTTTGGGTTTCCCGAGACCTAATTGTTTGAAAATTTTGTAAGGCATGACGTTAGTACTAGCCCCCAAATCAGCTAATGCATTATTAACATCTAAACTACCAATTAAGCAAGGAATTGTAAAACTCCCTGCATTTTTAAGATTGTTGGGTAGTTTATTCTGGAGAATAGCTGAGAAAACTTCACTTAGCTCCACATGCGCTGCCTCATCCATGTTCCACTTATTTGCTAAAAGCTCCTTTAAAAATTTCATTGCGTTTGGCATCTGTGATAGACCTTCAATAAACGGTAAGTTAATATGTAATTTTTTTAAGAGTTTAAGGAATTTACCAAATTGTTCATCTGAGCGGTCTTTCCTTGTCGCGTTGGGGTATGACACATGAGGCTTATATTCGACATTCACCGATTTCTTTTTATTGTGATCTACCTCACCTTGACCTTTGCTTACCACAGTTTCTTGCCTCGGTTCTAGCTCAGGCTCAACAGATCCTTCTTCATCTTGAACGTTAATCACGTTGAGCTATTCCCTTGGGTTAGGTTCAGTATTACTTGGCAAGCTCCCTTGTGGTCGTTCAAAGATTAGTTTGGAAAGCTGGCCTATCTGAGTTTTGAGCCCTTGGATCGACGCTTGTTGATTTTTAAGTGTTGTCTCGATGTTCTGGAAATGGATTTCTGACACTGAGATAAACTTTGTGAGCATCTCTTCAAGGTTCGGCTTCTTTTCTTGTTGATAGGGTGGCTGTTGGTAGCCCGGAGGTGGTTGCTGATTTCCCTGGCCTCCCCATGAGAAATTTGGGTGGTTCCTCCAACCTGCATTATAAGTGTTACTATATGGATTGTTTTGAGGTCGTGGATTATTACCCATGTAATTTAATTGCTCGTTATCCATGTTGTGGCCATAAGGTTGGTATTCCGAATGGCTTGTTCCACCTCTATTTGCTTCGTACTACATTACTGGGTGAAGCTGTGAAGAACTAAGAAAACCATCAATTTTGTTATTCAAGAGTTCTACCTGATTAGAGAGCATGGTGACCGAATCGACGTTATAAACACCGGCTGTTTTTGTTGGCTTTGTCCTCATGACTTACCACTGATAGTTATTCAATGACATCTCCTATATGAACTCATAAGCATCTTCAGGTATTTTATTATCGATGGTTCCACCAGCAGCTACGTCAACCATTTACCGAGTTCAAGGATTCAGGCTATCATGGAATGTTTGAACGTAAAGCCAAAGCGGTAACCCATGGTGAGGGCATGTAACATCCTGATTTTTGGGCTTAGTCGGAACAGTGGTTTTAGGACCACAAATTCGACGAGGGAAATTTTATTTTTATTATATTTTTATGGTCTAAGATTTCACAAAATGATTTCGTGAAAATTTCATTAAAAAATTTCGACGTTTGGGCACTCAATTTGATCAAAAGGACTAAATTGTAAAAAGTGCAAAAGTTTAGTTTTACATGCTAGAAGTGTTTAATTGTTTATGAGTTTTTAAATCAAAGGTCCTTAAATGGTAATTAGACCATTTTGAAGTTTGTGGACAAAAATTGGACATGGATGGAATGTTTTTGAAAGTTTAGTAGTAAGGGCATTTTGGTCATTTGTATATTAAATGAAATAAAATGGGAAAAATAACACAAAATGGTCATCTTCTCCATATGGAGGCCGAAATTAGCATGGGGGAAGCCATGGCTAGGGTTTTCAAGCTTTCCAAGCTCAATAGTAAGTCCGTTCTAGCCCGCTTTTCAAGTTCTTTACGCTTTTAAAATCCCTTAACTTGATTAAGCTTATGCTAGCAATAATTCAACCTAGGGTTCGTATTTGGAAAAATACCCATAGGTGAAATTTGTGTATTTTGGTGTTTTATGATAGAATATGAGGTTTTAAATTATGTTAGACAACTTGTGCTACTCGGTTTTAAGTGAAAACGAGTAAAAGTGCTTAATCGATAAAAATACCTAATAGTCATAAGTGCATGTTAGAGTGACAATTTGATGTTGTCATAGAAGGGAAAAATGATCAGCATGTCATAAAACATAAGAATAAGTGATGAAGTTTAATTCCTGAGCCTAGGGGCAAAAGTATAATTATGCAAAAGTTTAGGGGCAAAATGGTAATTTTGCCAAAGTTCGTATTAAAGGCTGTTTTGATAAATGTATGTATTAAATAAATTAATTTGGTATTATAGATCAAGAGAAACGAGATTAAAGTCGTGATCGAGGGAAAAACAAAGTTTACAAGGAATAGGCCCGATTACTAATATTTTGTATTGAGGTAAGTTCGTATGATAATAATAATGCAATGTTATGTTTGAATTATATTTCTTACTATTATTGCATAATTGTATGATTTAATATCTTGGAAAAGTTGATGGAATGGTGTTTATGATGTGGAAATATGACATGAAAGAATGTTACATGAAGTGCAAGAAAATGATGATACATGACAAGTGATATATGAAATATGTGATTTATGTTATGTAAATTCTTAAAAGCTGATTTTCTATTTGAGTTGTGTCTTATTATACTATGAATGGACAATTGGTACTATGGATAGTGAGATCGACACTTCGAGTAATTTCGTATATAAATAATCTATCGATTCTTTTTATGTTAATATATTTTGATATCATATGAAATGTGGTTGCCTATCAAATGATTATTTGATGTAAATTATGAATTTAAATTGATTACGGACAACTTAGTAAAATGTTGAAAAGTGAGAATTTCCCGGTTGAACCTTCGGAATAGAAACGATACCAATGAGCTATTGTGAGGTCACGTGTGTAGTACTAAGTGCAGGCTACTACGTGTACCAGATAATTGGTCACATGTGTAGTACTAAGTGCAGGCTACTATGCGTACCTGATAACATCGATCACGTGTGTAGTACTAAGTGCAGGCTACTACGTGTATCAGATGGTTAGGTCACGTGTGTAGTACAAAGTGCAGGCTACTACGTGTACTGGATAATTGGTTGCATGTGTAGTACTAAGTGCAGGCTACTATGCGTACCAGATAGCTTCGGCTACAAGTGTGGAAATGAGAAAATGTTCAGGCAATTGTGCATCTGTTATTATTCCGATGAGTTCAACGGGAAATCGATTAAGTGAAAATAAATGTGAAAGTGATTATGTGATGAACAAGTGCAAGTATATGTTTATTTGAATTTATGAGCAATATGCTTGATATTTGAGCGAACCTCGGTAAAATGGAAGGGATTAAGTGAAATTTTGCAAAAGTGAACTTTAGTAGTAAAACAGTGTTGGACAGCAACAGTGTATGAATTTGAAAATTTACCAAAAATTGTGTAAGTTGAATTAAATTTCAAATAAAATATGTAATTAAATCTTAGTGAGTTTATTTTCACATAAAAGAAAAAGGGGAAGCAAAAGAATTCCATATTATGTGATATTTAAATTCTTGTGAGACAGTGTCTGAATGAATTTAAGATCCCCTGTTCTGACTTGGGAAAATTTTTAAAAATTATATAAAAATAATTTTGGGCTATAATTTATATTCCTAGAATCTTGGATGAGTCTACTTTTAATAAAAACAAACAAGAACATCATCTGAGTTTTGTAGTATGATATATATAAATTTTAGTGAAGAAAGGTCGAAGCTGTTAAACAGCAAAATAGGGGAGATTTCGAATAATAAACTGTACTTACTGGCTGGACTAAAAATTCTGAAAATTTTATGGTGGAAATATATATGAGTCTAGTTTTTGCGAAAATTTATGGATCTTAATTTGGAGTTTCATAACTCTAAATATAAATGATTTAGTGACTATTACTCAAGAAAACAACTTAACCAGAACATGTGTAAATGTACAAATGAGTTAGTTTTATTGTGGGAAGCATGTTAGTAAATTGCTTATTATTATTTCATGTGAGCTTACTAAGCATAAAGCTTACCCCCCCCTCCTTTCCATTTCTTTTAGTGTTGTCGTTAGCTCGGGGTTGGAGACCGTCGAGGCAAGATCACACTATCAAGCCAACACCTTGACAGTATAAATACATATGCTAGATTTATCAAGTGAGTGGCATGTATAGGGACCTAATTTTTTAACATGTGTTATTGTTATTTGGCCAAATATATTGGTCTTTAGTGAGCTAATGATTTTGACTTATAAATCTAGCTATTTATGTTATGTTTGATATTGGTGATGTGCATTTGCTTGGTTGTCATGCATGGTTGGCAATAAGTTGTTTAAGTTGTTTAATTGATGAATTAAGTTTAGTAACACTTCGTGCTTGACTCCGACGACGGTCTCGGGTACGGGGGCATTACAGGGCACCTTCTCAAAAGGTCCTTGTATCTCTCCCATGCATCGTACAGTGTTTCTAAATCCATCTGCACAAAAGAAGAGATATCATTACGTAATTTAGCCGTTTTAGCTGGTGGAAAATATTTTAGTAAAAAATTTTTGGTCATTTGTTTCCAAGTAGTAATTGACCCTCATGGTAACGAGTTCAACCACTGTTTAGCATTTTTCCTCAATAAGGAAGGGAAAAATCGAAGACGAATGGCATCTTCAGAAATGCCATTAATTTTAAATGTATCGCATAGTTCCAAAAAGCTTGCTAAGTGAGCGTTGGGATCTTCATCCTGCAAACCATCAAACTGAACAAATTGCTGTATCATTTGAATAGTGTTAGGTTTTAGTTCAAAAGAATTTGCAGCTACAGTAGGTCTAACTATGCTCGATTCAGTTCCTGTTAAAGAAGGTTTAGCATAATCATACATAGTGCGTGGATCAGGATTTTGATTAACCGCAATTGCAGGAGGCAGTTGATTGTCTTGGTTTTCAGTCATCTCTTTGGTTGGGGGTTGAGTATTGTCTTCTTTCTCATTCTCTGTGTATCTTAGGCTTCGTCTTATTTCTCTTTGGTTTCTGCGGACTGTGAGATCTATTTCTTCGTCAAAAAGTAGTGGTCCTGACAGGTTTCTTCTAGTCATAAACTATAAAAACCTGTCAGAAGAAAGAAAAAGAAAATTAGTAAATTAGAATAAAATTTAAAATAAAATTAGATTGCAAGAAAAACAAATGGCTAAAGTAATAAAAATTGAGTGTTCCTAATATTTTAGTTCCTCGGCAACGGCGCCAAAAACTTCATCGCGTTATTTCATGATAGGTTTTAAATAGATATACTTAATCGTTCTTGAAATAAACTATTATTGCGATGTAGGCAAGTGTACCTATCGAATAGTAGTATAGTTTTAGCAAGACCGGATTGTCGAACCCAAGGGAACTAAAAGTAGTAGTAATGACTGTCTTTTTATTATCTATCCTAAGAATAAAGAGGTTTTTGTTTTAACTAACTAATTATCTAACCTAAGAATTCACAGAGAATAGAATTGAGGAATTGCTTTTAGGAAAATCGATTGAATTAAGACAATACCTAAGGAAAAATCCACCTAAACTGTACTTGTTATTCTGGCTCCGAATCAGACGATTTATTCATTTAACTTGTTCCGTAGAGATCCCTAAGTTATGTTATTATCCCTATTCAATACTAATAACGTCTAATCCCTAGATTGAATAATTGAGACCTTTCTCTAATTAACACCCTAAGGTTGCATTAACTCGATCTATGGATCCCCTTATTAGGTTTCACCCTAATCCGGCAAAATCTTGTCACCCTATGTCTAGGCGCGCAATCAACTCTGCTTAATTATGACAAATGTACTCTTAGACAGGGTTTATTCCTCCTCTGGATAAGAGCTTATCTCGAATCAGTATCTTGGGATATCAAAACAAGAATTAAGAACACATAATTAAGAACAAGTTAAATATTTATCATACAATTCAGAAAATAATAACAAGATTCGTCTTAGGTTTCATTCCCCTTAGGTATTTAGGGGATTTAGTCATAACTAAAAAGGAAAACATCTCAGAATAATAAAGAATACAAAACATAAAGAAAACCCAAAACTCCTGAAGCAGAAATTGAGGAGAGATCTTCAGTCTTAATGGTGAATCCGGCTTCTAAGATGGATCAATCGACTTCCTTGGAGTAATTTCTTACTCCCTATTCTGTGCACCCTTTTTCTTCCTCCTTTAGGGTGAATTTATAGGCTTTGGAATGCCTAAGAGCCCTCAAAATTAGCCTTTTCCGAATTGGACTCAACTTGGGCTCGGCAGGGACACGCCCTTGTAACAAGCCCATGTGCGATTACTTTAGGCTGTGCTCGAGCCTGCCAAATTGACACAGCCATCTGGTCTGCCCGGATGAGGAGGTCGAGGCCGTGTTGATTTCATACTTTGGCCCATTTTCTCTGATTTTGGCCCATTTCTCGTTCCTTTCGCTCTCCTATGCTCTCCTAAGTATAAAACATGAAACTAAAGTATTAGGAGCATCAAATTCACCAATTCTAATAGGAAATCATCCATAAAATGCGTTAAACATGGGGTAGAAATATGTATAAATTACAGTTTATCAATAGCCCTTTAGGCCCAATCTCTTTCATATGGCCCATTAGGCCCCATCACATTTATGTGGCCCATTAGGCCCAAATCACATTAATATGGCCATTAGGCCCAATCACATTTACAGTTATGCTCACATACAGTTTTTCGTCACATACCATCACTTATCAATTTTTGCCTATTATGGGCCCAATAGCCCATCGACCCATTTAGCCCATTCTGGCCCATTTGGCCAATTCACAACCCAAGTCCATGGAATCGCCCATGGGCCTCAGGCAACCTATCGTTTTCCCCCTTACGAGTGTTTGCGCACTCGCAGGACTACCGTAGCCAAACTTTCAACTTTTCGGTATTTCAGCTTTTCTGCATTTTGGCTTTTCGGGATCGCCGATCTACTTGTGTGTGCAGTGTATGTACACACCTGGTAATAAAATGTGCTGTGATTTACTTAGCCCCAAACTTACAACTGATATCACCCTTCAATTAATCGCATGCTTAATACATATCTTTACCAAAACTGAAACCTGACCTTTCACCTTACCTTGCACGACAAGTTATAACAGCCTCTTCTTTAAGCACTAACCACGATCAACTCCTAGATCTGCACCAATCTTAACTATTAAAACCAAAATAACAGGTGACTTGTATCCAACACAAGTCCCCCTTGACCATTTGGCAAACTAAGATCCGGAGTACTTACCAAACTCTCTCCCTTGAGGAGCAAATCGGTAGATATCCAAAGACTGAGATTCGATACCTATTCCTACCCAAGGCCGATTAGAAGAAGTGAGGGACAATTATTGACACATAGAAAAATAAACCGATTTGAAGAGCAAACACTTACACTAGAACCGACTGAATGGAAAGGGTAGTGGCGGCACCAATGGTATTTGGCCAAAGAGGTGTTCGGCCCTTGAGACTTGAATGGCAAACAAATGATTATTCGACACCAAGGGAAAAAGGAAGAAGAAGTCAGCTAAACCAAAAGTGAAACAAAGAATATTGTGTAGAGGAAAGAGGGGAAATCGACACAAAGAAAAGGGAGTAAAACAAAGGTTTTCAGCTTTTAGGGAAAAGGGTTTCTTGCAACAAGGTGAAGGGAATTCGGCATTAGCTTGACCACCTCCTATTCAACACCTATTTATAGCCTCTATAGCCAAATTTCCCAAGCCCAAATTCTCAATTTGGCTCCACCTCTTCCTCACTCCTCATCTCCTCGTTTTTCTCCCTGATAACCCTTTAATCCTCTCCTCAAAATTATCCTCTTATCACTCCCTACAGAGTTCAAATACAATTCCACCTCTATCCATCTTTTAGCAAAAATAAATCCCTCTTTTGAGCAAAGTGGGATTCAAACCCCAGACTTCTGACACTAGCAACACGTCACTTATCCCCTGGGCCAGCAGGCTCCTTTCTGTCCAATTTTCCCTTTATTTATTCAAAAGCCCACTTACTTGCCATCATGGTTCTTTTAATAATTAAACTATAATTTCTTTTACCCCTAGGTTCAAACTAAAACCTTGACTGAGAACTGCCATCACATAATTTACACTTAACCAGAAATTCTAAGCACAAAAAAAGAAAAATTTGAGATTTCGAGATTTTTGGGTTTTTAGATTTTTGGGGCGTTACACACTCGGAACCAAATATGTCAAAGTTTTCCACCAATGATACGCTATGTCTCTCAATAGTGAAATGACATATTTTATACATTCTTTTGAACTTAAAGATAACTCATCAAACACTCTTATTGTATTCTCTAACCAGAACTCAGCTTTTTCTGCATCATCACTTGTTGTAGCACGGAATTCTTCAGCTCCATATTTTCTAATCTTGTCAACTGGTGGTCTACTCAACTGTACAGGATTTATTCATGGCATAACAAGAGTTTGAGGAGGATCAACCGGGGGTGGAGGTTGTTGTACAACCGGATTGGTTCTAATGTATTGGGTGAACCAATCATTCATCAACTGATAGAAGGCTTGCTTAGCCTCACCATCATGGCTACTCATAGCTGGTCAAGAATCAGCTTGCACCGTCCCTTGAGCGGGAGCAGGAGCATTACTTTCTACATCATCAACTACAGCTCTATCAGGATCCATTTGTTATATAAAAGCACAATTCAATGTCAGGATTCATCACACTATCGCAATTTCAGATATATAGCATGTATAGCTAGACTCACATAGGCTATGGTAGTCCTAGAACCAACTAAACCATAGCTCTAATACCAATCAAATGTAACACCCCTAACCTATAATCATCGCCGGAATAGGTTAAGAGGCATTACCTAACGTTTAACTCAAATCAGAACCACCATACAACAAATATCATTTCATTACTAATAAAGTCATTCATTCAATTCAATATTCACATAAAATCAAGTATACAAAGCTGAAACATGCATTCGGGATTGAATTGATGACATATGAAAGTTTCCAAACTTATAAGAAATTTTCCAATTTTAAAAGGTCACATGCTCGTGTGATCAGGTCGTGTACCTGACATGGCCTAGACACACCCGTGTGTCAAAGCCATGGCAAAACAGAGCATGCATACTGACTTTTCATGATGGCCAACAAACATGCCTGTGCGTTATAATCGTGTGATACTTAGCTAACTACTGACTTAAGCCCATGGCCATAAAGCACGCCCGTGTTCCCTAACCGCGTGGCACAATGCAGGCTTGGTTTAAGCCAACTTGCCAATCCTTTTTGGGTCAATCCTACAAGCAATTTAAATAAGCATAATTCTACCTCCAATTCAGCCAATCTTTATGCTATGGCATTCATCATTTATAACATAACAATATCAATCATTTCTCTACTCATTAACCTTACCAATTCATAGTAAACACAAGGTATATTTATACCCAAAACATTTCCTTCTATTCATAATCCAAAACCAAACTAAATCTACCAAAACTTACCAACATTTACCATTTCTTTTGTCCAACTAAAACATACCACAATAGCATATTAACATCACATACCATAAGCCATTCTCAACTTTGAATTCAAACAAAAACTAGCCAAATCACATGGCTATATATATACATCACAAAACATACTTCCTTAACTACTAGCCTATACATGCCATACTTCAAAATATACAATTTCAAAAGTACCAAAATAAGGTTCGATAGTGTGGCGATGATCCTTGACAATCTTTGAGCTTGTAGCGGCCTTGAAATCTATAAAACAATGCAAACACACACCTCATAGGTAAGCTTTCTAAAGCTTAGTAAGCTTGTACCAAAATATTAACAATAAGAAATATGAAACATCATCACATAAATACTTATAACATCTAAACTAATCCATCAAATTCAGGCCAACACCAACTATATGTTTATACATATTCAATAAACTTTTAAACATTTTACCACTTACCTCATAGGTAACAAACTTACCAGAATAATTTCATATTTAGTTGTTTTCAATCTCACCTTTTGTTCGAGTACTTTAAAACTTTCCAAAGATCATAATCGCCTTATCCCACACTTAGTGCTTAAAGATTAGCCGAAGTTAGAATGATCCCGTACACTTAGTGCTATCTTAATTGATCGAGAATAAATCGGTATCACACACTTAGTGCCTTCATAGCCGAAGCTATGCCAACTCGCACAGTTAGTGCCATTTATAGCCGAAGCTATGTTAAACCGCACACTTAGTGCCAATCATAGTTGAATAGCATTATACTCAAAAGGTAATCAAATATCTATACAATTTATGCATTACCCTCGCAATAAAACATATCTTTAACAACATTTATTATGTATGAACTTACCTCGTACTCGAAGTTGTCGACTTGAACGTTTATTCAACAATCTTCGAGTTCCCTCGGTCTAAATTCGAATTCCTCTTTTCTTGATCTATATGTGTTCAAAATTAACCTTTTTATTTACTAAATCATTCAAAACAATCCATATACACACAATTAGGACATTTTGCAAATTAGCCCTCACATTTTTACATTTCGACACTTTAGTCCCTAATTCACCAAATCAGCAAATACACTAAATTTGAATATACTCATGCTTGGCCGAATTCTCCTAGCTCTCATACAAATCCATACATTTCATTTATTTCACATTTTAGTCCCTCAAAATAAAATTTTTACAATTTAGCCCAAATTACTCAATTTCACCAAAAATTCAAAGACAATACATGTAAACCCAACATCAAGCTTTCATATTTCAACATATAATGTAAAACCCCAAACCTGACCTGAACGTTATGACCAGATCCAGCGTGTCATATTGAAGTGTTTTATCGAAAACCTTATTTTCATTGAAAACCCTTCTCTAGAATGAAAAACCTTAATTACTTTGTAAAGTCTCTTTTCAATTGCAGAAGCTTTATTTAAAACATTTGATTTATGGAAACTTTTCATTTAAAAATTTAGTTGCGGAATCGTAGTATTCAATAAAAACAGTTAAGGTTTAGGAACCGATGTTCAAAAATAAATATAAAGCAAAAAAATAATAGACCTAATTTGGAATAATAACCAAAGGAAAGGCCTTTTTACAACCCGGTCTAAAATAACTGAATAAACTAGAAACTGTATAAAAAAACATGTCCAAGTCGTCTTGCTAGCTGGCCACCATAGAGCCCCTCCATCCGTCAAACCTCCTACTGGCCATCACCTGAGAAAAATAAAAGAGGGGGTGAGTTTATGAAAACTCAGTGTGTACAACCTTCGAAGAGTTATAAGCATTCATCAATCCATAAAATCATACATGCAATGCAATGCAGTACAACCCACCCCAATAATCCAACATGTACACATCATGTGGGGATATAAATATTGACCCACCCATCTGATACACATCAATGGTATCCCGGTTGTGGAACTACCTTTATTGCAGCAAGCTGCCAATCACATATTTGCTTAAAAGCCGTCAGTGGACCCATAGTTGTCAAGCAACCATGCGATCCTCATATGCTTCCTCCGTTCCATATTCCCAACCCATATGCAACCTAAACAGAATATTGTATGTATGCAGTAGATATACATATAACATCCATAAATCTTACATTCAACACATAGGGGCATTTTGGTCATTTTCGCCCTTAGGGGCATTTAGATAATTTCTCTTTACTAGGTTTATTACTTACCTTGGCCCGTTAACAAGTCCTCATTGGCTAAAGTGAATAGATACTATGCACCAAGTAGGATTCCAGAGAAGAGGAGGTGTGTCATTAAGGCCGCTTAATTACCAAGCTCTCCCTAGATCCAATCCTAGACATGCATATACCCATTGGCACACCTTAACCTTATGACTCGTCCGCGGTCACAATAAATTAATTCAGTTTTATGTCAATTAAACAGTTGTCAAATACTAGGCCCAAAACCCCTTACAGAGTCCAAACAAGTCTACATACATGTATATGGCCCACTAGGCCCAATCTTATTCATATGGCCCATTAGGCCCAAATCACATTCGTATGGCCCATTAGGCCCAAATCACATTCAAATGGCCCATTAGGCCCAAATCACATTCATATACATGCTTTCATAAAATTTCCATCATTAACATCAAGTTGGCAATTTTATCTATTACGGGCCCACTAGCCCATCGGGCCCACTAGCCCATCGGGCCCACTTTGCCCATCCTGGCCCAGTTGGCCAAAACACGGCCCAAGTTCATGGAATCACCCATGGGGCCTCAGATAAGCTATCGATTTCCCCCTTACGAGTGTTCACGCACTCACAATACTATCGTAGCTAAACTTTCAGCTTTTTGGCATTTCGGCTTTTGCCGATCTACTATGTGTGTGCAGTGTATGTACACACCTGGTAATAAAGCATGCTACGATCCCTCTTACCATAAACCTACAATTGATATCACTCAATGATTACTTGTGACACCCCTAATCTGACCCTAGTCGAAAAGTGGTTTCGGGACCGCGAAACCGAGTCATAAAAATAATTAATAGTCATATTCGATCTTATTATATGTGAATATGAATGTGTGGAAGTTTCATACTTTAATTTTTTCATTTGTATGCGAAATTATTAAATAGGACTTATGTGAGAAAATTTAGAAATGTGTTAGGCAAATTTTGAAGTAACTTACTAATGCATGTTATAAGAATGCTTGGACTTGCATGTCAAATAACCCCTTTTGCTAGTAGTGGCCGGCCAAGATGATGGACTCATATTAAAATATGTATTAATTTTAGTTAAATGGTTTTGTACTTTAAATAAAAATAAGGAAATTTGGTGATGAAAACAAAGTTCTCTCTTTGCTCAACTTGGCCGAATAGAAGAAAGAAAGGAGGGGAGGAATTTCGGTCACTTGAATCTTTAGGGAGGTTAGTATATTGTGTTAAATTTGTGAAATGTTTACTTGTTTTAGGTAAATTATCATGGTTCTTGCTTAGCCCATGCTAAAATTTTCAATAATGATGGGTGAATGGAGCATTCGGTTATGGTTATAAAGGAAGGAATTTTGATTGTTTTATTTGAATTTTGACGATGAATGTGTTGAGGAAAGAAATGGGTCTTTCTAAAAACATGAATGGTTAATGCTTATACTAGTAATAGCCGAAATAAAGATGCTTGATGTCATGAATAAATGTTGTTTATATGTTTTGAATTGAGTAAAATTTGATGTTTAATCACTTAAGGATTCGGCATTGTTTAAGATAATTTATTAAAATGTGAATTTTGAATATTATGAGTATTGGGATGTAAGTATATGTGTGTGCTTGGTCATAGGAGTTTGCTATGAAATTTTGTTTGGTTGAGTAAAGAATGGCCGAATGAACTATAGGCTAGGGTGGATAAATTTTTGTACATAAGTAGTGGGTGTTAAGGTTAGTAGGTTGGCTTAATTCTTGTATTAGAAATCTATTTGAGAAATTAGATAGGCTTTGAATGGTTGAAGTAATGAAATTAGAAACTCATGAACTTGATTTAAATACTTTAAATTATGGTAGTTAAATGGAATAGAAAGGATCTATTCGGCCATGGAGGTTAAACACATTGTTAAATTGTTGAATATATGCTTTGGTTGTTAATGAATATTCGGTCTTGGTATGAATCTCATTAATAGCATTTAGTTATTAGAATTGGTATAAAATGCTTATTGAAATGGTGGAATTGGATGACTTACTTATGGATTTTAGTTATGAGAGTCTTTTGTAGGTAGAGCTAGAGGGTTTAAAGGGTGGTGTTTTAAAATAAACATGTATATGGGCCCTATGTATGTACCTTGTAATTTTATTGTAAACATTTGGTTTAACTTGTATCATATTAATTACTAAAATACTAGCTTGTGTGGAAAATTTTGTGTATGTTTTTATGTGCCGAATGTGAGTTAAAAAAAATGGAGCTCACTATGTGTATCATGGTCAACCCTTGATAACTAATATGTCTTGATTCGTAAATTGAGTTAAAAGATTATATATGTTCGATCTAGCCTAAGCTAGGCTTGACTTGTAACATAGTAATGATTGACTGAACGTATATGTGTGAGATAGTGAGGATAATTGTATTTCTTGCTTTGATTAAGTGAAGTATATGAAGTTGGTATACTTAATTTACTCAATTAAGCTTAAGAGCACATAGGGACAACTTCGGATAAGGTGAAAGCTAAAGTGACGAAAAAGCCGACCCGTAACTACTCAGAAAGATACTAGGTAAGTTCTTAAGTATTTGAGTTTGATTCCTTTGTAAGTTTTAAGTTTTAAAACGGGATGAATATGAATTATGTATATACATTAAGGACAATGACTTTTCTAAATGACGGCATAGATGATATTATGTTTTAAATATGTGAATGAGAACTTTACAGAGTAAATTGTATAAATCTGCTAGGGACAGCAGCAGTAGCGTGTTTTGGAAAAATTACCATAAATTGTGGGAGTTGAGTTAAAGGCTGAATAAATTATATAATTAAAGCTTGACGCGTCTAGTTCCGTATAAAAGAAGTCGTGTAAGTAAAGGGGTTGCCGATAATGAGATTTTCAAAGTTGTGTGAGACAGAGTCAGAATGGCTCCGAAATCCCCTGTTTAGTATTTGGAAAATCATTATAAATCGTACAAAAATGATTATAAGATAAAATTATATGCTTAGACTCCTTAATGAGTCTAGTTTCAAACAAAATAAATGAAAACATATTTTGAATTTTGTACAATGAGAAATTAAATTCTTAGTGAAGAGTAGTCAGAGTAGTCAAGTAGTAAAATAGGGGAAACCTTAAGAAAAATCTGGTATTGATTGGCCAAACCAAAAATTCTGAAAATTTTTTGGATAGAGGATATATGAGTCTATTTTCATGGAAAATTAACGGCACATAATTTGGAATTTCGTAGCCCCAGTTACAAATAATTTAACGACTGTTGCTCAGGAAAACAGCTTGTAGAGAATTTGTGGTTATGTTGTAAACATGGATAAAACTTGTTTTAGTTGCTCATAAGCTATTGATTAAACCCATATGTGAATTCTAAATTGTGATATTATAAAATGATATATGAGTGTTAGATGGATCTTTGATATTAAAATTTGTGAAATTGTAAGTTTATAAGTATTCGAATATGAAATAATAGTATGGCTTGAAATTGAATTATTCATCGAAAAATGATAGATGTAGATTCAGGCAAGACAAAGTGTATACATGAAAGTATATGTGGTATGTGAAGTATATTTGGATAATTGTGATGTGAATACATGAAAATTTATATTTTGATTTAGGATTTTATGCGATGAATGTGAATGTGTATATATGAGATAAGGCCGAATGGCAAATGTGATGGATGTGAACATGCATATATGTGATAAGGCCGAATGGCCAATGTGATGAATGTGAACATGCATATATGTGTGATAAGGCCGAATGGCCAATGTGATGAATGTGAACATGCATATGTGTGATAAAGCCGAATGGCCAATGTGATGAATGTGAACATGCATACGTGTGATAAGGCCGAATGGCCAATGTGATGAATGTGAACATGCATATATGTGATAAGGCCGAATGGCCAATGTGATGAATGTGAACATGCATATATGCGACAAGGCAGAATGGCCAATGTGATGAACGTGGAAGTGTATATATGTGGTAAAGCCGAATGGCTAATGCGAAATGTGTATGAGATGGAAATGAGGTAAAGCCGAATGGCTAATGCAAAATGTGTATAAGATGGACATGTGGTAAAGCCAAATGGCTAATGTGAGATATGTATGAGATGTGTATATATATATATATTGTGGCCAAATGACAAATGGCGGGAGGTGTGTTTTATTAGATATTTGATGAGGTAAATGAAATTACAAATATGATAGTCGATGTGAATGTTGTAACATGTGAATAAATATCCATGAAACTCTATGATGTAAACCCGGGATTAAAGACCAGATGACCATATGTGGTGACTATGTCTGGGTTAAGACTTGCTGACTCGTGTGGAGATTTCATCTGAGCTAAAGGTCTCGCTGATAATCCGAGTAGAGTTTAAAGCTATAAGACTTTGCAATAAGAATTACTTAAAAATATATTTAATACGAAAGGTTAAACAGGTATGTACTCCAAGTTTATATGTGAGCTTGATTTGAACTAAATCATAAGGTAGTTATGTGATGCATACGTGAGCAATCTATGAGACTATTCCTATGATTATGTGACATTGGATCAGTGTGAGAGGTTATGTGAAATTATACAATATATCTATGTCACATGAGCTCACTTTTATATGAAAGTTTATCTGCCTATTGTATATGATGAGATGTGCATATTCGGTAAAGGGATGGTATGCCCGAAGGAAGAGTGAAATAAAAATATGAACAACTATGTTATAATTTGATTGTTATCCATTGACACTGCTTAAAACTTACTAAGCATTGTAATGCTTACTCCGCTTACTTTGTTTCCTCTGCTTTATAGATCTCATTTGGAAGCTACAAACTGGGGATCGTCAAGAACTAGTCACACTATCACTATCCACCGCTTGTTCTTGTTATGTTTTGAATTATTTTATGGCATGTATAGAATAGACCAATTGGTCAAGAATATTTTGGTTAATGTATATAAGCCATGCGAAAATGGCATCTTTTGAATGTGTACTTATAGAAGTTTAAATTTGTATCCCCGATCGTCTTTAGTATTTATCTAAAGGAATGTTCTCAAAAAAAAATTTACTGCTCGATATGAGTTTCAAGTCTGGTAATGCCCCTTCACCTATTCTGGCGACGGATACGGGATAGGGGTGTTACATTACTCAGATATGCTTATTGAATACTTTACCAAAAGCTGAAGTCTCACCTTAAGCTTACCTGAAACGCCAAGTCTTAATAGCTTTTCCTTGATCACTAATGACGAGTGCTACCCAGATCTGCATTAACCTTTATGTTTAAAAACATATTGGGTGACTTGTATCCATCATACGTCACCCTTTTCTACTAAAGCCTATTCGGCCAACCTTTACCGAAGTGAAGAACACTTACCAAAGTTTCAACACCTAGGGAGCAAATTGGCAGAGATCCAAAAGACTGGGATTTGATACTAATCCTACCAAAACAGATTAGAATAAGTGAGGGACAGAGTGATCTATACTAGCAAAATCGATTGAAAGAGCAAAACACTTACACTAGAATCAGTCGAAGTAGAAAGAGTAGTGGCGGCATAGAGGATATTCGGCTCTTGAGACTTGTATGGTGAAAAAGATTATTCAGCACAAAGAAAAGTAGAAATAGTTTAAAACCAGAGGTGAATCAAAAAGAAAACTTTGAGAAGAGAAGAATGGAGAATCGACACAAAGAAAAAGAAGGAAGAACAAAGGATTTTCAGCTTTTAGTGTTTTCTGGCAACAAGTTAAGGGAGAATTCAGTATTACCCTGGCAACCTCACATTCGAAATCTTTATATAGCCTACAGCCGAATTTCCTATCCCCTAATCCCCAATTCGGCTCCACCTCTTTACACTTCTTATCTCCTAATTTTTCTCCCTGATAACCCCTTAATCCCCTCCTCAAATTTCTCCTCTTATCACTCTCTACAGAGTTCATATTCAACACCACCACTGTCCATCCCTTAAGCAAAAATAAATCCTTCCTTTGAACAAGGAGGGATTCGAACCCCTTACCTCCTTGCCTTGCATGTGCGCCACTTGCCACTCCACCACAAGGCTTTCTTGTGTCAAATCTTCCTTCATTTTTTTAAAAGCCAACCTACTTGCTAACATGGTTCTTTTAATAACTAAACCATAATTTCCTTCACCCCTAAGTTCGAACTCAAACCTTAACCAAGACCTACTATTACATAATTAACACTTGACTAGGAATGTTAAACACAATTTTTTATTGAAACCAAAAAAATGAAAGTTCGGGATTTCGGGATTTTTAGGGCCATCACCAAGCTCATGAATTCATACATGGTACATTTCCAAATCATCAACAATCTCATGAATTTAAGCATGGGCTAGCTAGAACACTTAACAACGATCACAAAAACATAGAAATTATAAAAAATTGAGTCAAAACCATACCTTAATTTAGTTTGGAAGTAGTCGAATATCAAAACACAAGAACCCTAGCCTTTCTTTCTCTTGTTTCGACAAAATGGAATGAAAATAATATGAATTGTGGCTTTTGTTTTATTAATATAAACTTAATAATAAATTTCCAAATTTAACCTTACTGAATCACTTAAAATCAACTTAATGGATGGCCATAAATGTCCATTATATAAAGAAATGGCTTAATAACCACATAAGGACCTCTCAAATATAAAGCCAAGTCAACTAAGCACTTTTAATATCTAGCACACAACTTTTACATTTTACTCGATTAGGTCCTTTTTACAAATTAAACACACAAACAATTAAATTTCCTCTCGAGACTTTCACATATATCAATTCGCTTATAATAGGCACGAAAAATAATATAAAAATATTTTTTTCTAACTCGGATATGTGGTCCCAAAACCACTATTCTGACTAGGGTCAAAACTGGACTGTTACAAATGTTAGCTTAATTTTGTTTAAGCTAGGATGATTTCTTTGATTAAATAATATTTGTTAGATTCATGCTTATAATGTTTGTGCCTTAATCGATCATGTTTTCAATTAAAATCATGTCCGTATTTCGTTCATACGTGATTCAAATGCACCTGAATTAGTTGAGCGATCCTAACCAGACGATGGCTAGTGGATGCATAATTCAAATGTGCATGCTCAATTTAGATCCTAACTCGATTAAATTGTAGGTTGCATAACAACCCTAACCAGGCTTTGTTATCTGTATAGCTTTTAGATTTGTGTGATTAAATTGTTTCAAACGTAACATGTCCCTGTTACCTCGCACGAATATTAAGAAACCCCTAGTAAATAAGGATCAGTAGAATGCGTATTTACTAAGTATAGGATTCCGAAAGGACCTAACGTGGTTTCCAAACTCATGAAAGATCGAGTTGCCATGGAATGTTTTTCCGAATATTATTAAGCATGTTGATAATAAATTGAGTTTAATTAAAGTAATTGTCCTAGTTTATTTATGTTATAATTGTTGCAAATTGTGTTTAAATTTTTCTAAAATCCATCTCATTCATATAGTTTGCATACTTAGGATAAATTGCATTAGGGATCATTGCATTTATTTTCATATACTTAATTTTTCATCACTTATCAATTATATTGTTTTTATTTATCAAATTGTTAGTATAATTTTACAAATTAAGTGACTTAGCACAAATACAATCCCTATGGAGATGATAACTCGATACTTACTTATTACTTGATAACGACTGTGTACACTTGCACAAACCTACGCGTTATAAGTTTTTGGTGCCGTTGCCACGGATTGTCAACTGTTGCTATAGTCATTTCTTGCGTAAAATTATTTATTTTTAATTTGATTTATTTCTAACATTACTAACTTATTCTTTTTATTTTTTTTATTTTCTTCACAAGTGTTTATGAGCATAGATCGAATTATCGATTTACTCCCTATAGACCCTAAAATTGAGTGAACTTTCAGATAAAGAAGACGTGAATAGATAGCTCAAAGACAAGTCGAGATGGACCATAGAAATCAAAATCAAAACCAAGGTAATGAAGCCAATCATGTACGAAATCCTATCCTCATAGTCGATGATAGGGATCAATGCATCAGACAATATGTACTTTTCAGTGAGTTAAATCCAGGAATTAGAAGGCCAGATATTGAGGCAACTCAATTTGAATTCAAACTAGTGATGTTTCAAATGCTCCAAACAATGGGCCAATTCAGTGGTATGCCCACTAAAAATCTATATCTCCACCTTCGATTGTTTATGGAGGTGAGTGATTCATTCAGGATAGCCGATGTGACTGAAGACGCACAAAGGTTGAAGTTGTTTCCGTACTCATTGCGAGATCGAGCATGAACATGGCTCAATTCACTGCCACCAATTTCCATATCTACATGGAAAGAATTAGCAGAGAGATTTTTGGTTAAGTATTTCCCACCTAGCAAAAATGCTAAGTTGAGGAACGAGATCACAACTTTCCAACAATTGGATGACGAGTCTTTATGTAACAGCCCAATTTAGACCCTAGTCAAAATAGTGGTTTCGAGACCAAAAATCTTAGTAAAAAAATATTTTAATATTATTTTTCACGCTTATAATATGTGAATTGATATCTGTGAAAGTTTCGTGTGAAAACTTTATCATTTGTGTGCTTAATCGCAAAAAATGAAAAAGTGGCCTTTTAGTTGATTAAGTGCTGAATTGATGTGACTTATTAAATGTGAGGTCCTTAAGATGCAATTAAACCTTTGGATTTATGAATGCAAAATGTTGGACATTACTTGGTGGCTTTTAAATGAAATGAAAAAGGTTATATTAGTAAATTATGCGTTAATGTGACACCCCGAATGTGACCCTAGTCGGAGAGTGGTTTCGGGACCACGAAACCGAGTCACAAGAATAATTAAGTGTTATATTCCGTACTTATTGTATGTGGAATTGGTATGCGTAAATATTTCGTGTCTCGATTTTTATTAATTAGGTGCTAAATTATAAGAAAGGACTTAGTAGTGAACTTTGAAAGTACGATAGGGAAATAGGTGATGACTAATTAAAGCATGCATGCAAAATAATGGACTTGCATGTCAAATTCCCCTTTCTACAAGTAATGGCCGCCATGACAAAGAATATGGGTCAAACATGTCATGAAACATGTTTTGTTGGGCATTAGGGAGAAATAGTAAACAAATAAGCATGGGTAAGAAAAGAATGAAAAAAAAATGTGTGTGAGAGAGTGGCATACCCCATTGCCGTGAGTTGTAGAGAAGGAAAGAAAAAATTTTGTTCATCCTTTCTTTGAGCCAAAACTAAGGAAGAAGGAGGATTTTTGCTTCATGCTTGGTTTGGAAGAGATCTAGAAGGAGATTTGGCTAAGTTTGCATCAAGATTAAGGTATGTATGAGGTTGTGTTGGGAGTTTCATGCATGTTTTGGTTGCTAACTTGATGTGCATGTTAGCCATGGCTCAAATCTTTGGTATGCCATGGAAATGGTATTTGGCCAAAGTTGTTATAGTGATAAAGCCATTGCATGCTAAGTGTGAAGCTTGATGATGATGCATGCAATGATGGATTTTCTACTCATGAGTAAGATTTTGAGTTTTCTCTTTGTTTTATCATGATTAAAGTTGAAAAGGAGCATGATTGTCATACTTGGCCATGATGCATTCTTGAGCATGATTCATGCTTCTTGCATGTTAGTTAAAAGTTTGTGTTTTGGATGGCTATGGACACCTTGAAAATTCGCCATGCTCATATATGCATATATATGATTGCACATTATGTTTGGTTATGAACTAAGTGATGAATATATTGATTTAAAGAAGAAAATGTGGAAGAATGCTTGTGAAATTGCAAGCACAATTGACCTAGCACACATATAAGTGCTTGATGCTATATTATAAGTTTTGGGCCACAATGTGCAAAGCATAAATTAGTAGATTGCATGCTGTTTTTGTGAGGTATTAAGTGCAAAATTGACCTCAACATGTACATGAATATTCGGCCTTGGGTAGCCTATTGAAGGCCTTAGCATTTCCTTGATGCTCAAATAAATTGTATTGAATTGCTTGATGTAGTATAAAATGTGCATGACCATTGTGTATTCAAGCTAAAGAGTGGCCATATGACCATTTAAAATCCTTGTCATATTCGCCATAAGCAAGCACAATGAGGTTTTAATAAATTGAATTTGTTTGAATTAGCTCAAGAGCTAAGAGGGCCACAATTGGACAAGGGAAGGAAAAGGTGATCGAATAGCCGAAAAAGCCGTTCGACAACATCCGAGGTAAGTCCTCAAGAAGTGACCTTACTTGAATTATGTGAGATGAAATATGGATGTGTATGATTATTGATTATGTGTGTATGAGTATTTGAATTCCACCGGGCTAAGTCCCAAGGCGAATATGCTAATGATATTAATTGTGTTTGAGCCTTAGTAACTGAAAATGAAATATGTATGTCCAATGATTATTGATGTATGTGTGCATGAGAAATTGAATGATATCGGGCTAAGCCCAAGACAATTATGCTTGAAATTATATCCGGGTTAAGACCGAAGGCAATTGTGCTAGTGGTTATATCCGGGCTAAGGCCCAAGGCATTCGTGCGAAGTTATTCTATCCGGGCTAAGACCAAGGCATTTGTGCACGTGATTATATCCGGTTATATTCAAGAATCTTGGGCTGGAGGTGAGTGTTGGTTGCTGAAATGAATTTAATTAGTACACTCGGACAGCCCAAAGGATAAGGTACGTTATATGTGCATTGGAAAGTCGACGTGTTTGAGCAACATTCGCTCAATCGACTAATGAATTTCAGTTATTGAATTGATTGATGCTTTGCGAACTTATACAATGATGAAGTATGAAGTAAGAATGTGTATTAATGAAATGATGCATTTGGCTATGTGAATGTATTGCTGTAAATTATAGTTCATTATATTCCTTGAGACTTACTAAGCATAAAAATGCTTACCCCGTTGCTTTGGCTCTTAGTTTTCTAGATTTCGCTCGAGGCAATCGGATTTGGGATCGTTGAAGTCGAAGTCATCCACACTATCAAGCCTCCATTTTGGTATAAATTTTTGGTTGAACTTGAGATGGCATGTATAGGACTACCTCTTGTTTGTTAAATACGTTGTAATGTAAGTTTGTATGGCCATGCGAAAATGGCTCAAAAGGGAGCATGAACTTAGACTTATTGTGGGTTGTATGTATATATATTTGGGGTCATGATGTGGCTATGGTTTGGAAATGGGAATGTTGGTCATATGATCAGCCATTGGCATGGTTAAAATGATCATATATGAACCTATGTATGGCAAGATTAGTTGAATCATGGAGACTACCAAATAGGTAAGTCCTACCTTAAAACAGATGCTGCCAGCTGCAGTGGCGTGAATGTGAAAAATCACCATAATTCATAGGAATGGAATCAAATAGTGAATAAGCTATGTAAATGAACCTTGATGAGTCTATTTTCATATGGAAGAAACGAAACGGTCATAGGAGTTACAGGTTAAGAGATATTAAAGCTATTGTGAGACAGGGCCAGAATGGTTTCTGGGTTCCCTGTCGCAACTTTAAAATTCACTATAAATTATCCAAAAGAATTAGGAGATATACCTTATATGTACAGATTCCATTTTGAGTCTAGTTTCATTAGAAACAAACGACACCAGCATTAAAGCCCTGTGCAGAGAGATATTCAAGTTATACCGCGCGAAGGTCAGAGCAGTCGATCCCTGTAACTTGGGTAACTTTAACTAATAAACTGTACCAATTGGCCCGACCAAAATCCTAGAAATAAATCCATGGATGTATATATGAGTCTAAATTCAGGAAAATTTACGAAACCAGTTTCCGAGTTTTGAAACTCGAGATATGATTTTAAGGCGACAGTGACGCAGTTTTCCAGCCTGACTGGAAATGTCAAATTGGTGGGCAAAAACATGTGAACTTGGTTTGTTAACCCTCGGGTCCGACACGGCGATGGTCTCGGGTTTGGGGTGTTACAATTTTATTGGTATCAGAGCCACGGTTTAGTCGATTCTAGGACTACCGTGATGTGTTTGGGGTCTAGCTATACATGCCATTAAATGATGAATCGATAGTGGGATGAATTCGACAATTTGACTTCATGTTTGTTTATAGCAATGGATCCCGATCCCAACCGAAGCGATAGCTGATGATGTGGAGAGTGTGGCGCTGCTCGCGCAAGGGACAGCGCCGCGGACTCTCAACCTATGGCCAGCAATCCTAATGACGAGGCTAAGCAAGCCTTTTATAGTGTGATGAACGAATGGTTTAATCAATACATTCGAACCAACACTACTGTTCCACCACCTCCATTCCCGATTTAATGCAACCCCGCACCTACAATACCTCCGTTGATGACCCAATAAGGTCGGGTAAGCCCCGATCGATAGGATTCGAAAACATGGGGCCACTGAATTTAAGGCTACGGATGATGATGATGCCGAGCGAGCTGAATTATGGTTAGATAACACTATCCGGTGCTTGATGAGCTATCCTGTACACCCGATGAGTGCTTAAAGTGTACCATCTCCTTGCTACGCGAGTCCGCCTACTATTGGTGGAGTACTCGACTGTGGTGCCTAGAGAGCAAGTGACTTGGGAATTCTTTCTAACCGAGTTCAAAAAGTATATCATCGAGATTCATCGACCAAAAGCGGAGGGAGTTCCTTGATCTTAAGCAAGGTTCTATGTCCGCTATCTGATCACGAACGAAAGTTTGTGAGGCTTAGCCAGACGCTGCGAGAATGCATTTCGTCCAAGCTATTATGTGCAAACGCTTCGAGGATGGGCTGAATGATGATATAAGGATGTTTGTTGGCATTCTCGAGATACGAGAGTTCGTAGTACTTGTTGAGCGAGCTTGTAAAGTAGAAGAGCTTAGAAAGGAGAAACAAAAAGCTGATGTGGGGATTGGAGAATTCGAAGAGGTCCTCGGAAAGTCTCTTCAACAAGCATCGAAGAGATTTCGAGATGATGCGAGCCGGTCTAGAGGCGTTTGGGATTTTCTAGACGAGGACGCGATCGACCCCGTGACCACACGAGTCACCTCGATTGCGGTGGCGGAAATGATCGCCGAGAGAGGACGGAGTGTCCACATTGTGGCAAATGGCATTCGGGAGCTGTTGGTTTCGTGATCGCTCCTCGCTATAAGTGTGGATCGGCCGACCATTTTATGAAGGATTGCCCGAGGATGCATGAGCAGAATGCAAGTCGAGTGCAAACCCGGTGCTACCATCGCCGAGGTAGGCCACCTAGAAATATGGGCAATGTCGATGGCGGTCGAGAGGATCTAGAGATGCTACCATCGATCCGAGGCTCGTGCTCTGCTAGGACTTATGCCATACGCGCACGCCGAGGATCTTGCCTCTCCGGATGTTATTACCGGTACTTTCACTCTTTTCAATACAAATGTAATTGCTTTGATTGACCCCGGTTCTACTCATTCTTATATATGTGAAACCTTAGCATCCAAGAAGACTTTGCCCATTGAGTCTCATCGAGTTTGTAATTCGGTGTCAAACCCCTTGGGTCATTACGTGCTTGTTAACAAAGTGTGCAAGAAAAGTCCCCTAGTGTTCCGAGGTTCTTGTTTTCCGCGGACTTAATGCTTTTGCCATTCGATGAGTTCGATGTTATTCTTGGTTTGGATTGGTTGACCATGCACGATGCGGTTGTAAATTGCAAGAGCAAGACTATCGATTTGAGGTGCGCGAATAATGAAATAATTCGGGTTGAGTCCACGGACTTAAAGGGTTGCCGGTGTAATATCGCGATGTTGGCCCGTAAATATGTAAGAAAAGGTGCGGCGTACCTTGCGACGTACTTTCGATGACAAGGAATCGAGAAGAAACCCGAATCTGCGTGCCGTGGTTTGTGAATACCGGATGTTTTCCCGAAGAATTGCGGGTTTACCACTGTTCGAGAAATAGAATTTGGCATCGAATTGGTACCGGTACCACCCCAATTTCGATAGCTCCGTATCGTATGGCACCAACGGAATTGAAGGAGTTGAAAACTCAGTTGCAAGAATTGGTGGATAGAGGTTTTGCTCGCCGAGTTTTTCGCCTTAGGGTGCGCGGTGTTGTTCGTGAAGAAGAAGGATGGAACCATGCGACTATGCATCGACTATCGTCGACTTAACAAAGCGACGATAAAGAACAAATATCCGTTGCCACGTATTGATGACTTGTTCGATCAAGCTGAAGGAGCCTCGGTGTTCTCGAAAATAGATTTGAGATCGGGCTACTATCAATTGCGAATCCGAGATTCAGGCGTGCCCAAGGCGCCTTGAGCGAGATATGGTCACTATGAGTTCTGGTGATGCCGTTTGGGCTCACTAATGCCCTGCGGTATTTATGGATTTAATGAATCGAATCTTTAGACCATATTTGGATCGATTAGTAGTCGTGTTCATTGATGATATCTTGGTCTATTCAAGAAATGAGACCGAACATCTTGAACACTGCGGTTAGTGCTGCAAATTTTACGGGACAAGCAATTATATGCTAAGTTCAGCAAGTGTGAGTTACGGTTAAGAGAGGTAAGCTTCTTGGGTCATGTGGTATCTGCATCGGGTATTCGAGTCGACCGAATAAAATTTCAGCCATACTAAATTGGAAGCCTCAGAAATATTTCGAGGTTCAAGCTTTTTGGGGCTTGCTTAGGTTACTACCGACGATTTGTAAAGGCTTCTCAACGATAGCCACGCCGATGATGGCTACTCCAAAAGGATGTTAAGTTCGAATGGACGGAGAAATGCCAAAAAGCTTCGATCAACTGAAAACTTATTTGGTGAAGCCCCAATTCTAGTGCAACCCGAGTCCGCAAGGAGTTTGTCATCTATAGCGACGCCTCTCTACTTGGGTTAGGTTGCGTATTAATGCAAGAAGGTCGAGTTGTGGCCTGCGCGCCGAGGCAATTAAAGCCACATGAGAAAAATTATCCGACTCATGATCTCGAATTGGCCGCCATCGTATTCGCCTTAAAGATTTGGCGACATTACTTATTTGGTGAAAGGTGCCATGTATACTCGGATCACAAAAGTCTCAGTATTTGATGACCCAACGAGACTTAAATCTGCGACAAAGACGTTGGCTCGAGTGTTAAAGGATTATGAGTGATCATTGACTATCACCGGGAAAGGCGAATGTAGTTGCGGATGCCTTGAGTCGTAAATCGTTATTCACTTTACGAGCGATGAATGTGCACTTGTCTATCCGATCCGACAGTGTGTTAGTGGCTGAAATGAAAGCCAAACCATTATTGACACACCAAATTCGAGAAGCTCGAAAGTCGATGACGAGTTGGTTGCAAAAGCGGGCTGCGTGTGTTCGAACAAGGACTCGGAGTTTCAAATCGACGATGACGATTGTTTGAGGTTCAAAAGTCGTCTGTGTGTCCCAAAGAATTGAACTCATTTCGATAATTCGAATGAAGCCCATTGTAGCCGAATGGCAATCCACCCGGAGTACGAAGATGTACAATGATTTGAAACGTCGATTTTGGTGGCATGGTATGAAGCGGGACATCTCCGACTTTGTTTCAAGATGTTTAATATGTCAACAAGTGAAAGCGGAACATCGGTGCCTTGAGATTACTTCACCAATCACGATACCGAGTGGAAATGGGATCGAGTCACAATGGACTTTGTATCCGGACCGCCATTGTCGCAAGTAAGAAGGATGCGGTTTGGGTCGTGGTAGATCGATTGACTAAGTCGGCCCACTTTGTCCCCCGACGTCGGATTTTTCAATGGACAAATTAGCGGAATTGTACGTTTCTCAGTTGTGAAATTACACGGGTGCCTATTTCTATCGTGTGGGATAGAGATCCGAGATTTACCTCGCGGTTTTGGAAAAAGTTGCAAGAAGCTTTGGGTACCAAGTTGCATTTCAAGACCGCCTTCCACCCCAAACCGATGGTCAATCCGGCGGGTAATTCAGATACTTGAGGATATGTTAAGATGTTGCGTCCTCGAGTTTAGTGGTTCATGGGAGCGGTATTTGCCGTTGATTGAATTCGCACAACAACACTTTCAATCGAGTATTAAGATGGCACCCTACGAGGCTTTGTACGGCGTAAATGCCGTACACCATTGTTTTGGTGAGCTTGGTGAAAGTAAGATTTTCGGGTGGATTTGATTAGGGATGCCGAACGAGAAAGTGAAAGTAATCCGTGAAAGTTTGAAGATAGCCTTCGATCGTCGAAGTCGACGCGGATATGAAGCGTAAGGATATCGAGTATCGTGGGTGATAAAGTGTTCCTCAAGGTATCGCCTTGGAAAAAATACTCGTGTTGGTAGTAAGGGCAAGTTGAGCCCGAGGTTCATTGGGCCATATGAGATATCGAGCGAGTCGGTCCGGTGGCATATCGTTTGATTTTGCCCCGAACTCAAAAGGTTCACGATGTCTTCCACGTTTCGATGCTTCGACGTTATAGATCCGATCCATCGCACGTGATTAGTCCATCAGAAATTGAAATTCAAGCTAATATGAGTTATGAGGAAGAACCAATTCGTATCCTATCACGAGAAGTGAAAGAGTTGCGAAACAAGCGGGTTCCGCTAGTGAAAGTGTTATGGCTCAAGCACGGATAGAAGAAGCTACTTGGGAGACCGAGAACTCAATGAGAGAGCGATATCCGAACCTATTTACGGTAAGCTTTTCGGGACGAAAATCTCTTGAGTGGGGAGAGTTGTGACACCCGAATGTGACCCTAGTCGGAGAGTGGTTTGGGACCACGAAACCGAGTCACAAGAATAATTAAGTGTTATATTCCGTACTTATTGTATGTGGAATTGGTATGCGTAAATATTTCGTGTCTCGATTTTTATTAATTAGGTGCTAAATTATAAGAAAGGACTTAGTAGTGAACTTTGAAAGTACGATAGGGAAATAGGTGATGACTAATTAAAGCATGCATGCAAAATAATGGACTTGCATGTCAAATTCCCCTTTCTACAAGTAATGGCCGGCCATGACAAAGAATATGGGTCAAACATGTCATGAAACATGTTTTGTTGGGCATTAGGAGAAATAGTAAACAAATAAGCATGGGTAAGAAAAGAATGAAAAAAAAAATGTGTGTGAGAGAGTGGCATACCCCATTGCCGTGAGTTGTAGAGAAGGAAAGAAAAAATTTTGTTCATCCTTTCTTTGAGCCAAAACTAAGGAAGAAGGAGGATTTTGCTTCATGCTTGGTTTGGAAGAGATCTAGAAGGAGATTTGTCTAAGTTTGCATCAAGATTAAGGTATGTATGAGGTTGTGTTGGGAGTTTCATGCATGTTTTGGTTGCTAACTTGATGTGCATGTTAGCCATGGCTCAAATCTTTGGTATGCCATGGAAATGGTATTTGGCCAAAGTTGTTATAGTGATAAAGCCATTGCATGCTAAGTGTGAAGCTTGATGATGATGCATGCAATGATGGATTTTCTACTCATGAGTAAGATTTTGAGTTTTCTCTTTGTTTTATCATGATTAAAGTTGAAAAGGAGCATGATTGTCATACTTGGCCATGATGCATTCTTGAGCATGATTCATGCTTCTTGCATGTTAGTTAAAAGTTTGTGTTTTGGATGGCTATGGACACCTTGAAAATTGGCCATGCTCATATATGCATATATATGATTGCACATTATGTTTGGTTATGAACTAAGTGATGAATATATTGATTTAAAGAAGAAAATGTGGAAGAATGCTTGTGAAATTGCAAGCACAATTGCCTAGCACACATATAAGTGCTTGATGCTATATTATAAGTTTTGGGCCACAATGTGCAAAGCATAAATTAGTAGATTGCATGCTGTTTTTGTGAGGTATTAAGTGCAAAATTGACCTCAACATGTACATGAATATTCGGCCTTGGGTAGCCTATTGAAGGCCTTAGCATTTCCTTGATGCTCAAATAAATTGTATTGAATTGCTTGATGTAGTATAAAATGTGCATGACCATTGTGTATTCAAGCTAAAGAGTGGCCATATGACCATTTAAAATCCTTGTCATATTCGCCATAAGCAAGCACAATGAGGTTTTAATAAATTGAATTTGTTTGAATTAGCTCAAGAGCTAAGAGGGCCACAATTGGACAAGGGAAGGAAAAGGTGATCGAATAGCCGAAAAAGCCGTTCGACAACATCCGAGGTAAGTCCTCAAGAAGTGACCTTACTTGAATTATGTGAGATGAAATATGGATGTGTATGATTATTGATTATGTGTGTATGAGTATTTGAATTCCACCCGGGCTAAGTCCGGCGAATATGCTAATGATATTAATTGTGTTTGAGCCTTAGTAACGAAAATGAAATATGTATGTCCAATGATTATTGATGTATGTGTGCATGAGAAATTGAATGATATCCGGGCTAAGCCCGAAGACAATTATGCTGGAAATTATATCCGGGTTAAGACCAAGGCAATTGTGCTAGTGGTTATATCGGGCTAAGGCCGAAGGCATTCGTATGAAGTTATTCTATCCGGGCTAAGACCAAGGCATTTGTGCACGTGATTATATCCGGTTATATTCGAAGAATCTTGGGCTGGAGGTGAGTGTTGGTTGCTGAAATGAATTTAATTAGTACACTCGGACAGCCCAAAGGATAAGGTACGTTATATGTGCATTGGAAAGTCGACGTGTTTGAGCAACATTCGCTCAATCGACTAATGAATTTCAGTTATTGAATTGATTGATGCTTTGCGAACTTATACAATGATGAAGTATGAAGTAAGAATGTGTATTAATGAAATGATGCATTTGGCTATGTGAATGTATTGCTGTAAATTATAGTTCATTATATTCCTTGAGACTTACTAAGCATAAAAATGCTTACCCGTTGCTTTGGCTCTTAGTTTTCTAGATTTCGCTCGAGGCAATCGGATTTGGGATCGTTGAAGTCGAAGTCATCCACACTATCAAGCCTCCATTTTGGTATAAATTTTGGTTGAACTTGAGATGGCATGTATAGGACTACCTCTTGTTTGTTAAATACGTTGTAATGTAAGTTTGTATGGCCATGCGAAAATGGCTCAAAAGGGAGCATGAACTTAGACTTATTGTGGGTTGTATGTATATATATTTGGGGTCATGATGTGGCTATGGTTTGGAAATGGGAATGTTGGTCATATGATCAGCCATTGGCATGGTTAAAATGATCATATATGAACCTATGTATGGCAAGATTAGTTGAATCATGGAGACTACCAAATAGGTAAGTCCTACCTTAAAACAGATGCTGCCAGCTGCAGTGGCGTGAATGTGAAAAATCACCATAATTCATAGGAATGGAATCAAATAGTGAATAAGCTATGTAAATGAACCTTGATGAGTCTATTTTCATATGGAAGAAACGAAACGGTCATAGGAGTTACAGGTTAAGAGATATTAAAGCTATTGTGAGACAGGGCCAGAATGGTTTCTGGGTTCCCTGTCGCAACTTTAAAATTCACTATAAATTATCCAAAAGAATTAGGAGATATACCTTATATGTACAGATTCCATTTTGAGTCTAGTTTCATTAGAAACAAACGACACCAGCATTAAAGCCCTGTGCAGAGAGATATTCAAGTTATACCGCGCGAAGGTCAGAGCAGTCGATCCCTGTAACTTGGGTAACTTTAACTAATAAACTGTACCAATTGGCCCGACCAAAAATCCTAGAAATAAATCCATGGATGTATATATGAGTCTAAATTCAGGGAAAATTTACGAAACCAGTTTCCGAGTTTTGAAACTCGAGATATGATTTTTAAGGCGACAGTGACGCAGTTTTCCAGCCTGACTGGAAATGTCAAATTGGTGGGCAAAAACATGTGAACTTGGTTTGTTAACCCTCGGGTCCGACACCGGCGATGGTCTCGGGTTTGGGGTGTTACAGTTAATGTTATTATCATTAAAACCAAAGTTAAATTTTAGCTTATTTCTTTCTTGTTGGCCGATTATATCAAAAGGAAAGGAAAGAAAAACTCAAACTAGGGTTTCGACACATTGAGCTTGAATTTAGGTATGTGTTTTGATCAGTTTTTGATGATTTCTACGTTTTTTTGATTGTTGCTCTGTGTTCTATCAAGCCCATGCCTAAATTTCTAATTTTGATAATGATTTTGAGTTATGCCATTGTTCATTTTGTGAGTTTTGTAATGTTAGTTGATGAAATATGAAAGATATGTGTTAGATTACTATGTTTTGTATTGAGATTTTTGATGAATTTGAGTATTTTGGGTTAAATTGTGAAAATGAGAAATTGAGTGACTAAAATGTGAAATAAATGGAATATATGGGCTTATTTGAACTACATTAGAATTCGGCTAAGCATATATATAAAGAAATTATGCATATTTGGTGATTTTATGAATTAAGGACTAAAGTGTTAAAATGTAAAAATGTGAGGGCTAATTTGTAAAATGCCCTAAATATGTGTTTTGGATTGATTTGAATGAATGTGAGTTTGAATAAGTCAACTTTGAATTTATATAGATCAAGAACCAAAGAAAACGAAATTAGACTGGGGAAAGTCAAAAGTTCTAATAATGCGATGATGTTTGAAAAGTCCCGTACGAACCATAGGAATAGTTAGGATACATATGTCAGGACATAGAATTTTTGATATGTGATTTCGTGTAAGACCACGTGTAGGACGTTGGCATCGATTTGAGATTTACGTATAAGACCATGTATATGACATTGGCATCGTATTTGATTTCGTGTAAGACCATGTTTGGGACATCGGCATCGTATTTGATTTCGTGTAAGACCCTGTCTGCGACAATGGCATCGATACTTGATTACATATAAGACCACGTCTAGGACGTTGGCATCGTATGAGCTTTTCGAGTTATTCCCGTATCCTATTTTATTCTGTAAGGTTCAACGGGCATTCTGAGAAACAACTATGTGGTTGTGTATCAACTTAGGTACATTTGAAATGTATATCATGTTTAAGAATAAAAGGTAAGTATTTGAACATATGTGGATATATGAAATATTTATGAGCTATATGAGACTTATAGATATGTGGTTATGCTTTGCCATGTTCTATATGATTGAATTGAATTTGAATTATGTTATGTGATAAGTTTATTTGTATATGGCTTACTAAGCTTTTGAAAGCTTACTTTGTATGTGTTTTCAATTGTTTTTAAATATCGATGCTACTGGAGGCTCAAGAATTGTCGAGGTTCATCACCACACTATCGAACTCTATTTTGGTACCTTTTGAAAGTGTGAATTTTGGATTATGGCATGTATACGCTAGAAGTATTTCAGATATGTTTTAAGTTTTGAAGTGAAAATTTAGTCATGTGATATGGCTTGGTTTTGTTATGTTTATATATAACTTTTAAATATAAACTATGTGATGAAATATTGCTAAGATGATGTGTTCATGGATGGCCAAGAGAATACGTCAAGTTGGTAAGTTTTTAGTATGTGCCTATTTTGAAATTTGGTAAATTTTTGGCATGAGATTGAATGAGTAAATTAAGGTTATAAACCTTATGTTTTGGTATGACTTTGGCTTATGTTTTGGTATGCTTTGGTATGGATTAATAGCATGAAATTGGTTGATTATAATATGGCATGATTGATGTATGATTTGGTTGAAATTTTGGTATAAAATGATTTGGTTTTGATGTTTGTAGGGAGGATCCTTAATCGGTGGCATGTTAGCCTTGTAAATGGACTATTTTTTTCCACACGGGTAGGGACATGTGCGCATGTCTCAATCGTGTTGCTCGAGGGCCATTTTGAAATGAGCCTAGCCAGACAACTGGGACGCACACACGAGCGTGTGCCAAGCCATGTTGCCAAGTCGGTTTCGAGCACAGGTTAGACACACGGGCGTGTGACTGGCCGTGTGGTCCAAGTCAGTAGCCTCCCTAATTTTCACATAGCCTGTGTAACACCCCGTACTCGAGACCGTTGCCGGAGTCGGACACGAGGGGTTTGCAGACTTAAATCACTTATTTGCACAGTCCATTTTAAATTTCCAGACGAGCTGGCTAACTGCGTCACTGTCACCTTAAAAATCATATCTCGAGTTCCAAAACTTGAAAACCAGTTCCGTAAATTTTTCCTAAAACTAGACTCATATGTCCATCTACAAATTTTTTCTAGAATTTTTGGTCGAACCAATTAGTACAGTTTATTAGTTAAAGTCTCCCCTGTTTTAGGGTTTGACTACACTGACCTTTGCGCATTACGACTTGGATATCTCCCTGTACAGGGCTTCAATACTGATGCCGTTTGTTTCTATAGAAACTAGTCTCGAAAAGGAATCTATAAATATATGGCATGACTTCTAATTATTTCTGGTTAATTTATAATGAATTTCCAAAGTCGGAATAGGGAATCCAGAAACCGTTCTGGCCCTATTTCACGAAAACTTAAATATCTCATAATATACTGTTCATATGATCGTTTCGTTAATTTCCTATGAAAATATATTCATCAAGGTTCGATTACATAATTTATTCACTATTTAATTCCATTCCTACTATTTTTATTGATTTTCCACATTCACGTCACTGCTACTATCAGCATCTATTTTTAAGGTAGACTTTACCTATTACAGTTTCCATGATTCAACTAGCCCTTTAGCATATATAGCACAAAATATGATCATGATTAACCATTCCAATGGCTAATCGTTCCCAAACATTTCCATACCTCTTAACGAACATCATACAAGACGATTATAATACTAAGCTCAAAGTGTATATAAGCCATTTTCGCATGGCTATCCAAATTTATACAAAACCAAAGGGTCCATGACCAACAACAAAACCGGTAGTCCTATACATGCCATTTCAAAGTTCAACCAAAAGTGTACCAAAGGGGGCTTTGATAGTGTGGGCGACTTCGACTTCAATAATCCCGAGTCCGATAGTGATTTAACGAAATCTATAAAATAGAGATTCAAAGAACGGAGTAAGCATTTAATGCTTAGTAAGTTTAAGCCATAAAATTAGACACAACTAAAGTGTAGCATTCATATGGCTAAACAGATAATTTCATATGCACAAATTCTCAATATCATACTTCACATTACCAACCCTTATATTCATACACCAAAGATCAACTTAGCCAAAGGTAGGTAGCTCATTTATTGGTGGCGAATACTAATTGTAAGGATCAACTAAATCAATGCATATACGAGACATACCTCATTGTTGGGATTTTACGAGCATATTAATTGAAACTATTACAGCAAGGTCGCTCATTCCCAAGCCAAGTACCTTGAGATTTAACCGGATATAGCTACTCACTCAATGCCTTGGGACATAGCCGGATATTGTAACTCGCACCAATGCCTTGGGACTTAGCCGGATATAGTAACTTCGCACAAATGCCTTGGGACTTAGCCCGAATATAGTAACTCGCACAAATGCCGTCGGGACTTATCCGGATATAGTAACTCGCACAAATGCCTTGGGACTTAGCCGGATATAGTAGCTTCGCACAAATGCCTTGGGACTTAGCCGGAACTAGTCACTAGCGCAAATGCCTTGGGACTTAGCCCGGTTATCATCCAAATATTCATGCACATATCAATAAATCATGACACATCTATATTTCATTTTCATAATTAGATTTCAAACACAAGTCACGTATTAAGCAATCCCATTTTCGGCTCACTAGCCACATACAAACAGCATGGTTTAGTTTGCTTTATGACACGATCTTTATGCACATACGGCTACCCGTCATACGCATAGACTAATTTACTCAACCTATAATTAACAGTAGAATCATCATATCACCGTATATTTGTTATGCTCATACGTCATGACTTAATTAAATCGTAAACTAAGTCTCGTTACTCGAAACTTACCTCGGATGTTGTCGAACGATTTCAGCGGCTATTCGATCACTTTTTCCTTTCCCTTATCCAACTTTGGTTCTCTAAGCTCTTGAGCTAATTCAAACAAATTTAACTTATTAAAGTCTCATTATGCTAGCTTATGGCCGAATATGACAAGGAGTTTGATAGGTCATATGGCCACTTTTAACTCAAATACAAAATGGTCATACGCATTTTTAATCACATTGAGTAATTTAATACAATTAATCTAACATTTCCTCATGTCCACCTTTATGACCGAAAACACACATCATTAACCTAATATCAATTACTAAGCACTTTAGCAATTTCTCCTTGAGCCGATTATCCAAGTCAAGATAGATTCATCATCATGCTTACCTATAACCGAACACATGCAACACCAATCCATCTATTCATTCATGCGTGCATCTTATTCAAGCATGTATATCTACAACCAATTCATCATATAAATGACTATGAATTTACTCAAACAATCTCAATACCACACATGGTGCTCAAGCCCTTTTCAATTTCAAAACTAAGCTAGTACAACTATATACACTAGTAAATCAAACACTAACAATTGCACTTCACCTTACTACCATTTCTCATCCAAATAACGTGAACAACAACCATATTTCTCTTCTACTTCCTACCATGGCGAATGCATCAAAACACCATACCATTTCAATTTTGGTCATGGTTAAACAAAGAACTTAATGTCTAACTCAAAAATGCTAAAAAGAAAATTCAAATGTCATCAATCCACCCTCACATGTATCCTTACAAAGCTTCACTTTTAGCATGCAAATGACATCAACACCAATCCACCTTAGCCGAATATCATCTCCATGACATAGCAAAGATTTGAACCATGGGCTAGGTAGAACTCAAGCTAACAACTAAAAGCATGCATGAATCTCATGGAACAACATCAACATACCTTAACCTAGATACAAGTATGGCCGAACCTCTTCCTAATCCTCTTCCAAGCTGAACATGAAGTAAGAGAGCATCTTCCTTCTTCCTTCCTCCTTAGAACTTTTGGCCAAAAAATGTAAAAGGATGGACACTTTTTTTTTCTTTGTTTTCATCATTTTCCCCTCTATTATTTTATTACCATGCTCCTTATTTTATCACTCCTCCCATGAAACACCAATATAACATGTTTATGACATGTTTTGCCCATCACACTTTGTCCACCCTATTTGTCATGGCCGGCCACTACTAATTAGGGGGGAAATTGACATGCAAGTCCACCCCTTTTATTACATGCACTAATAGATCCTTATGTTTTGACCTACCACATTTCAAAAGTGTTACACATAAGTCCTATTGAATAAATATCATATTCATATAACTTGGTGACTCGGTTTAGCGGTCCTAAAACCGCTTTCCGACTAGGGTCACTTTAAGGCTGTCACAGCCTGGCACACGGGCTTGTCTTGTGGCCATGTGGACAAGTTAGTATGTATGCCCTGTCTTGCCATGGCTTAGAAACATGGGCGTGTCTAACGCAGTGTGAGGCACACGGCTTGTTCACACAGATGTGTGACCTTTGAAACATAGAAAAATGTTTAAGTTTTGAAAAATTTTGTATCTAGTCGGTTTAGTCCTAGCCTCTTCCTAAAGCATGTTTAAGGTCTCGTAGACCTAAGAAAGGGTACTTTATGTTGATGTTTGACTATGATGCTATGATGCTATGATGTTTGTGAAATGAATGTGAAATGTTTCGATATGTCCGGTAATGGCTTGTAACTCTAGTCTGGCGACGGATACGGGTTAGGGGTGTTACACTTTGTATTAGGCTTGGGAGCGATTCAAGGAGTTACTTCATAGGTGTCATCATCATGGGATTCCTCATTGTATCCAGTTGGAGACATTCTATAATGGACTCAATACACATACAAGATTGATAGTAGATGCTTCTGTGAATGGTGCAATTTTGTCTAAGTCTTATAATGAGGCTATGAGATCATGAAAAGGATCGCGAGTAATAACTATCAATGGCCAACAAATCAAACAGCTTCAGAAAGACATGTAGCCGGAGTTCATGAAGTTGAAGCCCTCACTTCGCTATCAGTTCAAGTATCATCTATTTCCTCTATGTTAAAATAGTTTACCACTAATAGTGCTAATAATTTTGCAGCTCAGTCACCAAGCCTATACGAAGTAGTTTCCTATGTGTACTGTGGGAAAGGTCATTCTTTTGTGAATTATCCATCAAATCTCGAGTTAGTGTACTATGTGGGGAACTAACATCAAAATAGATTGGACAAGGACCCCAGTTCAACTTCTATAATCCTTCATGGCGTAATCATCCTAACTTTTCTTGAAGCAACTAAGGAAATGGACCGAACTACAACTCATTGCAAACTCAACCAATCTCAAGGTTTTAATCAGCAAGCTCCAAGACCACCTCAAGTTGAGGCATCAAACAGTTTGGAGAACTTGTTGAAAGCGTACATGGAAAAGAATGACGCTTTGATCCAAAGCCAAGCAACAACACTGAAAAATTTGGTAAATGAAATGGGTCAGTTAGCTACAGAGCTTCGTAATAGACCATAAGGGAACTTTCCAAGTGATACTAAGAATTTAAGAAATTTGGGTAAAAAACATATCAAGGCAGTGGCATTGCAAAGTGGTAAAATTCTAGAACCCCGATTAATTGATGTCGAAGATAAGCCCGTTGAGAATAATCAACCAATTTTTGAAATTCCTACACCAAAGGAACTAGAATTTGTAAAGACTGACAAGGTAAATCCTAACTTAGTAAATTCAGATACTTTAACATCTTCTTTGGATACAGATTTACCTAATCAGAAAAGTTGTCCAGTTCAACCGAAAGTTCTATCACCTCCATATCCGTAAAGATTGCAGCAACACAAGCAGAAATAAGAGGTTCTATTCAAGAAGTTTTTGGACGTTTTGAAGCAGTTACACATCAATATTCCATTGGTGGAGGCTTTACAACAAATGCCAAATTATGTGAAGTTTATGAAGGATATACTGTCCAAGAAGAAATGACTGAGTGAGTATGAGACTGTTAGCTTGACAAAGGAGTGCAATACATTTCTACAGAACAAACTGCCACTGAAATTGAAAGACCCAGGAAGCTTTACTATACCCTGTAACATTGGTGAATCTTATTGTGGTAAAGCTTTGTGTGATTTAGGAGCAAGTATCAACTTGATGCCTAAGTCTATTTTCAAGATGTTAGGGATAGGTGAAGTAAGACCTACAACTGTGATGCTTCAGCTAGCGGATCGATCTTTAGCCAATCCCAAGAGAAAGATCGAAGATGTTTTGGTAAGAGTCAATAAATTTATTTTTCCTACTGATTTCATTATCTTAGATTTTGAAGCAAATAAGGAAGTGTCAATCATCCTTGGGAGACCTTTCATAGCCACGGGAAGAATGTTAATTAATGTACAGAAAGGTGAACTCACCGTGCGAGTTCAAGACGATCAGGTAACCTTTAACATTCTTAAAGCGATGAAATTTCCCGATCCGACAAAAGAGTGTTCAATTATGGAAGAGATAGAAACCTTGGTTTCTTTGGCAAGAAATTCAGAAGAAGATCCATTAGAGAAAGCCTTAGATCTTGACCCTTTGGAGGATGAAGAAGGTGAAGAAAACATGGTTTTGATGGAAGCTAATTTGAGAAATTTTATTCAATCCACACTATTTGAACCGTTTGAGTTGGAAGTCAGAGAATTTGTGCAACCCAAGTTGTCAATCGAAGAACCACCTAAACTCAAATTAAAGGTATTTCCTTCCCATTTGAAATATGTTCATTTGGGTGACTTTTCTACTTTGCCTGTGATTATTTCAACAGAATTGTCGAAAGACCGAGAGGAGCAACTAATTGCTATTCTAAAGAAATTTAAGAAAGCAATTGGTTGGACCATAGCTGATATTTCGAGGTATAAGCCCTTCTTTTTGCATGCCAAATATTATTTTAGAAGAAGGTGAAAGAGCTCAAATTGATGGGAAAAGGAGGTTCAATCCTATTATGAAAGAAGTTGTGAGAAACGAAGTGATCAAATGGTTAGATGTAGGAATCATCTATCCTATTTCAGATAGTTCGTGGGCAAGTCCGGTGCAGTTTGTGCCGAAGAAAGGTGGAATCATGATTGTCGAAAATAAGCATAACGAGTTAATTCCAACGAGAACTATTACCAATTGGAGAATCTGTATTGATTATAGAAAATTGAACAAAGCCACTCGTAAAAACCATTTTTCATTGCCTTTTATGGATCAGATGTTAGATCGACTGGCAGGTAATGAATTCTAGTATTTTTTAGATGGCTATTTGGGATATAACCAAATAGTTGTAGCCCTGGAAGACCAACATAAAACAACTTTTACTTGTCAATACGGTACATTTGCTTTTAGGCATATGCCTTTTGGTTTATGCAATGCACCCACAACATTTCAACGATGCATGATGGCAATATTCACCGATATTGCTGAAAATTTTGTTGAGGTTTTCATGGATGATTTTTCTATTTTTGGTAACACTTATGATATTTGTTTGAGTAATTTGGATAAGGTACTGAAGAGATGCGAACTTGTCCTTAACTGGGAAAAATGCCATTTTATGGTTAAGGAAGGGATTGTCTTAAGGCATTAAATCTCAAAGGGAGGAATTGAAGTCGATAAAGAAAAGGTGGACGTAATTCAAAGATTACAAACCCCAATGAATGTGAAAGGAGTCAGAAGTTTCTTAGGCCATGCCGGTTTTCACTTAAGGTTTATCAAAGATTTCCCAAAAATTTGTAAACCATTGTGTTTATTATTAGAGAAAGATATAGTGCTTGATTTCAACAAAGTATGTTTGGAAGCTTTTGAAGATCTAAAGAAATGGTTAATCCCAGCCCCAATAATTGTTACACCTGATTGGAACTCACCTTTTGAGTTAATGTGCGATGCAAGTGATTATGCCGTTGGAGCTGTGATGGGTCAAAGAAGAAACAAAGTGTTTCACCCTATTTACTATACAATTATCTGGTAATCGAAAAGGAACTCTTTCCAATAGTTTTTGCTTTTGAAAAATTCCACACATATCTTTTAGGTACCACATTTAAAGTATTTACTGACCATGTGGCCATTAAATACTTGCTCACGAAGAAAGATGTGAAACCGAGGCTAATTTGTTGGATACTATTACTTCAAGATTTGACCTTGAGGTCCAAGATAGAAAAGGTGTTGAAAATCAAATAGCTGATCATCTGTCGAGGTTGAAACAAGATGAGGGAACTCAATCATGTGTGCCTATCAACGAGAATTTCCCAGATGAGCACTTATTTGAGGTAAATCGAATTCATGAAACACCTTGGTTTGCTGATTTTTCCAATTATCTTGCACGTGGAATAATTCCTCGAGAACAAAGGAAAAAATTCCTTCATGATAGTCAACATTATTTTTGGGAGGATCCGTTTTTGTTTAAACAATGTGCAGATAATATAATCTGAAAGTGTGTAGCTAAAAGTGAGATTGCTGAGATCTTGTATCATTGCAATTCATCTCCAATCGGGTGACACTTTGGTAGTTCACGTACTGCAGCAAAGGTTTTGCAACCAAGTTTCTTTTGGCTTACGCTATTTAAAAATGCCTATACTTATGTGATGAACTTGGATAAATGCCAAAGGACTGAAAATGCAACATCCCGAAATAGGGCCTAGTTGGAATAGTGGTTTCGGGACCACAAATTCGACAGCAAAAATATTTATTTTATGATTATTATGAGGCCTAGAATATGAGCATATGCATGTGTTAAAGTTTTATGAAGAAATTCTAAGTATAAGGTGTCCAATTGGAAATTAGAGACTAGATTGAATAAATTGCAAAACTTGGATTGTAGAAGCAAATTGTATAAAATTGCTATAGATTATGAATTAGAAGGTCTTGGAGATCAATTTGCCCAAATTCTAAATTTTTGGACAAAAAAGGGCTTGCATGGATAAAATTTTAAAGAAAGGGCATAAGGGCATTTTGGTCATTTGTCATTTTAATGAAATAAAAAGGGAAAAATTGAGCAAAAATATGCTCATCTTCTGCCCATAGCTGCCGAAATTTGGAGGACACCATAGCTAGGGTTTCTTCAATTTTTAAGCTCAATAGTAAGTGCTCCCAAGCCTCGTTTTTCATGTTCTTTGTATTTTTGAAATCCCGGTAACTTGCTCTCTCCATTTCTACCCATATTTCATGCTAGGGTTCATGTTCAAAAATTTACCCATGCATGAGTTATTGGTATTTTGATGGATTACGGAGGAATATGAAAGATAAATGTGTCTTAAACATCTTTTCCTAGTTGGTTTTTATGAGAAACCCTTATAGGGACTATTTTTCAAAAGATGTAAATGTGTGGTAGAAATGAGGAAAATAATGAAAAATGTGGGTTGCCATAAGAGAGAAAAATGTTTGTTTAGGCTTGGGTAAGATAGAGATTGCATGTGTTTCATTATAAGAGCCCAGGGACTAAATCGTAAAAATGTCAAAGGTTAGGGGCAAAACGGTCATTTGGATCGGGAGTAGATATTAAACTTGAAATGTATATTGTGGGTATTAATGAGCTAATTTGTTGTCATAGACCATGAGGAATAAATTTCGGAGACCGATCAAGGTAAATACAAGGTTTCGGAATAACCGAAACATAACTCTGAAACTGTTACCAGGTAAGTTCGGATAACTTAAAGTAAACCCCTAATATGCATGATTGTATGATTTATGAATGCATGATGACTGCATTATTAATGGCATGAAAATGCCTCAAATGCATATTTGATAATGACTTGTTGATAACCATCTCTGTTGAGGTTAAAAAGGGAATTCGATGGATAAACCATGTTTTACATGTGGAAGGAGATCCTGCATGTGTTGTAGCAAGGATTTAGCTCGGATGGGTAATCCGTGATCTAGAGTATGGAAAGGAATCTAACCCAGACGAGTGTTCCTTGAATGATCAAGAGTATGAGTGCATTGTGGATTTAGCCCAGACGGGTAATCCAATTAGGATCTGAATTTAGCCTGGACTAGTAACTCAAATTCGAGCTCATTAAGGGTGTTGGTCGTTATAAGGGATTTAGCCTGGACTGGCAATCCCAACATCACCCTATGAATGCATACAATAGGGGATTTAGCCTGGACTGGTAATCCTGCCATATGATGTGAGGTTCGCGAGAGCGTATATATGGAAAGATCATTTGAATGAATTGACGGATAATGGGCATTCCATCGAGATTTCCTAAAAACTCAACGAGATTAACGTAGGATACATGTATGAATGAAATGTTGAAGGATGAGCTCATCTAGTTAAGTTACATGATACATGATTATGTGACTAACTCATTGATTGAGTGCATGTGATAGGAAATCATTTCATATTGGATGATTTCATGATTTAAGTATGGATGTATGCTAATTACTCGGTAAGTTTACTCTTTGGTTATTCGAGCTTACTCAGCATGAAAATGCTTACCCCTCTTTTTCCCTATTTTATAGAGCTCGATGACTCATAAGGATTGAAAGATAGTTGGGAGAAGCAACACACTATTAACTAAACAAGCTTTGGTATAAAGACTCTGTTTATTTTGTTCAATGGCTTGTATAGTATTTTTGAGTATTTTTTTATATGTGTCATTTGAATTGCCCAGTAAAGGCGTGTAAAAATATGGTAATCTCTTTGTATATAGCCATGAGAATTGGCTTAATTTAAGTAGGCTATGACCTATGATTTTATGCATGGTTTTAATTACAAATGATTGGTTACTATCAATTGGCAATGAATCATATGAATGAGCCAATTTCAGATGGATTAATGAATATGGGAACCCATGGCACTAAATAGGAAATAACCATTTATGTATGAAACCAATGATATGAGGTTTCCATACAACTATTTTCATTTAGGTTATTTACAAGTGTATAATCATTCTTTCTCTCAAACTTGGTAACCATTAGGCACAAGTAGTAGAAAGGGGTGACTAAAGGCTTGGAAAATAGCCTATTAAGGTCCACATGGTCGGACACACGCCTGTGTGTCTAGGCCGTGTGGGACACACGGTTCTCTCCCATGGGCGTGTGTTATGGCCGTGTGCCCCCTGCACTTAAAATATTAGCTCAAAGTTGTACACGGGTAGGCCACACAGGCGTGCGCCATGGCTGTGTTAAAATGACAGTTTCGTCCACGGGTAGGCAGCACGGGCGTGTTCCATGGCCGTGTTGATAATTCAATGTTGCCCATGATTGAAGAGCATGGGCGTGCCCCAAGATACACGGGGGCGTGTGAGTCCACACCACTTACCTACACGCACGTGTGTCCCTTTATGTTAAGGAAAATTTTCTGAGGAGCCCAAAATTAATCGAACATGCCCGTATTTGTCCCGCATTGCCTTCTGATATGTTATAGGTCTCAAAGGCCTATACAAGGGACAAGATGTTCATGATTGAAAGGTTTTAAATTCAAATGAAATTTTGTGACCCGAATTAGTATATTGAAAGTGTAAAGTTCAAGTAATTCCTCGAGCCCTGTCTCGGTGTTGGATACGAGTTAGGGGTGTCCAGGTTTAGTCGGTTATAGGACTACCATAGGGGACGTTAAAGGTTCGCTATACATGCCATTACTAAAATGTTGATAGTGTGACATCTCCTAATTGTTTAAACTGTTTTGAATATTGCAAATGTCTTCCAATCAAGCATAAGATGAGTCTGAGGGAGCCGAGAGCCATGCTCCGGCTTTCGTACAACGAGCTGTATCTAGTAGTAGTAGAAGGCTAATGTTAGAAGGCCGAGAAGAGGCCCGAGATGCCTTCTTTGATATGATGGATGAATGGTTTGGGGATTATCTACGGAATTGCCACAATATACCAAGACCATCCTGCACCCTAACCAACCTAATGAGGATGTGCCACGAGGTATGGCACCGGTGAGAATCGGTAAAGCCCCTGTAGATAAGCTTAGAAAGTATGGGGCTAAAGAATTCAGAGCTAAAGTTGATAATGACGCTGAAAGAGCCGAGTTTTGGCTCAAAAATACTACACGGGTGTTAGATGATTTGTCATGCACACCTGAGGAATGTTTGAAGTGTGCTGTGTCCCTTTTGAAGGACACTGCATACAATTGGTGGAAAATCATATCCTCGGTAGTGCCAAAGGAAAATATTACTTGGAATTTCTTCCAAGCAGAGTTTAGGAAGAAATATATTAGCCAACAGTTTTTGAACTCAAATCGAAAGGAGTTCCTGAAACTCAAACAAGGTAACAAGACTATAGCGGAATACGAGAGAGAGTTCATACGACTAAGTCAGTATACAACCGAATGGGTCCAAACGGAATCCAAAATGTGTAACTACTTTGAGGAAGGTCTGAATGAGGACATCAAGTTGTTGATTGGGATATTAGAAATACGGGAGTTTGCCGCATTGGCCAGTCTAGCCAAGAAGGCTGAGGAACTTAATAATGAAAGAAAACAAGCTAAAAGAGAGGCTCGAGCTGCAAGCAAGAGGTCTAACATTAAAACACTCTCATTCTCTACGAAGAAAGCTAGTAGCCTGCATGAACGCTCCACTTCGTCAGTGGGATATTTGGGTAGATTGAGAAGCTCTAAATGACGAGGTCAAAAGTCTTCCTCCCCGATGGAGACTAGTGTGGGGAGTGTAGAGGATAAAAATTTGAAGTGTAAAAGCTGCAACAATTTTCACTTCGGAGACTGCCAAATGAAAAATGGCGCATGTTTCAGATGTGGTTCACTTGATCATTTTCTCAGAGACTGCCCAGAACGAGCTGAAAAAGATGAGGAATTAGCTCTGAAGTCGAATGCTCCTATTCCACGAGGTAGACCTCCGAAATACCCTGGGAGTGCTAGTGGCAGTCGAGTTGTGACAAAAGATGCTGCAAAATTAGAGGTTCGAGCCCCAGCAAGAACATATGCAATACGTGCTCAAGAGGAAACTGCTGCTTCTGATGTTATTACGAGTACCTTCTTTCTTTTTAATATAAGTGTTGTTGCTTTAATTGACCCGGGATCAACGCATTCATATAACTGCACGAGATTGGTGTCTAGTATGAACATACCTATTGAACATACGGAAGAAATTATTAGAGTGTCGAATCCACTAGGCAGATCAACCCTAATTGATAAAGTCTGTAAGAATTGTCCTTTGACGATTCAAGGTTGTTGTTTCCCGGCTAACCTTATGTTGTTACCATTTGATGAATTTGATGTAATACTTCGTATGGATTGGTTAACCCTTCATGATGTAACTGTGAATTGTGGTAGTAACTATATTAAGTTAAGATTCCAGGATGGTAAGGTTCTACGAGTCAAATCAAGAGAATTGGGTTCGTCGCCGGTTGTAATCACGACAATGGTTGCCCAGAGATATATGAGGAAAGGATACGAAGCGTACCTTGCGTTTGTGATGAACACTAAGGAAATTGCATTCAAGATTGAGTCTGTGCCGATAGTATGTGAGTATCCAGATGTGCTTCCGGGAGAATTACCTGGGGTACCTCCTGAAAGGGAGATAAAGTTTGGTATTGAGTTAATGCTAGGGACGACTCCCATTTCTATTGCTCCGTACATAATGGCACCAACTGAGTTAAAAGAGTTGAAGGTACAATTTTAAGAACTGACAGATAAAGGATTTGCAAGGCCAAGTTTTTCACCTTGGGGTGCCCCCGTGTTGTTCGTGAAGAAGAAAGATAGGTTGGTAAGGTTATGTATCGATTATCGGCAATTGAATAAGGTGACTATCAAGAATAAGTATCCTTTGCCAAGGATCAATGATATTTTTGACCAATTGTGATGAGCGACCATATTCTCCAAGATAGACTTGAGGTCTGGCTATTATTAGTTGCGAGTTAAAGACTCGGATGTACCCAAGGCAGCTTTCAGAATGAAGTATGGCCATTATGAATTTATTGTCATGCCGTTTGGGCTGACGAATGCACCGGCCGTGTTTATGGATCTAATGAATAGGATCTTTCAGCCATATTTGGATAAGTTTGTAGTTGTGTTTATTGACGACATTTTTATCTACTCTAGAGATGAGACAGAGCATGCAAAGCATCTAAAAATTGTGTTGCAGACCTTTCAGGAAAAGTAACTATATGCTAAGTTTAGCAAAAGTGAATTTTGTCTCCAGAAAGTTGGATTTTTGGGTCATGTAGTTTCGGGTGAAGGCATCCGAGTTGATCCAAGTAAAATTTCTGCAATTGTTGAATGGAAATCGCCTAAGAATGTAACCGAGGTTAGAAGCTTTTTGGGCTTAGCCAGTTACTATCGAAGGTTTGTAAAAGGATTCTCCATAATAGCGACTCCAATGATGAAGCTGCTACGAAAGACGTTAAGTTTGAATGGATGGAGAAGTGTCAGTAAAGTTTTGAAAAGTTAAAGACATTGCTGACCGAAGCTCCTGTTTTAGTGCTACCTGAACTGGGAAAAGAATTTGTGATCTACAGTGATGCATCTTTAAATGGATTGGGTTGTGTGCTTATGCAAGATGGCAAGGTGATAGCCTATGCTTCACAGCAATTGAAGCCTCATGAGAAGAATTATCCAACCCATGACCTAGAGCTTGCTGCTATTGTTTTTGCCTTAAAAATTTGGAGACATTATTTGTATGGTGAGACTTGCCGTATATTCACGGACCACAAGAGTTTGAAATACTTGATGACTCAGAAAGAATTAAATTTGAGACTGCGGAGATGGTTAGGATCAATTAAAGATTATGATTTGATTATAGACTATCACCCCAGAAAGGCGAATGTGGTCGCCGATGCATTGAGTAGAAAATCCATGTATGCCTTGAGAGCCATGGATACTCGTTTGACATTGCTTGATGATGGTTCAGCTTTGGCTGAGATGGAGGCTAGGCCGACATTTCTGTAGGAAATGCATGATGCTCAGTTTAATGATGATGACTTGCAAGAAAAAAGGGCTCAATGTGAGTCTGGTATTGAGACCGATTTCTGAATTAGTCTTGATGGATGTTTGATGTTCAAAGATAGGGTTTGTGTACCCAAAGACAATGAAATTATTCGAAAGATTTTGCAAGAAGCACATAATAGTCGTTTGTCATTTCTCCCAGGAAGTACCAAAGTGTACAACGATTTAAAAAAGATGTACTGGTGGAACAGCATTAAAAAAGAAATTTCTGAATTTGTATCGAAATGCCTGGTATGTCAGCAAGTTAAAGCTGAACATCAAGTGCCTTCAAGTCCGCTACAGCCTGTAATGGTCCCCAAATGGAAGTGGGACAAAGTTACCATGTATTTCGTGACAGGATTACCTTTGACTCTAAAAAAGAAAGATGCCATATGGGTGGTAGTGGACAAACTGACAAAGTTGGCTCATTTTATCCCGGTAAGGATGGATTATTCCCTTGATAGATTGGCCAATTTGTACATTTCTGAGATAGTAAGATTGCACGAGTACCACTGTCAATTATTTCAGATAGAGACTCGAGGTTCACTTCGAGATTCTAGAAGAGGTTACAAGAAGCCTTGGGTACAAAGTTGAGCTTTAGCATAGCTTTTCACCCTCAGACCGATGGTCAGTCTGAGCGGATGATTCAGATTCTCGAGGACATGTTGCATTGTTGCATCCTTGAGTTTCAGGGTAGTTGGGAAAAATATCTGCCATTGGTAGAATTTGCCTACAACAATAGTTACCAAACAAGTTTGAAGATGGCACCTTACGAGGCCTTGTATGGTAGGAAATGTCGAACTCCATTGTACTGGATAGAACTCAAGGAAAATTAGATTCATAGAGTTGATCTGATTAAAGAAACTGAAGAAAAAGTTAAAGTGATACGTGATTGTTTAAAAGCGGCATCAGATAGGCAAAAGTCTTATGCTAATTTGAAAAGAAAGGAAATTGAGTTTCAAGTTGGAGATAGAGTATTCTTGAAAGTATCTCCATGGAAAAAGGTATTGAGATTTGGTCGGAAAGGTAAACTGAGTCCACGATTTATCTGGCCATAAGAGATCATCAAAAGAGTTGGACAATTAGCCTATCGTTTGGAGTTGCCACCCGAACTGGAAAAGATTCATGATCTGTTCAATGTATCCATGTTAAGGAGATACGGATCAGACCCCTCTCATGTAATTTCACCGACTGAGATCGAAATTCTACCGAATATGACCTATGGAGAAGAACCGGTTAAGATATTGGCTTGTAAAGTTAAACAATTGAGAAATAAAGATGTGGCTCTTGTAAAAGTTTTATGGCATCGACGTGGTGTAGAAGAAGCCACATGGGAGCCAAAAGAAACCCTGAGAAGCCAATATCCAAATCTGTTTTCTAGTCAGAATAGGGCCTAGTCAGAATAGTGGTTCTGGGGCCACAAATTCAACAGCAAAAATATTTATTTTATGATTGTTATGAGGCCAAGAATATGAGTATATGCATGTGTTAAAGTTTTATGAAGAAATTCTAAGTATAAGGTGTCCAATTGGAAATTAGGGACTAAATTGAATAAATTGCAAAACTTAGATTCTAGAAGAAAATTGTTCGAAATTGCTATCGATTATGAATTAGAAGGTCTTGGAGATCAATTTGCCCAAATTCTAAATTTTTGGACAAAAATGGGCTTGCATGGATGAAATTTTAAAGAAAGGGCATAAGGGCATTTTGGTCATTTTGGTCATTTGTCATTTTAATGAAATAAAAAGGGAAAAATGGAGCAAAAATAAGCTCATCTTCTTCCCATAGCTACCGAAATTTGGAGGACACCATAGCTAGAAGCTCAATAGTAAGTGCTCCCAAGCCTCGTTTTTCATGTTCTTTGTATTTTTGAAATATCGGTAGCTTGCTCTCTCCATTTCTACCCATATTTCATGCTGGGGTTCATGTTCAAAAATTTACCCATGCATGAGTTATTGGTATTTTGATTCATTATGGAGGAATATGAAAGATAAATGTGTGTTAAACATCTTTTCCAAGTTGGTTTTTATCAGAAACCCTTATAGGGACTATTTTTCAAAAGATGTAAATTTGTGGTAGAAATGAGGAAAATAATGAAAAATGTGGGTCGCCATAAGAGAGAAAAATGTTTAGTTAGGCTTGGGTAAGATAGAGATTGCATGTGTTTCATGATACGAGCCTAGGGACTAAATCGTATAAATGTCAAAGGTTAGGGGCAAAACGGTCATTTGGACTGTTGGTAGATATTAAACTTGAAATGTATAATGTCAGGTATTAATGAGCTAAATTTGTTGTTATAGACCTCGAGGAACAAATTCCAAAGACCAATCGAGGCAAATACAAGGTTTTGGAATAACCGAAACATAACTCTGAAACTCTTACCAGGTAAGTTCGGATAACTTAAAGTAAGCCCCTAATATGCATGATTGTATGAGTTATGAATGCATGATGATTGCATTATTAATGGCATGAAAATGCATGAAATGCGTCTTTGATAATGACTTGTTGATAACCGTCTTCGTTGAGGTTAAAAAGGGAATTCGATGGATAAACCATGCTTTACATGTGAAAGGAGATCCTGCATGTGTTACAGCAAAGATTTAGCCCAGACGGGTAATCCGTGATCTCGAGTATGGAAAGAAATCTAACTCAGATGGGTGTTTCTTGAATAATCAAGCCTCCCAAAAAATATGAGTGCATTATGGATTTAGCCCGGACGGGTAATCTGATTAGGATCTGAATTTAGCTTGGACTAGTAACTTAGATCTGAGCTCATTAAGGGTGTTCATCGTTATAAGGGATTTAGCCTGGACTGGCAATCCCGACATCACCCTAGTCCATACAATGGGGGATTTAGCCTGGACTGGTAATCCCGCAATATGATGTAAGGTTCGCGGGAGCACATGTATGGAAAGATCATTTGGATGAATTGACGGATAATGGGTATTCCATCAAGATTTCCTAGAAACTTAACGAGATTAACGTAGGATGCATGTATGAATGAAATGCTGAATGATGAGATCATCTAGTTAAATTACATGATACATGATTATGTGACTAACTCATTGATTGAGTGCATGTGATAGGAAATCTTTTCATATTGGATGATTTTATAATTTAAGTATGGATGCATGCTAATTACTTGGTAAGTTTACTCTTCAGTTATTCTAGCTTACTAAGCATGATGCTTACCCCTCTCTTTTCCCTATTTTACAGAGCTCGAGGACTCATAAGGATTGGAAGACAGGTGGGAGAAGCAACACACTATTAACTAAACAAGCTTTGGTATAAAGACTCTGTTTAATTTGTTCAATGGCATGTATAGTATTTTTGAGTATTTTGTTATATGTGTCATTTGAATTGCCTAGTAAAGGCATGTAAAAATATGTTTATCACTTTGTATATGGACATGAAAATTGGTTTAATTTAAGTAGGCTATGACCTATGATTTTATGCATTGTTTTAACTACAAATGATGGGTTACTATCAATTGGTACTGAATCACATGAATGAGCCAATTTTAGATGGATTAATGAATAAGGGAACCCATGATACTAAAAGGAAATAACCATTTATGTATGAAACCAATGATATGAGTTTTCCATACAACTATTTTCATTTAGATTTTTTACAAGTGTATAATCATTTCATTTAGATTATTTACAAGTGTATAATCATGCTTTCTCTGAAACTTGGTAACCATTAGGCACAAGTAGTAGAAAGGGGTGACTAAAGGCTTGGAAAATAGCCTATTAAGGTCCACATGGTCAGACACACAGGCGTGTGTCTAGGCAGTGTGGGACACACTGTTCTCTCCCATGGGCGTGTGTTATGGCCGTGTGTCCCCTGCACTTAAAGTATTAGCTCAAAGTTGTACACGGGTAGGCCACACCGGAGTGCGCCATGGCCATGTTAAAATGACAGTTTCGTCTACAGGCAGGTAGCACGGCCGTGTTCCATGGCCGTGTTGATAAGTCAGTGTTGCCCACGGTTGAAGAGCATGGGTGTTCCCCAAGATACACGGGCGTGTGAGTCCACACGGCCCACCTACACGGGCGTGTGTCCCTTTATGTTAAGGAATTTTTTTTGAGGAGCCCAAGGTTAATAGAACATTCCCGTATTTGTCCTGCATTGCCTTCCGATATGTTATAGGTCTCGAAGGCCAATACAAGGGACGAGATGTTCATGATTGAAAGGTTTTAAATTCAAATGAAATTTTGTGACCCGAGTTAGTATACTGAAAGTGTAAAGTTCCAGTAATGCCTCGAGCCCTGTCCCAGTTTTGGATACGGGTTAGGGGTGTTACAGAAAATATATCAAAGAGGAATAAGATGCCCTTGACAAACATTTTGGAGATTGAATTATTCGATGTGTGGGGTATTGACTTGTTGTAACAGCCCTATTTAGACCCTAAAAGGAACGGTGGTTTCGAGACCATGAATCCGAGTCAGAAAAATATTTAAAAATTATTTTCGATGTTTATTTTCTTTGAATTTATATCTGTGAAATTTTCGTGATTTAATTTTGTCGTTTAGGTATCCAATTAAATAAAAGGACTTAATCACGTAAATTAAAATTTTGATGGTTAAAAGCGTAAGGGCTGAATTGTTAGTGGCTTTCTAAATGGAAGCCTTTATGTTGCAATTAGCCTAATTGAGGAAAGAATGGATGGTAATGGGTATGTTATATATGATTTTATAATTTTATTACTAAGGTTATAATAGTAAAATAGGTAATAATAAGTAAATAATATAAACATATAACTAAAAAGCCAAAGTTTTATTTTATTCTCATGACCGAATATGAAAAACATAAAGAAAAGAATAAGTTTTCAAGGGTTCGACCATCTCCCAAGTTGATTCAAGGTTCGTTTTTACTCAATTTTTGATAATTTTTACATTTTTGAGATCGTTGCTTCGACTACTACAAAACCCATGCTTGAATTTTTTATTTTGATGAATATTTTGAGTTGTGTCATTGTTGAGAGCTTGTGATTTTTGTTGTTTGATGGTGAAATATGAAAGATATGTTTTAGATTAACATATTTTGTATTGGAGTTTTTGATGATTTTAAGTAATTAGGACTAAATTGCAAAAATAATAATTTGAGGGACTAAAATGTGAAATAAATGAAAATTATGGGCTTTTATGAACACTAGGAATATTCGGCCAAACATGGGTATCTTGAAATTTTGAATATTTTGTGTTTTGTGAAATAGGGACTAAATTGTAAAAAGTGTAAATGTCAGGGGTAAAATGGTAATTTTCCCATTTATGTGTTTTTGGATTAAATTTAATGAAAATATGTTTGAATGAGCTTAATTTGAATATTTTTAGATCAAGAACTAAAGAAATCGGATATGGATCAGGGAAAAGCGAAAGTTGTCGACTAGTCGTCCCGTTCCGTTTTACATCGTCAGATGTAAGTTTATAGGCAAATAGACGTGTTTAATTGTAGATAAATGCTATATATATATGCTGGTTGAAAAATATGAATTTATATATGCTTATGTCGATTGTGAATAAGCTTGGTAACCATGTTCAAGCATTCGTTTCGACCGAGTTTCGACGTCCGAAAGCCCCGTATGAACCTTAGGAATAGCTAGGATACATATGTCATGACATAGGATTTTGATATGTGATGTGTGAGTAAGACCATGGCATCAATATGTGACTCCAATATATGTGTACGAGTAAGACCCTATCTGGGACAGTGGCATCGATATGTGGTTACATGTAAGACCACGTCTGGGACTTTGGCATTGTACGATATATGTGTGATTATCCGAGTGTCCTATCCAATTCCGAATGGTTCATAGGGCATCGATAAGCTGTGATCAAATGTGCAAAAGTGAGTTAAAATGATTAGGTATGAGTTAGTTTATTACCTATTTGACATAAAGTGAGTAAGTTACTGAATCTTTGATGCAAACATATTTGAAGTAAAGTAAAAATTATATGTGAATGTGAAAAAAAGTATTCAGCCTTGTAAATATTTAATATGAACATTATTGAAATTATTTTTGAATATATGCAATTGGTAGTATATTTGGCCATTGATATAAATATATGTATGATTGTTATACTTCGACTTACGAGGTATGCATATAAATGTATATGTATTTGGTATGAAAAATGTGTTTTGGCTTGGCCATTGAAAGATAGTTAGTAATGTATCTTTATATATAAAAGTGTTCATTCGGTCATTACCGTGTTTATGCATAATGTGCTATATTTTAATTTATGAGTATACACATATGTGCTCACATATTGATGTATAGCTTTGAAATTGAAGGATATTTTGCTTATAAATATGTATGTGTATTCGCCATATAATATAAATATGTATGTGATTATTATCCTTGACCTATGAATTTATGCATATAAGAGTATATATACTAGTTATGATAAAGATATTTTGGTTTGGAAATTGAATGATAGTTTGATGAAATATATATATGTTCATTCGCCATGAATAATATACATGTGGAAGTACATATAAAATACATGAATTTGTAAGCTTAAGATTTAAAGTAACTATGATAGTATAATTTGGTTTAGTTTAAATGATTTGATTATGTAATTACGTTGTTTATTTGCTTATGAATTACTATGCTATAAAAGCTTACTCTGTGTGTGTTCATGTTTACCTCTGTTTTATAGATTTTGGATTCAAGTTTTGAGCTCGAGAATCGTCAGAGAAGCTTATCACATTATCGACTGTCTTCGGTATTTTATAAGCTGAGTTTTCGAACCTATGGCATGTAAAGGCTAGATTGTAATTTGAAATGTTGGATTTTGGTTTTGTATAATCTAAGCCATGCGAAAATGGCTAACCCTTTTATGTTTGAATTTGGTTATGTTAAGTATAATTAAATTCATTTTAGTCAGAAGGTTATGTGCTATGAATGTATAATATTTTTGTTAGGTACTACACGCTTTGGAAATGGTTGACAACTTAGGATATGCATGTGAATATTCGGCTAAGGTTATTCACGGATAGAAGTATATGTGATATTTGATTGAAGTGCTTGATGATTTGGATGTGGTTTGAAAGAGTCGGACATGATATACTTATAGTATGAATCATGTTGATGTGTCACTCTTAGTTAAAATGATTCTATTTTTGCATTTATGTATCTAAGTATTTGATGCATCTGTCATGGTACAAATATATATACCTATTCGTAAGTATATTGGTTGATTCGGCTATGCTATTTATATATAAATATGTGTGAAGTTGGTTAATATGCTTTGTTAAAATGAGACAATAAATATGGTTAATTATAATGCTCATGGTTATGTTCAATTTATGTAATGTTAAGGAGTTTGGTTTATATGCGTAAGCCACAAGGTAAATAATGGTTATTTTGTTAACTAAGGTATAACATGTATTAGATAGGTGATATTCAAGAGTATATGTGTTTTATGTAATGTTTAAATGTCCGGATTGGTCGTAAAAAGACTAGTGGTGTATATAATTTTTGGCATGTAAAATGAGTGCAATTTAAGTCGCTACTATGTTATAAAATGGTGAACTATAAATAATTGATTAAGTATACTTTTACTATGTGAACTAAGCTTGGTTAGCATCATTATTGATGTTCGGCAATAGTTCCATTTCATTATGATTAAAATGTGTATAAGTTTTAATTATTCATTGAAATTTATTTGATCATTTATGGATTATTAATGCCGTATAAGTTAATTTCTAAAATGCCTTGTGTTAGATTTTATTTGATTTAAATTTATACATGTATAGAAATATGACATAAAAATTATGGATGTTTCTTAGATATTCGAATATCATTAACATGTTCATTATATGGTTTTAATTTTTATTATGTATTATGTATTAATAATTTCATGATTAACAATTAATTAGACATTCGTTTACCTAGATGAATATGAATTGTGTGAATGTTGAGAGTCATGCTTTTGTTCAGTAATACCTCAGGACCCTATTCCGACAACGGATACGGGTTAGGGGTGTTACACTTCTTAGGCCCGTTTCCTTCTTCGTATGGGAACAAATACATCTTATTTGCTGTAGATTATGTATCCAAGTGAGTTGAAGCTGAAGCATACCCTACAAATGATGCTAGGGTAGTCATGTAATTCCTGCATAAGCATTTGTTTACACGATTTGGGACACCAAGAGCTATTATTAGTGATGAAGGTTCTCACTTTGTGAACAAATGGCTTAAGTGGTTGCTTGAAAAATATGATGTGAAGCATAAGATTGCTACACCCTCAGTCCAATGGGCAAGTTGAGACAGTGAACCGTGAAATCAAATGTATTGTTGAAAAGGTAGTACGCCCTAGTAGAAAAGATTGGTCTTGAAGGCTCGGTGATGCATTATTGGCCTATCAAATGGCATTTAAGACACAGTTAGGAATGACTCCTTATCGGTTAGTTTTTGGGAAGGCATGTTATTTTCCATTAGAGTTGGAGAATAGAGCTAACTGGGCCTTGAAGCAATTGAACTTTGAGCTTAAACAAGCTAGTGAGAGAAGAGTGTTACAACTTGATGAGTTGGATGAGCTGATGTTGTTTTCCTATGAGAATGCCAAAATGTGTAAAGAAAGATCAAAGAGATGGCATGATAGTCATATACAACCTCGCAAGTTTAAAGAAGGTCAAAAGGTTTTGTTCTTTAATTCAAGGTTGAAGTTATTTCCTGGAAAGCTTAAATCTCGATGGAAAGGACCTTATACCATCTACCGAGTGTATCCTTATGGAGCTGTTGAATTATACGACAATCACGGAGGTACGTTTAAAGTTAATGGTCAACATCTCAAACATTATTATGATGGTGAAGTTGAGCGAGTTTAATCCTCGTTCAAATTAAAAGACCCTTGATTTTTCATTAACTTGTTTTGTAAATAAATGAATAGTTAGAATTTATTTTCTTAACTTATTACATTTAATTAATTATGTCTAAGGAGATTGAAACTTAAGCCTGACCCCTGTGACCCCTCCAACTTTTCCTAGGAATTAATTTAATGCAATTTGTTAAGAAGAAATTTTCTAATTAAGATTTAAAAATTTTAAGGTTTCATTTGTTTTGTTTAAATTTTATTTTTATGTTAATAAAGGGGGTCAAATTTGGCCCAAGTACTAATCAATATTTTTAGTAAGATACGGTCCGAGTTTGAAGCCCAAGACAGAAGAAAATAGAGGGAAAAATCCATTCTTATTGTTCCCACTACTTGCCGCCCAAGTAACCCTAATGTAGCTAATTTTTTGCTAGATGTTGTCCTAATTTTTCCTATATAAACCACTCTTCATTCTACTATTTTTTGTATTCCTCAAAGCAATTTGCTTACACCCTAAAAATCCCTAAATCTCCCTTTTGTGTCGTCAACCTCAAATCTTGAAAGAAACTCTAGTTCTCTTCCCTTTTTGTAGAAATTTCCTATTGTCGCCGTAAGAAGATTGCCGAAGCACCATCCTTGTCGTTGCATGATTTTTTCTGTAGCAAGTCTTAACCATCTGTCCTATTTCATTCTTTTTGCCTTTGTGCAAAACCTTTTCCGAATCTTTAGGAAAAGATACCATGTCTTGAAAAAGAACTAGATCATCAAAGACTACTCCTAAAAACTCGATTTTGATTGATGAAGAAGTGAAAGAGAGATTTGATTCAATTTTCAAGCATCAATCTATGATGCCAGAAAAATGCTTTAACTTGAAGAGTAATGATTAGATGGTTGTTCCTATGCCAATTAGAAAGATAATCAATGCTCTCAAGTGGGAACGATTTTGTGATGCTCTTTCACTACCCGATGATGAACTATTCGAGAATTCTATGCAAGTTTGACGATAGAAGATGCTACTGAGGTCATCGACTGAAAGAAAAAGGTACATTTTACTTCTAAGTCCATCAATGATTTGTTTAACTTACCTGATGCTGAAGAAGATAAGTACTACCCTATGATGAACAACATCAATTGGGATTTTCTTCAACAAGTGCTTGATGTTGTGACAAATCCGGGATCCCAATGGATTATAAGAAAGTGTGGGAGCCATTCTTGTCGAAGTGAATACCTAAAACCAGTAGCAAAGGTATGGTTTTATTTTGTTCGCTACAGTTTTATGCCTATCTAACATAGTTCCACCATATCTATGGAACGGATGCTCTTGTTATATGCAATCTTGATAAAAAAGTCCATTAATGTTGGGAAAATTATCCTCAAGGAGATTCACTATTGTGCTAAAAAGAAGGCAGGAAGTGATTATTTCCCATCATTAATCACTTCACTTTGCTTAAGGGCCCGTGTTAAAACACAAGCAAATCTGAAGGGGCTATATGTTTTAGGGTGCAATTCAACTTATGATCTTGAAAGGTTAGTAGAGAGGGTGCATGAGCTAAATCAAGGCGAGTAAGAAGAGCCAACTAAGTAGATATCGAGGAGTCAACAAATGAAACTGAGACTGAAGTTAATTCAGTTATAGACACTGAAGAGGAAGAATCTGATAAGGAACCGAATAGTCCTAAACCAGTTGAAGGATCTGAAAACCTTGAACCAAGGGTTGAGCCAAAAGAAGAACCAGTCAAGTTAAGTGTTGAACCTGAATCTGCAACTCCTATGGCGACTTTTGCAAGTGCTTCAAAGAAATCGGAGTTGTCAATTTTGATGGATATGTGCAAGTTCATGTACAATCAACAACAAACTTACTGGAAATATGAAAAATTAGAGATGACTTAATTCAAAATTCTTTTAAGAATATCTTTAATACTTTTGTTCCTAAGTTCCCAGATGCTATCTTTGAGACATGGACAAAAGATATTGACGATGCAAGAGGAGATGGAGTTGAAAAAGACAAGGGGAATAAGTCAAGAAAATAAAAGGGAGGACTCTTGTCTTATTATTTTTTTATTTTTAGGTCCTTAGGAATTTATTTCTTTTGAAAGTAGGATTTGATTTCTGTGGAATAAAACATAGCAAGATGAATAAACTTAACACTTCTTTAGAAATAAAAAGTCTAAGTGATGTGGCAATAGGAATAAACATGTCTAGGATTGGGATATTAGGAAAGACTTGGCATTGAAGCAGTCTTAATGACTCACCTCTCTTTCTTTACAACCCTACCTTGTGTTCAATTTTCATTCATTACTTTGTTCTTGCAATGAGGACATTGCTTCTTTTTAAAGGAGGGGTAAGGCAAATAAATTGAGCAAACTTTTAAATTTTTTCAAGTATGTTTCAGTCATTTCTTTCATAAGTATGTTTTTAAAAATGAATGTTTAGAGATTTTTTTTAATAAGATAGTTTGTATGCAAGTATGAATGATGATTTTGTCTGAGTGAAAGTATGTTATTATGAAGAATGGAATGTTTGTATAATCTTAGCCTTAGTAATGTTTGCCATGAAAACTTAGTTTCTTTTGAGATTAGACATGCATGAAGGTTTATATCTTTAGAATTGACTTAGTAACTTTCTTGAGGCAAAATCCTAGTGGACATAAAAATCTAAAATGATATAGGCAGTATTTCTTTGGACCGTTTGAGCCATTTCAAGCCAACCTAATGTTATTTGACCCTTGAAATTGAAATTTTGAGCTTAAAGGCCTGTTTATTTCAATGAACCTACATTATAAGCCACATTACCATCTTTTAAAGTTATCCTAATTTTGTGCACCTATCTTAACTAAAGTTGTCTTGGTAATCAACATTTGAGGAAGTTTTCATAAAGATGTACGTGCTCATGCTAAATAAAAGAAAAAAGAAAAAGAGCAAAGAAAATTTTGCTCAGTCTCCAGAAAGGAAAAATGTATGAGCTTGAGTTCAAAATAAGTTTGGGGGTGTTCCAAAGGTTCACTTAAAGAAAAAGGTTGTATTACGAGAAAACCAAGACAAAGTTTAAGGTTAATATTTTTAAAATCGAAATGTCCCATCTCTTAAAATCCCTACCTTTAACCGAGCCCCATTACAACCTTATAAAAGACCTATTGATTTGATGATTATGTCACCTACATTAGTGGAGAGGAAATCCTAAGTTCAACATATGAAGATCATAAATAAGCCTTATGATTGTTTGCTTGATTGATAGGAAATTATGTTGAATGAAGAATGTTATCTATGACTGTGACACACATGCAAACTATGATTCATGTTGGCATATTTTGAAGCTTAGTATAGCCTTAAGGAATGTTTGCGAATTACTTGTTAATAAAGAAGATTGATGGGCATGAAGTTATTAATGCATGATTATGAGACAAAGACCGATGCTACTTACACAGTTAGCAATTTTGCCTTAGCAAGACCTTTTGCTATGCATGAACATTACTCGGGACGAGCAATGATTTAAGATTGGGGGTGTGTAAATGAAAAAATATATAGGATTTTTCCTATGTCATTTACCACCTTTTACTTAAATTAGTTGTTAAAGCTAAGTAATTGTTTAATAAATTAATGAAATATATGAAAATAAGAAATTAGGACATAGAAATTATTAAAATGTGATTTTATGCTTTATTATATAGTTTTCATGCAATAAATGGCTTACTTTATATTAATTGTAATCAATTATATTTTTAAGACATAAAGTGGGACATGCATGATTAAATTAAATAATAAAATATAAAATTATATTTAATAATTCATTTTAAAATATTTCATTAATAATTTGGGTTTTAAATTAATCAATTAAATTGGATAAATTTTCCTCTTTGGTCCTCTAACTTGTTGATTTATATTGGATAGGTCTGATAGCTTTGTTGGATTTCAAAATTGTCCAAATTAGGGACCAAGTCAACCCAAAATTTGGTTGTACATGGCTGTCCACAAACCTATAACACCCCAAACCTGGCCTAGACATTATGGCCGAATTTGGCGTGACACATCAATGTGTTTTTCGAAGCCGTGTTTTCATTGAAAAACCCTTCTTACTAGTTAAAGCTTGTGTAAAGTCTCAGTTTGTGTTCGTTTAATTTTAAAACGTGGTTCGCTGAGAAGTTAGTCACTTCTAAAAACGTCCTTAATTTTTTCAAAATCTCTTTCAGTTGCGGAAGCTAATTTAAATTTAAGAAGTTTAAAACATATGTTTTTGAAAATAGTAATTGGTTTGAAAACACGTCTTTTCCTAGTCTAGCAATTTAAGGTAAGAAATCAAAGCCCAAATAAAAGTTAAAACCTCAAATGGCCTTATTACATAACCAAAAATCCAATATGAAATTTGAGTAAATAAAGTCTGTCGAAACCATTTTTTAAAGGGATGTTTAAAAAATGGGGATCGACTTTTGAAAAATGAAAACGGGAGTCGCCACCAACCTTTTTAGGTGTGATTGATCACCTTATAAAACGTTTTGGTCTACGAAAATTAAGAAAAATAGGTTCGGGAGTCGGTTGCATACGAGGAACGATTAGCACCCTCGCAACGCCCAAAATTGGTACCAAATTGAATAGTTTTCTGTCTTAATGTCAAAAATTTGAAAGGATTTAAAAATACGATCCCTTTTTTAAAACCAAAATTATTTAAGTTGAAAAATTGAATTCCTTAGCTCCGAAAGAATACAAACATCACATCTAGCATGATAGGACACGATATTCTTAAACTCTCGTAACTGAAATAATCTCGTGATTTACAAAATCTATTTAGAAGGATACTTTAGGCATTTAGACAAGCGGAAATCGCAACCCAAACATGTTAGGGTACTATTTCCGAATTCCTAACTCTGAAAAACATTGCCTCATTTTAGAAAAACTTTTGGATAAAATATGACAATTAAATGAAATATATATATTTTTTAAATAATGATTTGAGTAAAATTTAAAAATAATTTACTAAGAGTAATCTTGAAAAAAATTATTAAAAAGTGAAAGAGTTTGATATGATACTAAAATTATTAAAAAATTAAAATATATTAAAAAATCGAGAAACATGGATTAAATCAAAATAAAAGGGTTGAAAACGAAGATGAACAAAGAATAAAATAAGAACAAAACGTAGAAAATAAGAACATAAGAGGGAGATAAATTTGAGTGAAAGCTCTAAAAAATTTTTATTGTTTCCCAAAACTCCAGTATGTTTACAATGAAGGGAGAGGCCTCTATTTATAGTTGAACCTTCTCAAATCCAACGGTACAGATCAATTACATCAACAGTTAAGATTAAAAGGTATCTACAAATTAAATCTCTAAGATTACAAAATCATATATTCTAAGATTGCATATCATATCTAAGATTGCAATCATATCTAAGATTGTATCATATCTAAGATTGCATATCATTGAAGATTATATTTCCATATGAGTCAAGCTTGTAGATGGACCTTAAATCTTTTCAAGTAATGGGCCATTCAGATCGGCCCAAATTATATTTGTAATTCTGGACTGAACTTGGACTTCGTTTTTTTTTGGGTTTATTATTTTTGTTTTTAGACTTATTTTTGGGCCTGGCCAAAATTGGGTGTCTACAAAGTCAAAAGTATAACATCAGCAATCGTGTGGCCACCTCCGAGTCCCTCACGGCTCCAAACCATCTAAGGCTGAAGGCTACCTATACAGTTAAAAAAAAGGGTGAGTTTACACACCCCCTATCAGTCAAATAGTAAACAATGCATGCAGTAACAGTTTGGGCCTGGACCCTATTGAGTATCAATATAGTCTGGCCTAAGCCCTATACAGTAACAATGTGGGCCTAAGCCCAATTCAGTATTAGTACAGTGCAGTCATGTAACCCACCCTAATCAAACGAACATACCACCCATACCAACCAACACACCATGTGGGGATTAAATCGACCCAGCCAGCCAACACACCAATATCATAGCGAAGCTGCTAACAGTAACGCAACAATGCTTCTAATAACGGTAAACGTGGCAAAGCCACTAATACAGTACTTCCTCCAAATCCAAAACCCAACCCTTGGAGTATGTTGTGTCATAAATATTACGTGTACGCAGTATGCCATACTCAAACCAGTCATATAAATCTCACACACATCGTTTAACCTTCCACTAGGGGTATAATGGACATTTTATTGGTTAGTGGTAAAATAGTAATTTTACCCCTCAGGGGTGTTTCAGTCATTTAACTAATTTTCGGGTCTCGGTATAGATAACAACCCTTCAAAAGGTCTACCATCGCCTCGAACGACTCAGATTGCCCATATGGCCAAAATAGTGTAAATGGGCCAAAGTGGGCCTACACGCTCGTGTGGCCCATTTAGCCCAAATTCAGTCGTGACTATGCGATCACCATAGCCCACTTCATTATTTGTCACTTATCGTAAATTTTAATTGTGTGGGGCCCACTCAGCCCAGCAGGCCCATAATGGCCCAAGCCCACGAGAATGCTCGTGGCGGCCTCTACTGTGTGTCACCCATGATTTGTGGGCTCGGTTTACCCCACGAGAGTTTGCATGCTCGTGAGGCTTCAAATGCCGAAGTTTCAATTTTTCGGCTTTTCAGCTTTCGCCGATTCACAATAACATAGTGGTGTGAGTACACACCTTTATCCAACGTCTTGATAGTAGCAAAATTGGGTATATGATTACACACCTGTTTACGAAACCGCTCCCAGTTTTTCAGACAACCAACCTTGACCGAAAGATATGTGATTTATTTCACTTAGATCGCTGGTTGAAAATGATCACAGACTTCTTGTCGATTTACTGCATTAATAGCAGATCTCATTAGCAATAAACGTATAATCCAAGGCTTGAATTAACACCCATAGTCCAAATAAGTCCCAAAACTAAAGTTAGAAAAGATTTGGTATTCGACCACTACTGAGAAAAACAAGTCTACTTACCCTCAGAGATTTGATCAGATACCGAAGAAGGATTTTGAACGCCTCCAAGTACTGAAGAATCCCTTTTCCTCTTTGAGAGTTGAGAACCTAGAGATCTCATATATACGAAAAGGGAAAACAAAAGAATAAAAAGTAAAACCAATAGAACAAAGAATGCTTACCCAAAATCACATGATAGACAAGAAAGGATGCTGGAGCAATGGATGATCGTTAGAACTAGATGTGTAACACCCCTTACCTGAGACCGTTGCCAGAGTCTAGCAGGAGGCGTTACCTGACTTAACTTACTAATTCGGGGCATAAAATTTTCTTTTAAAATTAATTTATTTACATTCATTCAATATGTCCCTAAAAAGGGCCCTTGAGACCCTAAAACATACAATTGAAATGGTTCGGGACCAAACCAGGAACATTAAAAATTTTCTGAATACTTAGACAAATCAAAACAATTTATTTCATTATTCCTTATAAAACAGCCCACCTACGTCATAGTCACTAAATAAATCATAACTCGAGTCGCAAAACTAAAAATTTAAATCCGTGAATTTTCCCTAAAACCAGACTCATATATCTTCTTACTAATTTTTTTTCCAGAATTTTTGGTCTAGCCAATTAGTATAGTTTATTAGTTAAATTTTCCCCTGTTGCACTATTTGACTACTCTGACCTCTCCTCACTATGAATCAATTTTATCCATATAAAAAATTCAAATAACCATTTGTTTCTCTTGAAATTAGATTCACTAGGGAATCTAAAAATATAAACTATAACTCCTAATTATTTTTGTAGAATTTTTAGTGAATTTATAAAGTCAGAATAGGGGGTTCACTCACTAAAATTCAAATATGAAAATATTTGTACACTAAACTTTTGTACACTTCTTTTGCTTACTTTGTTTCTTTCATATGAAAATAGACTCAATAAGCTTTAATTCTGTATCTCATTCATCACCTAATTCCATTTCTACTATTCTTGGTGATTTTTCAAGTTCACATCACTGTTGTTGTTCAATACTGTTTTAATGCTAATTTCACTTTTTCATGATTTCTTTGTATTAACTATCATTTAGGCATACATAACACCGAAACATGTTCTTCATTAGCCATTTCAATAGCTAATCATTATTAAATATTCACATACCATTCTTTAGCCATATCATAAGGACATACATACAAAATGGCTAAGTCCCTCTACATGCCATAAACTAGAACTTTTGTAAACGAAGATACCCATTTGGTAACTTGATAGTCAATAGTGTGAAGTGATCTCTGACGACCTCCAACCTGAGCTTGCTTTTAAGTATTCTGAAACATGGGAAAGTGAAAGAAGTAAGCTTATAAAGCTTAGTAAGTTCACATGTAAAATAATAAGAATTAGCAATCAATTTAGCTTACGAATATGCTATCATAATTTGCTTAAATAATATTTAGTTCTTACTTTCCCATCTTACTCATCGGTAACCTTACCAAAGGCTCAGAATACAACAGGCACCTTACTTAATAGCTTGCTTACATACCTGCAACATCTCACTTAACACATGAGTACTATTTCATAATATAGGCATATTGTCAATCATGTCATAAAGTGTCACAAGCATAACTGAAAACTCATCACTTACTTAATACTTGATAATCTCAATTACTCACAATCTCAATATTAAATAAGCCTTAAATGCATATCTGTACTCTTTCTTCATGTTCTCACCTTGTCGTTTCTTTGACTTACTCTTTGGATTACTCGGGAACCTTTTTCTTTTTGAACTTACCATTGCCATGTCTTGACATGGTCTTCCGTGGTATCCTTGCCTTATGAACTCACCAATGCCATGCCTTGGCATGGTCTTACATGGGACATTTTCCTTATGGTAACTCATCAATGCCATGTCTTGACATGGTCTTACATGGTATCCTTGCCTTATGAACTCTCCAATGCCATGACTTGGCATGGTCTTACATGGGACCTTTGCCTTATAATAACTCATCAATGCCATGTCTTGACATGGTCTTACATGATTTCCTTGCCTTATAGAACTTATCAATGACATGCCTTGGCACAGTCTTACATGATATCCTTATCTTACCAAATGCCATGTTCCAAACATGGTCTTACATGGTATCCTTGTCTTATAGAACTTATCAATGCCATGCCTTGGCATGGTTTTACATGATATCCTTATCTTACCAAATGTCATGTTCCAAACATGGTCTTACATGGTATCCTTGTCTTATAGAAGTTATCAATGCCATGCCTTGGTATGGTCTTACATGATATCCTTATCTTACCAAATGCCATGTTCCAAACATGGTCTTACATGGTATGCTTGTCTTAGTGCTAATGCCACATCTTGATGTGGTCTTACATGGAGTCTTTAATCAATGCTGATGTCATGTCTTAACATGGTCTTACACGGGATCCTTGCCTTACCAATGCTATGTCTTGACATGGTCTTACATGGTATCCTCAACCGTCAATTCCTCCTAAAATGCCATGTTATGAACATCAAATTTTCTGTCAATTCTTCCTTAATTGCCATGGTACAACCATGGACTTTGAGATATCAATGCCTTGTCAAGTCATAGCTGAAACATACTTGCTCAAATTCTCAAGGTTAGTCGCATAACTCAATAATAACAATACTAATAACAATAATTGCATAATAATAAAATGCTACTCAACTTACATACTTACATTCTCAATCTCATCATATCATCAACTAAACTTATTCTTATCAAACTATGCTAGTCAATACTTTCTTGTTATCATACAAAGCCATAATACAAAATACGGTCTTACATATAAATTATACAAGTTCTCTTTCCAATATCGAATTATTATCGAACATTAATCATTATATCTGAAACTCAATACTAAAGTTTTTATGGCCAAAATATCAATTTATCATTCAAATATGCATAATTAAATGCTTATTAAACATATGAACTTACCTCGATACCAAAACGACCATTTTACCAACTTTCTTGATTTTCAATTTTTCTCCCGTTCTAGGTCCAAATCTCACTTTCCGGGGTCTAAAACATCATATTTCACTTATTTAATTAATTTACTATTCAAAACATTCCCTAACTCAAACTTTTGAAAAATTACAATTTTGCCCCTAAACCTTTGCAGAATTAATATTTTGCCCCTAGGCTCGGAAATTAAATTTTATCTATTTTTCTTATGTTTTATGACACACTGAACATTTTTCCCTTGTATGGCAACATCAAATTCCCACTCTATCATGTACTTATGAACCTTTGGTATTTTTACCGATTATGTCATTTTACTCGTTTTCGCTTAAAATCACTTAGCAAAAGTTTTTTAACATAATTTCAAGCTTCATATTCTACCATAAAACATCAAAATAAACACATTTAACCTATGGGTATTTTTCCAAATATGAACCCTAGCATGAATTATTGCTAGAATAAACTAAATCTAGTTACCAGGACTCCAAAAACGTAAAGAACATTAAAAGCGAGGCTAGAACGGACTTACTATTGAGCTTGGAAAGCTTGGAAACCCTAAACATGGCTTCCCCCACGCTATATTCGGCCTCTATAAAGAAGATGGACCAATTTTGGCTTTATTTTCCCTTTTTAATTCTTTTAATTACTAAATGACCAAAATACCCTTAAAGGCTTTTCTTTCAAATTTTTCCTATTCTTACCCATTTTTGTCCAAACATAAATATAATGGTCTAATTACTAAATAAGGACCTCCACTTTAAGAATCCATTTCAATTAAATCCCATTTATTATCTAGAACACACATTTTGCTAATTTTACAATTTAGTCCTAATTATCAAATTAGGCACTTATACATAAAATTTCTTCACAAAATTTTCGCACAATTATTCAATCAAAGAATTAACCCTAAAACTTAATCAAAATAAAATTTTTTGACCTCTAATTTGTGGTTTCGCAACTACTATTCCATTTAGGCCCTATTTCGAGATGTTACAAGATGTTCAAAAGAACCAAAAATGTAGAGATATTGAGCACAATAGTCAGCCTAGGAGAAGAGAAGCCATAAGACAGAAGGAAAAGACAAAGAAGAGAGCAAGAGAGGTTCAGCTAAGGAAAAACAAAAAAGGGAATAGTGAGAGAAAAAAGATCAAATCGGCAAAAGGTGAGGAAGGATGAGAAGAGAGTAAAGGGAAAGAGAGAAATGGTCACAATAGAAAAGGGAGAGAAGTAGTGTTTAGTTGGAAAGAATAAGACCAAATGCAAAGAATACCTGTTCAGCCAAAAATAAGAAAAGAAGGGCAAATAACCAAAAGAGAAATAATAATGCGAGCGAACGAAACCTCAAAATAACAGAGTACCGAAATCAAATTAGGAGAATTTGGCCACCTGCACACCGCACAAAACGCCCAAACCTTTTTCCCAAACTGAAACTAAGGGAGCCTTAGTGTTCCATTGGGCCATAACCTCCTACCATCACCACATCCCTTGATTTTCTCCAAAAATCTCTCCCTTTATCACTCCACTCTTCACTCCACAAATCACTCCAACTTCCCATTCAAATTCCTCATAGCCAATTCAAACTTAGAGTCCCAATCCAACTCAACCACTCACACAGCCAAGGAATAAAATAAATACTCCTTGTGCAACACAGGATTTGAACTCAAGCCCTCATAGTAGCCATTACACGCCACTACCACTAGACCACCATGCTCATTTTTGTCATAATTCAACTACAATTATCTTTAAAGCCTATATGCCAGTGTCCTAGTTCTTTTAAGAGCAAAATCAAAAATTATGCAAAAGTCAGAGCTTGAACCCAGGACTTCCCAGACACTCCCAAACACACCCAAATCAGCTAGTCATCAAAGTAAACATGGAACTTATGCCAAATCATGCAAAATTACAGACCCTATATTTTTGGGGTGTTACAACTCTACCCCCTAAAAGAAATTTCGGCCTCAAAATTTACCTGGTTAGAATAAGTTAGGGTATTGTTGTCGCATTGCCTTCTCTAGTTCCCATATAGCTTCTTCTAAACCGTGATTACGGAATAGATTTTCGTAATACCTTAACGTCACGATCTAGTATCTGTACCAGTTCTTCCTCGATATTTAGATTAGGTCTAATATCAATTTCATCAACTGGCACTATGTGTGAAGGATCAGAGCGGTATTGCTATAACATGGAGACGTGGAATACATCATGAATTCTGTCTAATTTAGGAGGCAGCTCGAGTTAATAGGTGACCAGTCCCACATGTTTTAATACTCAGTAAGGTCCCATGAATCTAGGGCTTAGTTTGCCTTTCCATCCACATCTCAAAATTTTCTTCCATGGTGAGAGCTTCAAGAAGACATAATCCCCTACAGAGTACTCAATCTCTTTATGCTTTAAGTCTGCATAAGACTTCTTCCTCTTAGTTGCTTCTTGTAACCGATCTCAAATTAACTTTACCATTTTTCCAGTATTAAAAACTAACTCGGGCCCCAAAACTCATCGCTCACCAAGTTCTATCCAAGAGGTGGAGTACAACACCTACGACCATATAACGCCTCGTACGGTGCCATCTAAATACTGGACTGATAACTGTTGTTGTAACCGAACTTTGCCAACGACAAATAGTCTTCCCAACTGCCTTGAAAATCAATTACACAACATCTTGGCATGTCCTCCAGTATTTGGATCACCCTCTCTATCTTACCATCTGATTGAGAATGGAACGCAATACTGAAGTCCAACCTTGTACCCAAAGCCTCATATAACTTCTTCCAGAACTGAGAAGTAAATCTAGGATCTCTGTCAGATATGATAGAAACTGGTACTCCGTGCAGTCTCACAATCTCAGCCACATACAACTTGGCCAATTTCTGCAATGAATAATCAGTGCGGACCGGAATAAAGTGGGCAGATTTAGTCAATCGGTCTACGAGAACCCATACTGAATCCTTCTTAGTCGGTGTTAAGGGTAGCCCACTTACAAAATCCATGGTTACCCTCTCCTATTTCCAGAGTGGAATCTTTACTGGCTTTAGTAACCCAGAAGGCAGCTGATGCTCAGCCTTAACTTGCTGGCATGTCAAGCACTTACCCACGAACTTAGTAACCTCGCGCTTAAGCCTTGGCCACCAGTACAGCTCACGAAGATCTTGATATAACTTATTTCTACCAAGATGCATAGCATACGGGCTACTATGCGCTTCTTGCAGTATAGATTGTCTTAAATCAGAATCCCTCGGTAAACAAACTCTCCCACGAAAATGTAACACTCCCTCACTATTCAACCCAAAATTCTTAGTCTAATCATTCTCAACCAATCAGAAATGAGGAAACAATGACTCATCCAACAACTATTTCTCCTTAATTTGACCAGTCTAGGTCGGTCTCACTTGATGCTTAGCCAACAAGCTACCATCATCAAAGAGACTGAGACGAGCAAACATTGCTCTCAAATCAGATACAACCCTACGACTCAGTACGTCAACTACCATGTTAGGCTTACTAGGGTGGTACTTAATTGAACAATCATAATCCTTAAGCAACTCTATCCACCTTCGTTGCCTAAGGTTCAACTTCTTTTGAGTGAGGAGGTATTTAAGGCTTTGATGATCTGTATAAATAATAGTCTTCTCACCATATAAGTAATGCCTCCAAATCTTCAGTGCGAAAACCACCGTAGTTGACTCTAAGTTGTGAGTGGGGTAATTTGCCTCGTGAGGCTTAAGCTGATGAGACGCGTAAGTAACCACCTTACCCTCTTACATCAACACATAGCCCAATCCAATGTGCGACGCATCACTGTAGACAGTGAATTCCTTCCCAGACTCTGGTTGTTTTAAAACAGGGGTCTCAGTCAGAACTTTATTCAATTTCTCAAAACTCTCTTGCTGCTTATTAGTCCAATTAAATGGTACCCTTTTTCGCAGTAACTTAGTCAGAGGTACAACAATCAGTGAAAGCCCCTCAACAAAACGTCTGTAATACCCAGCCAGACCCAGAAAGCTTCAAATCTCAGATACCGTCCTTAGTGGTTTCCAATCCACTACGGCTTCAATGTTTTGAGAATCAACCCTGATCCCCTCCGTAGACACTACGTGACCCAGAAATGTCACTTCTCCCAGCCAGAACTCATATTTGCTAAACTTTGTGTAAAACTGCTTTTCCCTCAAAATTTGCAAGACAATTCGAATATGTGCATTATGATCCTCTTTGGTTCTTGAATACATCAGGATGTCGTCTATAAACACAACTACGAACTGATCCAAATAGGGCTGGAATGCTCAGTTCATTAAATCCATGAAAGCCACGGGTGCATTCGTCAACCCAAACTGCATCACTAGAAACTTGTAGTAACCATAACGAGTCCTAAATGAAGTCTTATACACATCAGCCTCTTTAACCTTTAGCTGATGGTACCTAGATCGAAGATCTATCTTGGAGAAAATCGTAGCTCCTCGCAGCTAGTCAAATAGATCATCTATACTCGGTAAAGGGTACTTGTTCTTGATAGTCAGTTTGTTTAGTTGACGATAATCGATGCACATGCGCATGGATCTATCCTTCTTCTTTACAAACAACACTGGTGCTCCCCATAGGGACACACTCGGTCAAATGAACCCTCAGTCTAGTAGCGCTTGAATTTGAGCCTTTAGCTCCACATGCTCCTTCGGTGCCATCCTATAAGGGGCGATGGACACTGGAGGTGTTCCAGGTAGGAGCTCAATACCGAATTTGACCTTATGGTTTAGAGGCAACCTAGGAAGCTCTTCAGGAAATACATTCGAAAACTCTTTAACAGTACTAACATCTCCAACAGAAGGACCTTTAGAATCAGAAATGCTAACATAAGCTAGAAACATCTCGCAACCCTTGCGAACTAGTTTCCCAGCCCTTAACACAGAAATCACGTTAGACAGATCATCTCTTCGCTTCCCTATCACAGTCATCTCCTCATCCTTTGTAGACTTCAACACCATATACTTAGCAGTGCAATCCAATTTCACACGGTGTTTCACTAGCAAATCCATGCCCAAAATAATATCAAATTCCCCAAACTACGGTTCCATCAAATCCGCTAGAAAGACAACCCCTTGGACCTCTAGGGGCACGTCTCTGAACAACTTATTCACCCTAACTGACTGTCCCAATAGAGTTAACACAGTAATCTCACTAACAATACTTTCTAACTAAATACCCAACGTCTCAGACACAATACATGCAACATACGAGTGTGTAGACCCAATTTCAATTAAAGTAGTGTATGGTACATTATAAATCAGGAACGTACCAGTTATGACATCAAGTGTGTCACCCTCCTCTCGACGACGAGAAGCATAGACCAAGGCTGGCTATCTCACCTCAGTGTTACCAGCACCTCTGCCCGGTACTCTCCGACCTTGCCCCAAACCATTTCCACCCCTGGCCTGTCCACGGCCTTTCGGTGGTTGCTAACCACCTCTCCCTAGCTGAACTTGGCCCTGACCTTTAGCTTGCATCTGAATAGGCCTCTGAGTACAGTTTTTAACCTAATGATCCATGGACCCACACCGGAAACATGCCCTAGTTTGCTTCAAGCACTCAGCCTGGTGAGCTCTTCTACAATCAGCATAAGGCTGCGGTCTTGCAGCAATAACAGGAACTGCTCAGACTGACCCATCAAATCTGGCCCTCTTTAAAGGCCTTCCAGAAGAACCCGAGGGTCCAAAATCCCTCTTATTCTTGCCCCTATCTTTCTCGCGGTTCTGGCGCTCAGAGCGCTTCACATCCTCAGCAATTTTTGCTTTCTCAACAAAAGCAGCAAAGTCTTGCTCCCTTTATGGAGTTATTAGCACACGTAACTCATTTCGGAGGCCATCCTCAAACGTTACAGCATTCATACGCAGTTGTAACTATCCCATGAGCATACCAACTTAGCCATAGAAACTCTGCCTCGTACTCCGCCACAGCCTTATTCCCCTGGGTTAAGTTCAAAAAATTCTTCCTTCAGGCATGCACATAACTTGCACCCATATACATCTCTGAAAAGGCTACTTTGAAGAAATCCCATGTCAAACAGTCATCATGCATACCCTCTCTCACAGTGAGCCACCATTGGTAGGCCTCATCTCGCAGTAAAGACACTGCTCCTATTAATTTTTGCTCCACAGTACAATCAAGGTAATCCATTATCCTCTCGGTAGCCTCTAAACAATACTCTGCCACATTTGGGGCTACACCAGAAACACCTCTGAAGATCTCTACTTTGTTATCCTGGAGTCGCTCAAAAATTGACCCTCGGCCCACTGATCCAGTACTCGCTCCAGCAACCCTTTCAAGAACACGTAAAATTGCTTGAGATAGAGCATCATCCCCAGCTGCTCGATCATGAGACCCTGTCTTAGTTACTGGTGAGGCTGGTGCCTCCCTAGTAGGCATGTGACCTCATGCTGAAGACTCAACTTTAGCACTACTTTGGCCTTTACCGCGACCTCATGAACCCCTTCCACGAGTACCTCTTGTGCTCATTTTGATAGCGAATTTATCTATTTTAAAGTCTTATGAATCAGTTTATAATTTCAGTAATTATTAACAATGTGTTATGAACAATAGTAATTAAGGTTTGTTTTTGCAGAACAGAATCTTCCTATAGTTTTCAGTCTTCTATAGTCTCAGTTTACTCTAACTACAGAGTTTTAGTGTGGTTCTACTACCTATAGTAGTCCCTCAGTAATACATTTCAGTCTATAACAATAAACAGTTTCAAAAAACTTACAGATTTGGTGCCGGAGGCTCCGTGTGCCACATTTCCAATCACAATGCTTAAAAATCAAATTTTCAAAAACCCATTCTATAGCCGACTTTTGCAACCTGGCTCTAATACCACTAAATGTAACACTCTAAACCCGGCCTACACCTTATGGCCGAATCTGACGTGTCACATCAAAGTGTTTTTAGAAATTGTGTTTTCATTCAAAACCCTTTTTTACTATTTAAAGCTTGTATAAAGTCTCAGCTTGTGTTCATTTAATTTTAAATGTGGTGCACTGAAAAGTTAATCAGTTCTAAAAATGTCCTTAATTTCATTGAAAATCTCTTTCAGTTGCGGAAGCTAATTTAAATTTAGAAAGTTTAAAACATATGTTTTTGAAAATCTCTTTCAATTACAGATTTGGTGCCGAAGACTCCGTGTGTCACATTTCCAATCACAATGCTTAAAAATCAAATTTTCAAAAACCCATTCCATAGCCGACTTTTGCAACCTGGCTCTAATACCACTAAATGCAGCACTCTAAACCCGGCCTACACCTTATGGCCGAATCTGACGTGTCACATCAAAGTGCTTTTAGAAATTGTGTTTTCATTCAAAACCCTTTTTTACTATTTAAAGCTTGTATAAAGTCTCAGTTTGTGTTCATTTAATTTTAAAATGTGGTGCACTGAAAAGTTAGTCACTTTTAAAAATGTCCTTAATTCAATTGAAAATCTCTTTCAGTTGTGGAAGCTAATTTAAATTTAGAAAGTTTAAAACATATGTTTTTGAAAATAATAATTGATTTGAAAACACGTCTTTTCCTAGTCTAGTAGTTTAAGGTAAGAAATCAAAGCCTAAATAAAAGTTAAAACCTCAAATGGCCTTATTACATAACCAAATATCCAATATGAAACTTGAGTAAATAATGTCAAAAGTATAACATCAGCAATCATGTGGCCACCTCCGAGTCCCTCGCGGTTCCAAACCGTCTAAGGCTGAGGATTACCTGTAAAGTTAAAAGAAAGGGTGAGTTTACGAAAAATCAGTGTGTAATCCCCTATCAGTCAAATAGTAAACAATGCATGCAGTAACAGTCTGGGCCTGGGCCCTATTCAGTATTAGTACAGTCTGGGCCTTTGCATTATATAGAACAGTGTGGGCCTAAGCACAATTCAGTATAAGTACAGTGCAGTCATGTAACCCACCCCAATCCAACCAACACACCACCCATACCAACCAACACACCATGTGAGGATTAAATTGACCCACCCAGACAACACACCAATATCGCAGCAAAGCTGCTAACAGTAACGTAGCAATGCTGCTAAAAATAGTAAATGTGGCAAAGCCACCAGAGCAGTAATTACGTGGTAAAGCCACTAATACAGTACTTCCTCCAAATCTAGAACCCAGCCCCATGCAGTATGTCGTGTAATAAATATTACATGTATGCAGTATGCCATACTCAAACCAATCATATAAATGCCATGCGCACATCGTTTAACCTACCACTAGGGGTATAATGGTCATTTCATCGGTTAAGGGTAAAATAGTAATTTTACCCCTCAAGGGTGTTTCAGTCATTTAACTAATTTTGGGGTCTTGGTACAAATAACGACCCTTCAAAGGGTCTACCATCATCTCGAATGACTCAGATAGCCCATATGGCCAAAACAATGTAAATTGGCCCACACCCTCGTGTGGTCCATTTAGCCCAAATTCAGTCGCGACTATGCGATCACCATAGCCCAATCCATTATTTGTCACTTACCGTAAATTTTATCCATGTGGGGCCCATGAGCCTATTGGGCCCATTCGGCCCAACGAGGCCCATAATAGCCCAAGCCCACAAGAACACTCATGGCGGCCTCTACTGTCTATCGCCCATGATTTGTGGGCTTGATTTATCCCACGAGCGTTTGCATGCTCGTGAGGCTTCAAATACCGAAGTTTAGCCTTTTTGGCTTTTCGCCTTTTACCGATTCATAGTAACATAGTGGTGTGAGTACACTCCTTTATCCAACGTCTTGACAATAGCAAAATTGGGTGATGATTACACACTTGTTTACAAAACCGCTCCAATTTTCTCAGACAACCAACCTTGATCAAAAGATATGTGATCTGTTTCGCTTAGATCACTGGTTGAAAATGATCACACACTTCTTGTCTATTTAATGCATTAATAACAAATCCCATTAGCAATAAACGTATAATCCAAGGCTTGAATTAACACCCATAGTCCAAATAAGTCCCAAAATTAAAGTTAGAAAAGATTTGGTATTCGACCACTACTGACAAAAACAAGTCTACTTACCCTCAGAGATTTGATTGAATACTGAAGAAGGATTTTGAACACCTCTGAGTACTGAAGAATCCCTTTTCATCTTAAAGAGTTGAGAATCCAGAGATCCCATATATATGAAAAGGGATAGAGAATTAGTAACCATGAACTAAATATTCAGCTTAAGAAGAAAACAGTAGAATAAGAAACAAAACTAATAGAACAAAGAACACTTACCCAAAATCGCATGATAGACAAGAAAGGATGCTGGAGCAATGGACGATCGTCAGAACTAGATGTTTAAAAGAACAGAAAATGGGGAGACAAGGAGCACAATAATCGGCGTAGGAGAAGAAAAGTGACAAGACAGAAGGAAAAGACAGAGAAGAGAACAAAAGAGGTTCGGCAAAGGAAAACCGAAAGAGGGAATAGCGTAAGAAAAGAGATCAAATAGGCAAAAGGTGAGGAAGGATGAGAAGAGAGTAGAGGGAAAAGAGAGAAACGGTCATAGTAGAAAAGGGAGAGAAGTAGTGTTTAGTTGGAAAGAATAAGACAAAATGTAAAGAATACCTATTCGTCGAAAAACAAGAAAAGAAGGGCAAATAACCAAAAGAGAAATAATAACGCGAGCGAATGCAACCTCGAAACAACAAAGTACTAAAATTGAATTAGGAGAATTTGGCCACCTACACACCGCACAAAACACCCAAACCTTTTTCCCAAACCGAAACCAAGGGAGCGTTAGTGTTCCATTTGGCCATAACCTCCTACCTTCACCTCATCCCTTGATGTTCTCCAAAAATCTCTCCTCTTATCCCTCCACTCTTCACTCCACAAATCACTTCAACTTCCAATTCAAATTCTTCAAAGCTAATTCAAACTTAGAGTCCCAATCCAATTCCACCACTCACACAGCCAAGGAATAAAATAAATACTTCTTGTGCCACACAGGATTTGAACTCAAGCCCTCATAGTAGCTATTGCATGCAACTACCACTAGACCACCATACTCTTTTTTGTCATAATTCAACTACAATTATCTTAAAAGCCTATGTGCTAGTGTTCTGATTCTTTTAAGAGAAAATCAAAAATTCAGCCAAAGTCGGAGCTTGAACCCAGCCCAAACACTCCTAAACACACCCAAATCAGCTAGCCATCAAAGTAAACATAGAACTTATGCCAAATCATGCAAAATTACAGACCCTATATTTTTAGGGCTTTACAAAACCACTTTTTGGTTTAATTGCACAAGGTCCTTGAAGAGTTGAAGAAATTAGAGATTTACTTAAAGATTTGCACTTGACCAAGTCTTAGTCCTGAGTTGTTGTGGCACTCAAATTGACCAAAAATCAAAAAAAAATCAACTCCACTTCCTCCATTTATGGTCGGCCACCCATGGAAGATTCTTCAAAAGATGAAAACTCATATTTTTAGTAAACTATCCCCTTTTCCTCACCTATAAATAAAACCTCATTGTTACATTCTAATCATCCCTCATCATTCATTATTCTCTCCACTCTAAATTCTTCCTTTTTCCCCACACCTATGATCATCTTTTCATAAAGATTTTAACATTTGAGCCTCTTAAAAAACCCTTAGTCGGTCACCTTGAAGAGCCATTAGCAAAGGAGCGAAGCAAAGGAACGAATGAGCTTCGTCAGTCAGAGTCTTGGGTGACTGCCACTCTGAATTATTTTTAATCTTTCTTTTCTTTAATTTAATTTAAAGATGTTTTCTATGTGTTCTTTATTATTGTTTACAACAATGTTAGCTTAATTTTATTTAAGCTAGGATGACTGCTTTGATTAAATAATATTTATTTGGTTCATGCTTATAATGTTTGAGCCTTAATCAATCATGTTTTCAATTAAAATCAAGTCTGTATTTCATTCATACGTGATTGAAATGCACCTGAATTAGCTGAGCGGTCCTAACCAGATGACGGCTAGTCGATACATAATTGAAATGTGCATGCTCATATTAGATCCTATCCCTATTAAATTGCAGGTTGCGTAACAACTCTAACCAAGCTCTGCTATCTGCATAGTTTTTAGATTTGTGTGATTAAACTATTTCAAACCTAACACGTCCCTATTACCTCACATGAATGCTAAGAAACCTTTAGTAAATAAGGATCAGTAAAATGCATATTTACTAAGTAAAGGATTCCTAAAGGACCTAACGTGGTTTCCAAACTCATGAAAGATCGAGTTGCCATGGAATGTTTTTCTGAATATTATGAAGCATGTTGATAATAAATTGAGTTTAATTCAAGTAATTGTCCTAGTTTATTTATGTTATAATTGTTGCAAATTGTGTTTAAATTTTGCTAAAATCTATCTCATTCGTATTGTTTGCATACTTAGGATAAATTACATTAGGGATTATTACATTTAGTTTTATATACTTAATTTTTCATCACTTTTCAATTATAGTGTTTTTATTTATCAAACTGTTAATATAATTTTACAAATTAAGTGACTTAGCGCAAATTAAATCCTTGTAGAGACGATAACTCGATACGTACTTATTACTTTATAATGACTGTGTACACTTGCACAAACTTACGCGTTACAGTAGTTCCAAGAGATTGAGTAAACTGGGAATTCTTTTAGACCGAGTTTAGAAAGAAATATGTGAGTTAGATATTCCTCGATAAGAAACTCAATGAGTTTCTTTAATTGAAGCAAGGCCGTATAATAGTACTTGGGTATGAGAGGGAATTTGTGTGACTCAGTAAGTATGTCCGGGAATGTGTATCGACAGAGGTTCCTATGTGCACTCTATTTGAAGATGACCTAAATAAAGATATCAAGCTGTTATCAAGATTCTTTAATTGAAAGAATTTGCAAGTCTGGTTGATAAAGCGCATAAGGTCGAGGAACTTAGCAAAGCAAAGAGAAAAGCTGATTATGAGGCTCGTGACTTAGGAAAAAGGCCTACGGGAAAATCATTCTCGTCTCCATCAAAAAGGTCAAAAGAATTTCACAGTCGTTTATCAGCTTTAGTGGGTTATTCCAGGAATGATAGAGAAAAACAACATTCAAGCTCAAAACCTCATGCTACATCTATAGTGAGTGTGGGTAGTGTTAGGAACAACAAGCCTAAATGTCAGCAGTGTAATAGGCAATACTTTGGTGAATGCAAACTGAAAGATGGGTCATGTTTTAAATGCAGTTCTTACGACAATTATCTCAGAGACTGCCTTGAAAGGTTTGACAAAGAAAAAGCTCAGACCACTCGTTTGAGTAATACAACTGCTAGAGGGAGACCACCTCGAAACACTAGAAATACATGTAATAGTCGTAATGGAATGAAAGATTCTACTATGAGATCGGAGGCACGAGCTGATATGAACTCGTCTCGGTGATGATTCGATTCATTTAGTTGCCTGATCGTAAAATTAAGAAGTATGTATTGAAGTTTTCAAATTGGGTTGAAAAGTGAACAAATTGGCTGGAATCAAGAAATAGATTTTAAGTTGTTTAAAGATGAATCGATAGGCTCGATTTCAAGCCTAAAAATAAAACCAATATTATAGAGAATATTGACCAAAATCTTATACTACCTCTGAAACTGGAAATGATAGATGATTGTGACCCACTATCTATGAAAGATAGGAACCAACTATATAAGGTTAAATGCAACACTTTGGAAAAGTGATAAGTTCAGAAATGACAAGATTGATGCCACAAGGATGTCTTGATAAGTCAATAGAGTCAAGAGAAAACAAAGGGAGTTGAACCCTTACCAAATATGATAAAATTCATAAAATGATCAAAAGTCCTTTTACAATTAGCTAGAAGCAAGTATTTATAGCTAAAAACAAAGGCTAGCCGAATAGTCAATGAGTAACTAAATGGACATTTGATTTCAGCTTTTAATGAGCTAAAAATTTCTAAAATAATTCATGAAGGTGCCCTGAAACTTCTCCAGCCTTGAGAACATCATTGGATAGGTTCTAAGGTGTCTACATGCAGCTGGAGTTACTTGGAATGAATGGGAGCTGATTAGCCACATAGGAAACTGAATGGGCAGCTTGGAAGGTTCTCCAGCACTGGTGAAGCCAATAGACAAGTCTTTGACGATTCCAATCAGTTGGAATTAAACGAATTTAATTAAGAGGCTAAATGGAGATGAATGCTCATGCTAAATTCGGCCAAAGGGGTGAATGGCTTTAAATGAGTTGCTTTGATCAGCTGAATGGGCTGGAAGAATTTATTGGCAGCTTGGAGCACTTTAATGGTCATCTTGGGAGAAAGAAAAACACAATTCTTGGCTCTTGGTGTTTCACAAAAAGGCACATAGAAGAACTAAAAACAGTAGCTGGAAGATTAATTCAGCTTAAGGCCAATGAGCTCCACGAACAGCCACAATAAAGATGAATAACTTCAGCTTCTTTAATGCCCATCCATGCATATAAGCTACAACAAATTAAATCAATTTAAAACATATTAAATTGCCAGCAACATAAGACAATTTAAATGAGTTTCATTTCGACTGGACAAATTAATTAGCAATCAAGACCATTTTAGCTGGACAAATTAATTATCAACAAGAATTAAATTTTTCCTAAACTTGACACATTAAAAATATGCACTAATTATGACAAATTTAAGCTAATTAAAATGACCAGAATTTAGGCACATTAAAATTTCTATTTAATTTATTCTAGCTGAAATTAACTGAATTAACTAACTTAACAATTTATTCCAGCTACTAAAACATGTATGAAATTTAAATAACATATTATCAAGCTCAATGAGCTAGCATGAAGCCGAATTGAGCTCTATTAAGCTAGATAAAAACCAAGATTGAACAGAAATTAGGCCTCATTTTACACTTGGGCCCCTCGAGTTTAGGCCATTCCTGGTGCCGTCGATTTGAGTCACAACATGATATAGCTGGGATCGTATCATACCCTCCCTCTTGAAGACAATTTGTCCTCAAATCGGGCCATTTGCTCGAAAAAAATCTTTCAAGGTCATGAACCCTTTTGCTCATGAACATGATAGATTCGTTTCCAAAAACCTGAGAACCACAAATGGTTCAGAAAGCAAGCAAGTTATTTACATTCCCTCCCTCTTTAGGAGGGTAGCATTTCAAATTGTCACAAGAATGAATCAAACCAGTGACATTATAAGTTTTGAGAACAGAATAACTTTTTAGAATCCTATTCAAAAATGGAATGCACAAACTATTGCCAAAACAAAAAAATATAAGTTGGTCTTATCTTTTCAAAAGGAATCAAAATTTTCATCTATGGTAACATTCCAGAGTTACATAGCATTCGCAAGTTATAATCTTGGAGAACAAAGTTCCATGGCTCAAATCCCTTAAACAATAATATAAAACAATAATCTCCATAATTGAAAACAAAGTTTTCTCTTACCATTTCAATCCGACTCGAAGATTTCATTGCCAGGAACATAGAAGGAATAGCAATCAATTGGAAGTTAGAATCATGCAAGACATGCTCGAATCCTTTAAACCATAATATAGAGCAATATCCGAGATCAAAGATTTGACTTTGTGAGTCATCTAAATTCACATACTTTGTTTTCATATTTAAAGACAAAACATCAAGCAAACAGAATTTATTCACACATTTATTCATACAAAACTTAGGTTGCTTGATTTCTCTCAATGATGAATCAGAATAATGGATTCCAGGTTTGAACACACGAGCTTGGTTTCTCGAACCAAAATTCAATAATAATTTCTTTTCCTCAAATAACTCCCACTTGCTAAACGAAGGGACTTCAAGCATGCACGTGTGCAAACAATCCTACCACTTAAACCTCATTCGAACAGATTTGCACAAACATGAGGAGTTTACGTACCAAATTAGAGAATTCAATTTGTCATCACAATCAAACAAAATCAAACTTTCTATGTAAATAATCTTTATCACACATGACCAAAGTTTGTATAGAATGAATTACTCCAACGTCTTCAACAAACTTGCCCACACGAAACTTATCAAAGGAAAAATTTTCCCACAAACATGAGAATCCCACACAAGACTTTAGAATGTTCACATTAACATCACACTCAAATATATTAAGCGCTTTACGTGAAAACTCGTTATCACGCAAGATTACATCTTGCATTTGTCGATATAATTGAATGACATCAATATATTTTTCAATACAAAACACATCAAGCAAACAAATTTTTATGCCCTCACTTAAAACGAATTTATCAACCACAAACAATGAATAATAATTAACCAAAGCAAAATAAGGCGATCTCTTAAGAACTAACTCATCGAAAAATTTATCGACAACGTTCAAACCTGATTGCTGTGATTCGCCTGCTAGAGATTCCCTACTTTGATTACCTTTAAGAACTTGTGGTTGGATTTCACCTTCAACCTTACCTTTTTCGATCAAATAAAAATGTCTCTCACCGGGAAAGTATTGAAGTTGAAATTTACTAATCGAATCTTTAGAAACCTGAAATGAAACAACACGAGGAAAACTCGCATGTTGGTTAGCGGAAACACTTCTAACTTGTTCTTGCTCCCTATCATCTTTTTCGTTCATTTCTTTTTCTAACTCATTTTCAAACTCTCTTTCTTTTTCACTCGTCTCTTTTGAAGACTCACTCTCAGTTTTTATTTCAATTTGCTTTTCTTGCTCGTACACTTTTTCTTTTCTTTCTTCGTACTCACTCTCTTTTTGCTCACTCTCAATCTCTTTTTCTCTCTTTCATTTTCTTGTTTGATTTCTTTTTCTCTTCTCTCAATTTCATTTAGAATTTTCTCATTTTCTCGTATAATCTTTTCTTACCTCACTTTTTTTATTTCTTTTTCTCTTTTCGTTTCATTATAAGAAGAAGACAATAAGAAGAAATCAGAATGGCAAGTTCTTCGATGGAAAGAAGGGGAAGAATCTACATATGAACAAAGTTCAACTCGTCGTGAATATTTCTCCGTGGATGATTGCCTTGGCACACCTGAAGAGATACATCGTTCTTTTCATTGGTGTTCTCAGAAAATCTCAAACTCAAAGTTTGCTTCTCCTTGTCTTGAATTCTTTGACGAATAAGAATCTCGATAAGAATCTCTTCCCAAATAGTCTTCGGATGTGTGTCGCTGTGATGATCTTATCTCCGTGTCTCGACTTGGTGAAATTTGCTTTCGTTGACCTCTTACTTAGTGGCCTAGCTTTTCTTGGATAGGCTTGATTTTTTTGTCGAGCATGCACTCCATCTCTTTTATCAAATATTGAAATCCAGATTCTAAAAATTCTTCTTGAAACATGATTAATTGATGAAGGAAAAGGGATTAAAACAAAGCAGAAAGTACGTGATAGCCCTAAAGTGACCCTAGTCGGAAAGCGATTTCGGGACCGCTAAACCGAGTCACCAAATTATTTGAATATGATAATTATTGTCTAAAATATGTGAATATGAATGTGTGAAAGTTTTAAGCTTTGATTTAGTTAATTGCATGTGAATTTAGTTAATAGGACTTATGTGTGACACTTTTGAAATGTGATAGGTTAATCTATAAGGATCTATTAGTGCATGTAATCAAAGAAATTTGGACTTGCATGTCAATTTCCCCATTTAATTAGTAGTGGCGGCCATGACAAAGGGTGATGGGTAAAACATGTCATAAACATGTTGTGTTAATGGTTGATGTTAGAAATGATAAAATAATAATGGTTAGTAGGATGATGAAAAAAAAAAAGAAAAGGTTCTCATTTGTTTCTTCTTGACCGAAAAATCAAAGGAAGGAGGGGAAGTGTAACATCCTGATTTTCGGGTTTATTCACGATTTTCAATATTTTGTAAAGATTTTTAAAATTTTGTATTTGGATGTGGAATTAGTATTTTGAGTAGGTAAATGGGCTTATAGAAGGCCCATGAGTTGGCCAAAACCCAGTTGAATTTTTGGAATTTTAGACTTAGGAGTTAGGGGTTCTGGCTAAGTGGGCTTAAGTGGAGTGATGGGTAAATTGCATCACAAAAAAGAGCCTTGGTTAAGTGGCAAGGGTGAAGCCACTAGGCTCCTAGAAAAGTGGCGTGTGGAGCTTTGGGAAGGCAAGGGATCGATTCCTGTGTTGGCAAATAGATACATTTATTTTTTAGTGCGGGAGGGTAAGTGTTGGAGTTCGTGGATTCGCTAAAGGAGAGTTGGATCAGTTTAAATGCTTGGATTAAGGAGGGATAAGGGAGAGATTTAAGGGATTTGGATGAGGCTAGGAGTTGGCGAATTATGGGAATTGAAGAGGGAAAAATCAAGGGGGCTATGTTGTTAGTATTTCGCACTTAGGGTATTGAGTGGTGCCGTTTTCTTCGCTTTAACACCTTAGGGTTGTTTTTCCTCTCTTTTTCCTCTCTAGCGAAACTACCACCTCCCTATTCCTCTTCTTCTATTTTTTCTTTCTTCTTCTTCAAAACTATTCATCATACCTGCTATTCATCAATACTTTTGCGAATCCATAAAAGCGAAATCACGTGATCATTGCTTGTGCCGATTTCTTCAAAGCCGAGTTCTCCTATGTTCTTTTGTTTTTATTAATTTGCAATTATCTTTTCTTAATCCTAGATCTCTGACCGCAATTCTACTTCAAGGTTGTAGCCCCACATTATCATCTTCTTCATCACACAAAAGCCGAAAAACCATAGATTTGGGGGCTTATAGCCGAAACTTCAAGACTTTGGGGAATCGAGTTCTACCGTTTTTTGATAGATAAATCTATACTAGATTGCATGGAAATCAAGTGGAAGTAAGGGGTAAGTACGTATCATCTCAGATCTGTTCTTATTTTGCAAAGTTAAGAAAAGCCGAAGTCCCTAAAATTAGGGAGGCTGTCGATTTGGGCATATGGCTCTAAGAGTCTTTAACTGATGTTTTCTTTCGGTGACTAGAGTCTTCTTAAGCATTGAATCTAAGGCGTGGTTCATTGGAGCAATCGGATTCGGAGCTAACTATCGATTTTGGCAAAAGGTAAGGTTTCAAAGGTTTTAGGGATATGGTTCGATCATGGATAAGTAAGTTTTGGGGTTTAGTGATTATGGTTTGTAAATAAGAACTGTGCTAATAAATTGTAGGACATCGAAAGGGATCTCGAAGCGATCGTCATGAATCGGTGTGTACGAACACCCTTTCTTAGTTCAATTCGGCAAAAGCGAAATGCCAAATCGGCATTTCATGGTCATGTAAGTATGTGAATGCTCTCAAGTCATAGAGGAATTGTTAGATCTGGCACCGCAAGGTGGTAAGCACGTTCAGCGTGATGCTTTAGCGTATTTGGAAAAAGGGGCTTGATGGGCCAAAAGCGGGCCCAATAGGCTTACGGACCAATATGGGTAAGAGATGGGCAAATTAGCTCGTTAGGTAGATGGTGGAATCAAATTGCATAAAAGCGATAAAATTATGAATTAGCTTGTGCGAAGAGCGTAGATCACGAAATTACCCTAAAGAGCAAAATTACCAAATTACCCTAAAGAGCAAAATTACCGATATACCCCTAGGGTTTTAAATTGGTGAATCGCATGATTGATCAATGTTGTATTTTACATGATATGCTTTTATTAATATCTCATTGCATGGGGTTGGGGTATTAATGGAGGAAATCTTGAAAGTGGTTCATCCACGTCTTGGAGGCTTTGCCTCAATGATGAAATTTGAGTGAGCGTTCTTCGCAACTGTGTGTGTGTGAAATTTGGGTGGGTTGAGATATTCCCACATGGTGTGTAGGGCTGATGCAGGCGGTGTAGCGGTTGGTGAGTTGAGTAGTCTCCCGGATGGGCTTGCATTCATTATTTTGTTGATACTCATGTTATCGAAGCGGGCCTATGGGCCACACTATTATGTAAAAGGGCTAAGGCCTTGCTATCAGATTCAAAAGGGCTTGACCTCTGTGTCTTGTTATCTGAATAGGGCTTAGGCCCAATGGGCTCGAGTGAATTGGGCTTTGGATGGGTTTGTATACACCGAGTTTTCCAAACTCACCCCTTCCTCTTCCCTCCTTGCGGGTGAGCCCTAGTTGGTGGACTTGGAGTGGCGGGATTGAGTGGCCATGAAGATGGATTGCCAATTTTAAATAAGTTTAGCATTTAATTTGGATTATTTTATTTTTATTATGTTTAAAGTTGTAATAAGGCGCTCTTTTTAATTATTTTTATTTTGGGGATTATTAAACTGGTTAGCACTAGGGTTCGTTTTATAAAACTACTTGATTTTTAAAAGATCACGATGACGCGCAAAGTTTCCATAAAGTAAATGTTTTTCCAAGGAAATTAATATTTTAAACAAACGTTTTCAACTTAAACATTTTCTTAAGACGGACATAATCAAACGATTTTCTCAAAATTATACGAGATGTTAGAGTGTGGCAATGGTGGTGTGCATGTCTAGGATTGGATCCGGAAGAGCTTGGTACTTAGCGGTCAAGCGGACTCACCTCCTCTTTTTCTGGTTTCCTACCGGTGCACTGACTTCTATTCACTTTAGCCTACCTTTAAAAGTGTCTTTTACAACACCAACTCAGCTTTTCCAAACTAAATGTCTGAGAATGTTTTGAACGCATCAATGTGGCGATCGATCCGGTCATAACGTCCGGCCGGGTTTGGGGTGTTACAGAAGAAAAGGTTGAGGAGGTTCGGCCATACTTGTATCTAGATTAAGGTATGTTTGATGATGTTCCATGAGATGCATGCATGTTTTAGTTGTTAGCTTGAGTTCTACCTAGCCCATGGTTTAAATCTTTGCTATGTGATGGAGATGATATTCGGCCATGGGTGTTGTCTTCTTGGGTGGTGTTTGATGTTAGTGTTGATGCATGAAGATGAGTTAAGTTTCGGCTAAGGTGGATTTGTGTTGATGTCATTTGCATGCTAAATGTGAAGCTTTATAATGATACATGTGATGGTGGATTGATGCCTCTTGGATTTTCTTTTTAGCATTTTTTTTTTGAGATAGACATTAGGTTCTTTGTTTAACCCATGACCAAAATTGAAATGGTATGGTGTCTTGATGCATTCGGCCATAGTAGGAAATATAGTTGTTGTTCATGTTATTTGAATGAGAAATGGTAGTAAGGTGAAGTGCAAATATTAGTATTTGATTACTAGTGTACATATGTGTATTAGCTGAGTTTTGAACTTGAAACAAGATGGTATGTAGTTAATACAAGTAACCATATTTGTAAGAAGTATTAAGCATATAATTGGCCTCAACATAGACATGCATATTCGGCCACATGAGATAGATTGGTGTTGCATGTATTCAGTTAGGGGCAAGCATATTGATGCTTTTATCTTGACTTAGATAATCGGCTCAAGGAGAATTTGTTAAAGTGCTTAGTTAATTGATATTAGGTTAATGATGTGTGTATTCGGTCATGAAGGTGCACATGAGGAAATGTTAGATTAATTGTATTAATTGCTCAATGTGATTAAAAATGCGTATGACCACTTTGTATTTGAGCTAAAGGTGGCCATATGACCTATCAACTCCTTGTCATATTCGGCCATAAGCTAGCATAATGAGACCTTAATAAGTTAAATTTGCTTGAATTAGCTCAAGAGCTTAGAGGACCAAAGTTGGACAAGGGAAAGGAAAAAGTGATCGAATAGCCGCCGAAATCGTTCGACAACATCCGAGGTAAGTTTCCGAGTAATGAAACTTAGTTTACGATTTGATTAAGTCATGATGTATAGTCATAACAGAAATACGATGATATAACGATTCTACTTGAATTATATGTTAATTAATTAGTCTATATCGTATGATGGGTAGCATCAATGTTTTGAACGCATCAATGTGGCGCATCAGATCCGGTCATAACGTCCAGGCCGGGTTTGGGGTGTTACATTTAGTGGTATCGAGCCTGGTTGCAACAACTCTACTGTGGATCGGTCCAAAATCTTTTCAAAAACTTGGGCCTAAGAAGGGTATTTTTAGAAATGGTAAGTTTTTCAAGATGTTCAAGTTTTTTTTTCTATTTGTTAAACGGGTTAAATCAATAGTTTTAAAATAAAATTGTTTTCAAATAAAATCTTTTATTTTCGGTAAACAAAAACATGGTATTTGAAATTTTAAATAGATCGATAAATGAGTGGCACATGAATCCCACACCAAGTCTGTAAGTATCTTTTCGCTCTATATATATCTTCATCTTGCATCTTGTAAATAATCACGTAGATAATCTTGAGCCTTAGAGATAGAGCTATTGATGATGTAGTATTAGGACTACAAGACTAGAACCATAGCTAAATTATGATTGCGCGAAATAACTTTAAAACTTTATCTGTTCATAAGACATTCGGTATTAAACAGTGAAACCAGTAAACTAATGTCATAAAATTCGTGAATCGATAAATCGTTATGAGTACAAGGGCTACTCGAGGAAGAGGCCGTGGTCGAGGCCGAGGTAGCACTCAAGCTGGATTGGCGTCATCTAAACACGTGCCAGCTGGCGGGGTACGTCCACCATCGATTAATGAAAATGGGCCGTATGATCGGGTCGCAGGGATGACGCTTTGTCTCGTGCCATGTTGAGGGTTTTGGAAAGGGTGGCGGAGCTAACGTCGGGCCCATGAATAGGGGTCCATTTCAATGACTTCGCCAACGGATTTGAGATTTTTAGGGCGATCTCGAGTGGCCCCAAATGTGGTAATCTTGGTTGGAAGCCACAGAGCGGATCATGGATGACTGGACCGCCGCCAGAGAGCGAAGTTGAAAGGGGCGGTGTCGTTCTTTGCGGGATGAAGCGTATTAGTGGTGGATTCTTGTGAGAGAAGGTACCCACGGTGAGAGGGTAACATGGGAGCTGTTCAAAGCAGACCTTTAAGGCGAAATATGTTGGAGCTAGCTATGTAGATGCACGCAGAAAGGAGTTCTGAATCGACTCAGGAAATAAGACCATTCTTGAATATGAGGCGGAGTTTCTACGATTGAGTCGGTATGCTAATGGCATCATTTCCACTTGAATATGAGCGCAGCGACGCGTTTTGAGGATGGCCTTAGAGATGAGTTAAGGGTGCTCATAGCTCATGCAGAGGGAGTGAGATTTATTTGACTGTAGAGAAGGCTAAGATAGCCGAGGAAGTGAAGCAAACCGAACAGAGGAATCGTGATAAGGACCGGAATCGGTTCAGGAGGGATGCTCGACCAGCGGGTGCTATAAATCGAAATGTTAAGAGAGCTAGGATGGGGGAACCGGTTCGAGCAGTTCCGGTGAACACAGGTAGACTGCAAGCTTGTGGAGATTGCGGCAGAATGCATCAAGGAGAGTACTGGAAGCGTTCTGGGGCTTGTTTTTGTTGTGGGTCTAAGGAGCATAGGATTAAGGATTGTCCTAGGAGGGCCACTCCAGCTCAAGTGGCCGAACAAGGGGTTGAGCGACCGGCTCAACCTGTGAGGGATGGACCACCGCTGCCAAGAGGTCGTGGACAAGGTCGCAGAGGTAATGGCCGTGGACGTGGGGCACCGGCGAGGTGTAACGCGGATGCTCGTCGGCCGACTTTGGTGTATGCCGCTCGTCGCGCATGAGGAGGGTGACGCACCTGATGTCATAACTGGTACATTTTTTATCTATGGTGTACCTTATACTGCTCTGATTGATGTGGGATCAACCCATTCGTATGTGGCATATAACATTTCTAGGGCACTGGGCGTGCACTTCGAGGAGACTGTATGTGGGGTGTCGTGATAAGTCCTTTAGGTCATTCGTTAAGGTAGAGAAACTCTTCAAGGAGGTGCCTCGGAGATTCAAGGCAAGGTTTTCGTGGGATTTGATGGAGTTACCATTTGAAGAATTCGATCCGATCCTAGGGATGGATTGGTTGACCAAGCATAAGGCAACTTTGGATTGTGCGACTAAGAGGATGGTGTTAAGAATCAATGATGAAGAGGTTATGATCATTAGAGAACGAAGGGATTACTTATCCAATGTAGTATCGGCGTTGAGGGTCGAGAAAGCGATGCGCAAGGGATGCGAGGCATATCGGCTTTGGTAAGTCAAGTCAAATCGAGGATCATTGTGGAGACCATCGAATCGTTAGGGAATTCGGATGTTTTCCGGAAGAGCTTCTGGATTACCTCCCAATCGGGAAGTTGAGTTTGGAATCGATTTGTTACTGGGGACAGACTCCGGTCTCTATTGCACCCTATAGGATGGCAAGAAGGAGTTGGTGGGCCAAGGCTCAAATTCAAGAGCTATTAGATAGAGGCTTCATTAGGCCTAGTGTGTCTCCTTGGGGAGCACCGGTCTTGTTTGTAAAGAAGAAGGACGAACGATGCGCATGTGCATCGATTATCGCCATTGAACAAACCGACGATTAAGAATAAGTATCCACTACCAAGGATTGATGACTGTTCGATCAATTTAGGGAGCTTCGGTATTCTCCAAAATCGATCTTCGCTCGGATACCATCACTAAGGGTAAAAGAAGGGATATTCATAAGACAGCATTTCAAACTCGATATGGACATTATGAGTTTGTGGTCATGCCGTTTGGGCTAACGAACGCACTGCAGCTTTTATGGATCGATGAATCGAGTATTCCAACATTACTTGGATCGGTTTGTAGTCGTCTTTATCGGCGATATCTTGGTATACTCAAACGAGGCGAAGCATGATGAGCATCTCCGTATTGTCTTTGCAAGTGTTAAGGAGAAGGAGCTCTATGCGAAATTTAGCAAGTGTGAATTTCGGTTGAAAGAGGTAACCTTCCTAGGGCATGTGGTCTCTGCCGAGGGGATTAAGGTGGATCCTCGTAAAATTGAAGCTATTCGGAATGGAAGCCACCTAGGCGATGTCGTAAATTCGGAGTTTCCTAGGGTTGGCGGGTTACTCTGAAGGTTTGTGGAGGGTTTCTCGGTGATGGCGGCGCCTTGACAAAACTCATAAGGAAAGGAGTACCATTTGTGCGGACCGAGAAACAAAGAAAAGCTTTTGATCGGTTGAAAAGGTATTGACCAAGCGCCGGTGTTGATTCAACGGTGTGCGGGAAGGACTTTACAGTATATAGCGATGCGTCGCATGTGGGGTTAGGTCGCGTGACGGATGCAAGAGGGCAAGGTGGTCGCTATGCATCACGACGACTTAAAGCTCATGAGGTGAATTACCCCACGCATGATTTGGAGCTAGCAGTGGTGATTTTTATGTTAAAAATTTGGAGACATTACTTATATGGGGAGAAGTGCATCATATACACGATCATAAGAGCTTAAAGTATTTGTTGACTCGAAGGAGTTGAACCTTAGGCAACGAAGGTGGGTGGAGTTGCTTAAAGACTACGATCGTTCGATAGAGTACCACCCAGAAAGGCTAATGTGGTGGCGGATGCATTGAGTCGAAGGGTTGTTACGGATTTGAGAGCCTTGTTCGCACGATTAAGTCTATTCGATGATGGAAGCTTGTTGGCGAAGCGCAAGTAAGGCCTACTTGGACTGAATGATTAAGGAAAAACAGTTGAAGGACGATTCATTAGCTCTTGGTTCCAGCAAGTTAAGAGTGGTGAGAACGAGGATTTTGGGTTGAACAGTGAAGGAGTTCGTGTTTTCGTGGAAGGGTTTGTATTCCAAAGGATCTGAATTGAGGCGATTAATTCTAAAAGAGGCTCATGGTGGACTCGTGCCATGCATCTGGAGGGAATAAGTTATACCGAGACTTGCGAGAGGTGTCTTGGTGGCCCGGATTAAAACGAGAGGTGACCGAATTTGTTGGGAAATGTCGGCGTGCAAGAGAGTTAAGGTGAGCACCAACTACCGTCGGGATTACTACAACCGGTGAAAATTCCACTATGGAAGTGGGAAAGAGTAACAATGGACTTTGTGAGTGGGTTACCTTTGACACCCACCAAGAAAGATTCGGTGTGGGTAGTTGTGGATAGGTTAACAAAATCTGCTCATTTCATACCTGTTCGTACCGACTACTCACTACAAAAGTTGGCTAAGCTATATGTGGCGGAGGTAGTGCGACTGCATGGGGTGCCAGTGTCAATAATCTCTGATCGAGACCCTAGGTTTACGTCTCGGTTTTGGCGAAAGTTGCAAGAAGCGTTGGGAACACGATTGGATTTTAGCACCGCTTTTCACCCACAGACAGATGGACAGTCAGAAAGGGTTATTCAGGTTCTGGAAGATATGTTGAGAGGTTGTATCATCGATTTTTGTGGAAGTTCGGAGGACTACTTACCATTGGCGAGTTTGCGTACAATAATGACTATCAAGCAAGTATTGAGATGGCACCATATGAAGCGCTTTATGGGCGAAGATGTCGATGCGCCGACGTGTTGGACGAGTTGGGTGCACGACGAGTGCTTGACCGGAATTGGTGGCGCATAATCGAAAGCAAGGTTGTCGATAAGGGTCGGTTAAAGGAGGCGTCCGATAGACGTAAGTCGTATGCGGATTTGAAGCGCAAAGAGATTGAGTTTCTTTGTGGGGATATGGTTTTCTTGAAGGTATCCCTTGGAAGAAAATTTTGAGATTTGGTAAGAAGGGTAAGTGAGCCCACGGTTTATTGGGCCTTACCGAAGTTGTTAAGCGGGTTGGACCGGTGGCTTATCGCCTAGAGTTGCCACCGTAATCGCATCGTATCCACGACGTTTTCATGTATCCATGTTGAGGTGGTATCGATCGACCCAACTCATATCATACCGATTCTTTGAAATTGAAGTACTGACCAGATTTAACCTTCAAGAGGAACTGAGCAAATACTTGATCGTGACGTCAAGATGTTGAGAAGGAAATCAATTCCACTAGTGAAAGTACTTTGGAGAAACCATGGCAAGGAGGAAGCTACCTGGGAGACTGAGGAGGCTATGCAGCAACAATACCCTCAACTGTTCTGATAAGGTAAAATTTCGAGGTCGAAATTTCTTTAAGGAGGGTAGAGTTGTAACATCCTGATTTTCGGGTTTATTCGCGATTTTCAATATTTTGTAAAGATTTTAAAATTTTGTATTTGGATGTGGAATTAGTATTTTGAGTAGGTAAATGGGCTTATAGAAGGCCCATGAGTTGGCCAAAACCCAGTTGAATTTTTGGAATTTTAGACTTAGGAGTTAGGGGTTCTGGCTAAGTGGCCTTAAGTGGAGTGATGGGTAAATTGCATCACAAAAAGAGCCTTGGTTAAGTGGCAAGGGTGACGCCACTAGGCTCCTAGAAAAGTGGCGTGTGGAGCTTTGGGAAGGCAAGGGATCGATTCCCTGTGTTGGCAAATAGATGCATTTATTTTTTAGTGCGGGAGGGGTAAGTGTTGCGATTCTGTGGATTACGCTAAAGGAGAGTTGGATCGGTTTAAATGCTTGGATTAAGGAGGGATAAGGGAGAGATTTAAGGGATTTGGATGAGGCTAGGAGTTGGCGAATTATGGGAATTGAAGAGGGAAAAATCGGGGGGCTATGTTGTTAGTATTTGGCACTTAGGGTATTGAGTGGTGCCGCTTTTTCTTCTACTTTAACACCTTAGGGTTGTTTTTCCTCTCTTTTTCCTCTCTAGCCAAACTACCACCTCCCTATTCCTCTTCTTCTATTTTTCTTTCTTCTTCTTCAAAACTATTCATCATACCTGCTATTCATCAATACTTTTGCGAATCCATAAAAGCCGAAATCTCGTGATCATTGCTTGTGCCGATTTCTTCAAAGCCGTGTTCTCCTATGTTCTTTTGTTTTTATTAATTTGCAATTATCTTTTCTTAATCCTAGATCTCGACCGCAATTCTACTTCAAGGTTGTAGCCCCACATTATCATCTTCTTCATCACACAAAAGCGAAAAACCATAGATTTGGGGGCTTATAGCGAAACTTCAAGACTTTGGGGAATCGAGTTCTACCGTCGTTTGATAGATAAATCTACACTAGATTGCATGGAAATCAAGTGGGAGTAAGGGTAAATACGTATCATCTCGGATCTGTTCTTATTTTGCAAAGTTAAGAAAAGTCAAGTCCCTAAAATTAGGGACGCTGTCGATTTGGGCATATGGCTCTAAGAGTCTTTAAGCGATGTTTTCTTTCGGTGATTAGAGTCTTCTTAAGCGTTGAATCTAAGGCGTGGTTCATTGGAGCAATCGGATTCGAGCTAACTATCGATTTTGGCAAAAGGTAAGGTTTCAAAGGTTTTAGGGATATGGTTCGATCATGGATAAGTAAGTTTTGGGGTTTAGTGATTATGGTTTGTAAATAAGAACTGTGCTAATAAATTGTAGGACATCGAAAGGGATCTCGAAGCGTTGTCATGAATCGGTGTGTCTAGAACACCCTTTCTTAGTTCAATTGGCAAAAGCGAAATGCCAAAATCGGCATTTCATGGTCATGTAAGTATGTGAATGCTCTCAAGTCATAGAGGAATTGTTAGATCCGCACCGCAAGGTGGTAAGCACGTTCAGCGTGATGCTTTAGCGTATTTCGAGAAAAAAGGGCTTGATGGGCCAAAACTGGGCCCAATGGGCTTACGGACCAATATGGGTAAGAGATGGGCAAATTAGCACATTAGGTAGATGGTGGAATCAAATTGCATAAAACCGATAAAATTATGAATTAGCTTGTGCAGAGCGAGATCACTAAATTACCCTAAAGAGCAAAATTACCAAATTACCCTAAAGAGCAAAATTACCGATATACCCCTAGGGTTTTAAATTGGTGAATCGCATGATTGATCAATGTTGTATTTTACATGATATGCTTTTATTAATATCATTGCATGGGGTTGGGGTATTAATGGAGGAAATCTTGAAAGTGGTTCATCCACGATCGGAGGCTTTGCCTCAATCGACTGAAATTTGAGGCGTTCTGCTGCAAGCAACCGTGTGTAGGGTGGGTGGGTTGAGATATTCCCCAAATGGTGTGTAGGGCTGGTGCAGGCGGTGTAGCGGTTGGTGGGTTGAGTAGTCTCCCGGATGGGTTTGCATTCATTATTTCATTGATACTCATGTTATCGAACGGGCCTATGGGCCACACTATTATGTAAAAGGGCTAAGGCCTTGCTCTGTGATTCGAAAAGGGCTTGACCCTCGTGTGCGATTATCTGAATAGGGCTTAGGCCCAATGGGCTCGAGTGAATTGGGCTTTGGATGGGTTTCAGTATACACTGAGTTTTCTAAACTCACCCCTTCCTCTTCCCTCCTTGCGGTGAGCCCTAGTTGGTGGACTTGGAGTCAAGGGATTCAGAGTGGCCATGAAGATGGATTGCCAATTTTAAATAAGTTTAGCATTTAATTTGGATTATTTTATTTTATTATGTTTAAAGTTGTAATAAGGCCGCTCTTTTTAATTATTTTTATTTTGGGGATTATTAAACCTGGTTAGCACTAGGGTTCGTTTTATAAAAACTACTTGATTTTTAAAAGATCACGATGACGCATAAAGTTTCCATAAAGTAAATGTTTTCCAAGGAAATAAATATTTTAAACAAACGTTTTCAACTTAAACATTTTCTTAAGACGGACATAATCAAACGATTTTCTCAAAATTATACGAGATGTTAGAGTGTGGCAATGGTGGTGTGCATGTCTAGGATTGGATCCGGAAGAGCTTGGTACTTAAGCGGTCGAGCGGACTCACCTCCTCTTTTTCTGGTTTCCTACCCGGTGCATGACTTCTATTCACTTTAGCCTACCTTTAAAAGTGTCTTTACAACACCAACTCAGCTTTTCCAAACTAAATGTCTGAGAATGTTTTGAACGCATCAATGTGGCGCATCAGATCCGGTCATAACGTCCAGGCCGGGTTTGGGGTGTTACAGGAAGAAAAGGTTGAGGAGGTTCGGCCATACTTATATCTAGATTAAGGTATGTTTGATGATGTTCCATGAGATGCATGCATGTTTTAGTTGTTAGCTTGAGTTCTACCTAGCCCATGGTTTAAATCTTTGCTATGTGATGGAGATGATATTCGGCCATGTGTGTTGTCTTCTTGGGTGGTGTTTGATGTTAGTGTTGATGCATGAAGATGAGTTAAGTTTCGGCTAAGGTGGACTTGTGTTGATGTCATTTGCATGCTAAATGTGAAGCTTTATAATGATACATGTGATGGTGGATTGATGCCTCTTGGATTTTCGTTTTAGCATTTTTTTTTTGAGATAGACATTAGGTTCTTTGTTTAACCCATGACCAAAATTGAAATGGTATGGTGTCTTGATGCATTCGGCCATAGTAGGAAATATAGTTGTTGTTCATGTTATTTGAATGAGAAATGGTAGTAAGGTGAAGTGCAAATATTAGTATTTGATTACTAGTGTACATATGTGTATTAGCTGAGTTTTGAACTTGAAACAAGATGGTATGTAGTTAATACAAGTAACCATATTTGTAAGAAGTATTAAGCATATAATTGGCCTCAACATAGACATGCATATTCGGCCACATGAGATAGATTGGTGTTGCATGTATTCAGTTAGGGGCAAGCATATTGATGCTTTTATCTTGACTTAGATAATCGGCTCAAGGAGAATTTGTTAAAGTGCTTAGTTAATTGATATTAGGTTAATGATGTGTGTATTCGGTCATGAAGGTGCACATGAGGAAATGTTAGATTAATTGTATTAATTGCTCAATGTGATTAAAAATGCGTATGACCACTTAGTATTTGAGCTAAAGGTGGCCATATGACCTATCAACTCCTTGTCATATTCGGCCATAAGCTAGCATAATGAGACCTTAATAAGTTAAATTTGCTTGAATTAGCTCAAGAGCTTAGAGGACCAAAGTTGGACAAGGGAAAGGAAAAAGTGATCGAATAGCCGCCGAAATCGTTCGACAACATCCGAGGTAAGTTTCCGAGTAATGAAACTTAGTTTACGATTTGATTAAGTCATGATGTATAGTCATAACAGAAATACGATGATATAACGATTCTACTTGAATTATATGTTAATTAATTAGTCTATATCGTATGATGGGTAGCCGTATGTGCATAGAGATCATGTCATAAAGCAAATCAAAATCGTGCTCTTTGTATGTGGCTATTGAGCCGAAATTAGTAAGTGTGATAAGTGTCTTGTGTTTGAGCTTTGGTAATGAAAATGAAATATGGATGTGTCATGATTATTGATATATGTGCATGGTTATTCGAATGATATCCGGGCTAAGTCCCGAAGGCTTTTATGCTAGTGATTAATTCCGGGCTAAGTCCCGAAGGCATTTGTGCGAGTTACTAATTCCGGGCTAAGTCCCGAAGGCATTGGTGTGAGTTACTAATTCCGGGCTAAGTCCCGAAGGCATTTGTGCGAGTTGCTATATCCGGGCTAAGACCCGAAGGCATTTATGCTAGTGACAATATCCGGGCTAAGACCCGAAGGCATTTATGCTAGTGACAATATCCGGGCTAAGACCCGAAGGCCTTGTGCGAGTGGTTATATCCGGCTAAATCCCGAAGATACTTGGGTTTGGGAATGAGCGATCTTGCTGTAATAATTTCAATTAATATGCTCGTAAAATCCCAACGATGAGGTATGTTTCGTATGTGAATTGAGATAATTGATTCCTTCTAAATAGTATTTGCTCAATCGACTAACAAGCTTCCAGCTTTTAGACAAGTTGATTCCTTACGTATGAATATAAAGGTTGGAAATGTGAAGTAGGTATGATTGTGAGAATATGTGTATATGAAATTATTCGTTTAGTCGTATGAATGCTATACTTCAGTTGTGCATGATTTCATTGCTCAGAACTTACTAAGCGTTAAATGCTTACTCCGTTCTTTGAATCTCTGTTTTATAGATTTTGGTTCGTCAGCTATCGGACTCGGGATCGTCGAAGTCGAAGTCGTCCACACTATCAAAGCCCTTTTGGTACATTTTTGATTGAACTCTGAAAATGGCATGTATAGGACTACCCCTTTTTGTTGTTGGTCACGTACCCTTTGGTTTTGTATAAATTTGGATAGCTATGCGAAAATGGCTTATATACACTTTGAGCATAGCATTATAATCATTTTGTATGTTGTTCATTGAGAGGTATGGAAATGTTGGTAACGATTAGCCATTGGAATGGTTAATCATGATCATTTTGGTGCTTTGTATGACAAATTCTAGTTGATTTATGGAAAACCATGAAATAGATGAACTTTACCTTAAAAACAAATGCTGACAGCAGCAGTGGTGCGGATTTTAAAAATCATTAAAAATAGTAGCAATGGAATTAAATAGTGAATAAATTATGTAATCGAACCTTGTTGAATCTACTTTCATATGGAAGAAACGAAACAATCATATGAGTTGTACTTTAAGAGATATTTAAGTTTTCGTGGAACAGGTCCAGAGCAATTTCTGGATCCCCTGATCTGACTTTGGAAATTCACTATAAATTAACCAGAGATAATTAGAGGTCATGCCATATATGTATAGATTCCTTTTTGAGTCTAGTTTCGTTAGAAACAAACGGAATAAGTAATTAAGCCCTGTACAGGAAGATATATAAGTCGTAATGCATGAAGGTCAGAGCAGTCGTACCCTGAAACAGGGGAGACTTTAACTAATAAACTGTACTAATTGGCTTGACCAAAAATTCTAGAAAAAAATTTGTAGATGGATATATGAGTCTAGTTACAGGTAAAATTTACGAAACTGGTTTCCGAGTTCTGGAACACAAGATATGAGTTTTAAGGTAACAGTGATGCAGTTAGCCAGCTTGTCTGGAAAATTTTAAAACGGACTGTGAAAATCAATGAAATAAGTCCGTAAATACCTCGTGTTCGACTCCGGAAACGGTCTCGGGTACGGGGTGTTACAAAGTAAATACCTTACTATAAAAAAAACCTCACAATTCACTCAGAAAGAAAAACAAATCTTTTCACTCACGTACCCGATTTTTCCCACTCTAATGAGCTCACCGCACTCTTGCCTTTTTCTGCTCTAGTCACCTCTCTAAGTTCTCAATGTACTACTTAGACATATCAGAATTCGTTGTGGAGTCGGTTTGTAAAAGTGATGTTAGGTCTGGGTAGAGATTGATGTTAGGACAAGGGTAGGCTGGAAAACAAAATGAAAAGGTTTAAATGTGGCTAAATCATTTTCTTGGGAAAAGGAATGATTCCGGGCAGAAAACTTATACGACAATTTCACCCTTTTTTTTATTTTGTAACTCTTTTTTTTTAATACTTCAAAATTTCGCACTTCAAATAATATATGTATTATCTTTTTTTAAAGAATTATTTTTCAATTTTTTTATTTTTATAGCAAAATACTATCTCAGGAATACTGAAAATGTCGATACTTACTTAATTTTAGCTAGCTCTGATACCAAATGATACAAACTCGTCTCGGTGATGATTCAAGTCGTTTAGTTGCCCGGTCGTAAAATTAAGAAGTATTTGGGTTGAAAAGAGAACAAATTTGTTAGAATCAAGAAATAGATTGTAAGTTGTTTAAAGATGTATCGGTGGGCTCGGTTTCAAGGCTAAAGATAGAACCAATATTATAAAGAATATTGACCTAAATCTTATACTAGCTCAGAAACTGGAAATGATAGCTGATCGTGACCCACTATCCATGAAAGATAGAAACCAACGATATAAGGTTGAACGCCACACTTTGGAAAAGTGATAAGTTCAGAAATGACAAGATTGACGCCACAAGGATGTCTTGATAAGTCCATAGAGTCAAGAGAGAACAAAGGGAGTTGAACACTCACCAAATATGATAAAATTCATAAAATGATCAAAAGTCCTTTTAAAATAAGCTTGAAGCAAGTATTTATAGCTAAAAACAAAGGCTAGTCGAATAGTCAATGACTAACTAAATGGACATTTGATTTCAGCTTTTAATGGATGAAAATTTCCAGAATAATTCATGAAGGTGTCGTGAAACTTCTTCAGACTTGAGAACATCATTGGACAGCTTATAAGGTGTCTACATGCATTTGGAATTAATTAGAATGAATGGGAGCTAATTAGTCACATAGAAAACTGAATGGGCAGTTTGTGATTCAGCCAGAAGAGCTAAAACTTCCTTGAAGGTTGTTAGCGGCTTCTTGAAAGGTTCTCCAGCATTAGTGACACCAATAGACAAGTCTTTGATTATTCCAATCAGTTGGAATTAAAAAATGTTAATTAAAAGGCTGAATGAAGATGAATGGTCATGTTAAATTCGGCCAAAAGGGTGAATGGCTTTAAATGATCTACTTTGATCAGTTGAATGGACTGGAAGAATTTATTGGTAGCTTGGAGCACTTCAATGGTCAGCTTGGGAGAAAGAAAAAAAAATTCTTGGCTCCTGGTGTTTTACGAAAAGGCATTTACAAGAACTAAAAACAGTAGTTGGAAGATTAATTTAGCTTAAGGCCATTGAGCTCCATGAACAGCCACAATAAACATGAGTAACTTCGGCTTCTTTAATGCTCATCCATGCATATAAGCTGCAACAAATTAAATCAGTTTAAAACATATAAATTGTCAACAGCTTAAGACAAATTAAATGAGCTTTAGTTCGGCTGGACAAATTAATTAGCAATCAAGACCATTTTAGCTAGACAAATTAATTATCAACAAGAATTAAATTTGACTTAAACTTGACACATTAAAAATTTCCACTAACTAAGACATATTTAAGCTAATTAAAATGACCAAAATTTCGACACATTAAAATTTATATTTTATTTATTCTAGCTGAAATTAACTAAATTAACTAACTTAATAATTTATTCCAGCTACTAAAACATGTATGAAATTTAAATAACATATCATCAAGCTCAATGAGCTAGCATGAAGTCGAATTGAGCTCCATTGACCTAGATAAAGCCCAAGATTGAACTGAAATTAAGCCTCATTTTGCACTTGTGGCCCTCGAGTTTAGGCCATTCCTGGGGTCGTCGATTTGAGTCACAACATGATGCGGCCAGGATCATATTCAGTGCTCCAAGCTGCCAATAAATTCTTCCAGCCCATTCAACTTATAAAAGTAGCTCATTTAAAGCCATTCACCCCATTGTTCGAATTTAGCATGACCATTTATGTCCATTCAGCCTCTTAATTAACTTTGTTTAATTCCAGCTGATTGGAATCATCAAAGACTTGTCTATTGGCATCACCAATGCTAGAGAACCTTCCAAGAAGTCGCTAAGAACCTTCAAGGAAGATTCAGCTATTCTAGCTGAATCACTACCTGCCCATTCAGTTTCCTATGTTGCTAATCAGCTCCCATTCATTCCAATTAATTCTAGTTGCATGTAGACACCTTAAAAGCTGTCAAATGACTTTCTCAAGGCTAGAGAAGTTTCATGGGACCTTCATAAATTGTTTTGAAAATTTTCAGCTCGTTAAAAGCTGAAATCAAATGTCCATTTAGTTACTCATTGATTATTCGGCTAGCCTTTGTTTTTAGCTATAAATACTTTCTTCCGGCTAATTGTAAAAGGACTTTTGATCATTTTATGAATTTTATCATATTTGGTAAGTGCTCAACTCCCTTTGTTCTCTCTTGACTCTGTTGACTTATCAAGACATCCTTGTGGCGTCAATCTTGTCATTTTTGAACTTATCACTTTTCCAAAGTGTGGCGTTCAACCTTATATCGTTGGTTCCTATCTTTCATAGATAGTGAGTCATGATCAGCTATCATTTCCAATTTCTGAGCTAGTATAAGATTTGGTTCAATATTCTTTATAATACTGGTTCTATCTTTAGCCTTGAAACCAAGCCTATCGATACATCTATAAACAACTTAAAATTTATTTCTTGATTCCAGCCAATTTGTTCTCTTTTGAACCCAATTCGAAAGCTTCAAAACATACTTCTTAATTTTATGATCAGGCAACTAAACGGCTCGAACCATTACCGAGACGAGTTCATATCACGAGCACAACTAGGGCTTAAGTGATTCGTGCTCGATAGGAAGCTTCAGCACCTGATGTGATTACCGGTACATTTTCTATCTTTGATACTAATGTTAATGCTTTGATTGACTTGGGGTCAACACACTCATATGTATGCACAACCTTATTGTTAGATAAGAAAATACCTTTTGAGTCTACTGAGTTTGTGGTTAAAGTAACGAACCATTTAGGTGAGTATGTTTTAGTTGATAAGTTCTGTAAAAACTATCCTTTGATTATTCGAGGTTGCAACTTTCCGACTGATTTGATGTTATTACCCTTTGATGTGTTTGATGTGACTTTGGGTATGGACTGGTTAACTCTGCATGATGCTACTGTGAAATGTAGATGAAAACATATTGTGTTAAAGTGTTAGAACAGTAAAAAGCTTCGAAATGAATCAGACAGACTAGATAGTACATCTCATGTTATTTCAGCTATGTCGACACATAAATATGTGAGAAAAGGCAATGAAGCATACCTCGCTGATATATTTGATTCCAGGGTATCGAAATTGAAGTTAGAATCGATTTCAATTGTGTGTGAGTTTACAGATGTGTTTCTAGAGGAATTACCAAGGTTATCGCTGATCAGAAAGGTTGAGTTTGCTATTGAGTTAATGCTGGGAAAATGTCTGAGATCGATAGCTTCATATAGAATGACACCTACAGAATTGAAAAAGTTGAAAGCACAGTTCCAAGAGTTGACAGATAGGGGCTTTGTCTAGTCAGTTTTTCTACTTGGGGTGCTCGTATGTTATTTGTTAAGAAAAAGGACGGGTCTAGTTTATGAACCTGATGAAGAGAATATTTAGATCATATTTGGAGAGATTTGTTGTTGTATTCATTGATAATATTCTAATCTATTCACGAGATTAGACAGAGCATGCCTAACATTTGAGAACTTTTTTGCAAACTTTACTCGAAAAACAATTGTTCACTAAGTTTAGCGAATGTGAGTTCTATCTCCAAGAAATTAGATCTTTGGGACATGTAGTACCGACAGAGAATATTAGAGTTGATCCGAGTAAAATCTCAACTGTGCTGGGTTGGAAACCTTTGAGAAATGTATCTAAAGTCAGAAGTTTTCTGGGTTTAGCTGTATATTATCAAAAATTTGTCAAGGGATTTTCAATGATTGCAATGCCATTGACGAATCTGTCAAAAAAAGATGTTAAGTTCGAGTGGTTGGAGAAATGTCAGCAAAGTTTTAATCAGTTGAAAGCTTGTTAACCGAGGCACCTGTGTTAGTTCAGCCAAAGTTCAGTAGAGAATTTGTGATTTATAGTGATGCTTCATTGAATGGTTTGGGCTGTGTTTTTATGCAAGAGAGCAAAGTAATAGCATATGCTTCTCGAAAGTTGAAACCACACAAAAACAATTATTTGACTCCTGATTTAGAGCTTGCTGTAACACCCCTAAACCGTATCCGTCGCCAGACTAGGGTTAAGAGGTATTACTGGGCATATCAGAACTTTACAAAATCATAATCATACATCATCATGTCATAGCAATTCATACACAAATAGTCCCTTTTAGAAGGTTTACAAAACCTTAAACTCCCTTTGGAGAAGGTTCAAGACCAAACTGAACACATAAAATTTTTTACGAAACTTAAATAAATTTTCTAAGTTACAGAGGTCACACGCCCATGTGTCTAGACCATGTCAAATCGAGGCATTCATATTGACTTAATCACAAGGCCACAATACATGCCTGTGTGCCTTGGCTGTGGTCGAAACCGACTTGGGTCACACGGCTAGCCACACACTTGTGTGCCTTGGCCGTGCTCAAGACTGACTTAAAATCGTAGGGTACCCCAGGGACACATGGTCGTGCAACATGGTCGTGTGTCGCACACGGTTGAGACACACACCCTTGTATATGCTCGATTGGACAAAAAAAGGATGTTTGAAAAGCAAATTTGCCACCCAATTTGGGTCAAGCCTACAAGCATCAAACCAAGCACATTTGCACTATAATTTTAGCCAATTTCAATACCAAAAATTACATCATTGATGCCATATTATTATCAACCAAATTCAAGCTTATAATCTATACTCAATCATATCAAATCATAATCCAAAGTCATGTTAAATCATATGTTGCCCACATCTCAATTTCTTATCCATCTTCACGCCAAACTTATACCAAATTTAACAATTAAGCACATACCAAATTGACCATATCATTTAATCATTCATATGCATCAAATCATACCATTCTCTCATCACATAAACCATAACAAATCCAAATTATATTTACATTCATTATCAGGCCATATCACTTGGCAAAACATATATTTACATCTCCAAACATATTCACATACTTCTAGCCTATACATGCCACATAACCAAAACTCAAAACAATATTTACCGAAATGATAATCGGATAGTGTGATGACGTCTCCATCAACTTCCAACCCGAGCAGATCTCTGGAAATCAATAAACATAGGAAACACACACAGAATAAGCTTCGAGAGCTTAATAAGCCATAAGCAAATAAATCTTCACAAGATCATGAATATAATTCAACTTGAATAAGTCAAATTTAGTTAACTTCACACACATATTCAATCACTTATCATATATAATCCAACATCACCATATTAAGTAACTTCATTAATCTTGTTTATCGGTTTACATACAAACCATGCTTTCAATTTCAAATAACGACCATTAGATCATTCATATAAATTAAACTTGCACAATTTCATTACATAACCAACCGAAACATGGTCAATTATTACATTTCATGCATAGAAGTATATCAATTTCTTTTTATGTATTTCAAAACCTGAATAACCATAACAAATCACACATCCAAACCATGTTCTATTTTTCATAATTCTCATGTCAGAAGCATACGACCACAATTTCATATAACGAGCATATATAACACATCGTACATTATCATATATTTCACATATCATCATTTGATTCATACTCACTTTCATTACTTAATTTCATATACATCACAACATACCTGATTCAGATGCAGATTCATATACTTATTTAGCTCAAAAACTTAGAACTTTTTTCTCACATGTACATCATATTTCCATATAATACAAACATACTTTATATATTTACACATATAAACATATACTTACTTTTCATTCCCAAGCTTAATATACATTTCATATGTACCTAAATCGGATACACATCTCATATTTTCATTCTTTTCTCAGAATGCCCGTTGAACCGTTCAAAATCAATAAGGATACTTGGATAGCACATAAACTCGTACAATGCCAACGTCCTAGACATGATCTTACATGTAATCAAATATCGATGCCATTGTCCCAGATAGGGTCTTACACAAAATCATATACGATGCTAATGTCCTAGACATGGTCTTACACGTAAATCACAAATCGATGCTAACGTCCCAGACGTAGTCTTACACGATAACACATATCGGAATCCTATGTCATGACATATGTATCCTAACTGTTCCTATGGTTCGTAGGGGGCTTTCAAACGTTGTCACATTATCAAAACTTTCTCAATTTCACCTATTCGAACGATCCAAGATCGAAACATATTCTCCAAAGCTCGATGACCGGAACGACTATTCGATAATTTTTTACTTTCCCCGATCCAAATCCAATTTTCTCATTTCTTGATCTAATTCAATACAAATTCAACTTATTTAATCATATATTCAATCAAAGTCATCTAAAAACACATAAATGGGCTAATTACACTTTTTCCCCTGACATTTCACATTTTTCACAATTTAGTCCTTATTTCACAAAACACAAAATATTCAAAATTCAATTCAATCAATGCTTGGACGAATATTCCTACACTTCATATAAGCCCATATATTTCATTTATTTCAAATTTTAGCCCCTTAAAATATCATTTTCACAATTTAGCCCAAATTACTCAATTTCATCAAAAATTCAAAGACAAAACTTACTAATATAACACATATCTTTCATTTACTAACATCAAACTTCATAAAAGCTCATAGTTTTAGCAATGGCATAACTCAAAATCATTAACAAAATTAGAAATTGAGACATGGGCTTGATAGTATACAAAGCAACGATTACAAAAACATAGAAATTATCAAAAACTGAACAAAAATGGACCTTTAATCGAACTTGGAAGTAGCTGAACCCTAAAACACCATGGAAGCTTTCTTTTCTTTCTTACTATTGGACCAACAATAGGATAATGAAGCCCATTTTTTATTTTGTTATCTTTAATACATAATAATTATACTAATTACTATTACATCCTTAATGAATTTCATTTATAAACATAAAATAAATGGCTATAATGTTCCACTTACTCTTCCAAAGGTCTATTCACATTATAAGGACCTCACAATTAAGAAGACATAGCAAATAAGCAGTTTAACAAATAGAAGGCCACTTTTACATTTTACACGATTAAGTCCTTTTCACAAATTAAGCACACAAATGATCGAGTTTTTATACGAAACTTTCACAGATGCTAATTCACATATAATAAGCATGGAAACTAATATTAAAATATTTTTCTAACTTGAATTTGTGGCCTTGAAACTACTATTTCAATTAGGGTCTAAACTGGACTGTTACACTTGCAGCTATCATATTTTCTTTAAATATTTTGCAACACCATTTGTACGAATAAAAATGTAACATCTACATGGATCAAAAGAGCTTGAAATATTTGATGTAATAGAAATATTTAAATTTGAGACAGCATAGATGGCTTGAGTTATCAAAATATTATGACTTGATTAATGATTATCATCCCGGAAAGGCTAATGTTGTTGCAGATGCTTTGAGAAGAAAATCTCTTTTTGCCTTACAAGCATTGAACATGCAATTGACATTGATTAAAGATGATTCAATTTTAGCTGAATTAAAAGCTAGATTGATTCTTTTGCAACAGATTTGTGAATCACATAATTGTGATGAAAATTTGATCCCTAAATGGAAACATATTGAGTCGACATCTGATTCAGATTTTCATGTTGGCTCCAATGATAGTTTGTACTTTAAAGATAGAATTTGTATTGTGAGAAATTCTAACCTCATTCAGAATATTTTAAAGGAAGCTCACAAAAGTAGCTTATCGATTCATTCTAGTAGTAATAAAATGTACGGTGATTTGAAATAGATATGTTGGTGGCCAGGTATGAAACTGGAGATTTCAGAGTTCATATTGAAATGTTTGGTCTGTCAGCAAGTTAAAGCCAAGCATTAGGTACGTTCTGGTTTGTTACAAACTGTAATGGTTCCAGAATGGAAATAGGACATGTCACAATGGATTTCGTATCAAGATTGCCTCAATCTCAGAGAAAAATAGATGTTGTGTGGGTCATTGTAGATCATTTAACGAAATCCACGCATTTCATTCTAGTGCATATGGATGTTTCACTTGAGAGATTGACAGGGTTGTATGTTGTCGAGATTGTTAGATTGCACAGTGTGCTAGTTTCTATTATCTCTGATAGGGATCCACGGTTTACGTCTCGATTCTGGAGCAAGTTACAAGAAGCTTTGGGTACTCAACTGCATTTTAGTACAACATTTCATCCACTGATTGATGGTCAATCTAAGCGAGTAATTTAGATACTCAAAGATATGCTTCGCTGTTATGTTTTAGAACTCGAAGGTAACTAGGAGAGATTTCTACCCTTAGTTGAATTTGCATACAACAACAATTATCAAGTGAGTATTAAAATGGCACCGTATGAAGCTTTGTATGGTTGAAAGTGTCAAACTCTGTTACACTGGATTGAGTTGAGTGAGAAAAAGATATTCAGTGTTGATTTGATTCGAGAAACCGAAGAAAAGGTAAAAGTGATACGTAATTGTAACAACCCATTTTTTAGTGGTGTCAAAAATAGTGGTTTCAGGGCCACAAATCCGATGAGTAAATTTGTAAATATTATTATTTAATATTTACGAGTCACTTTTGGTTTTAAAAAGTTTTTTGATATGGTAATTTTTTTTATGAATGATTAATTAAGTTTAAGTGTTAAGACCCTAAAGTCAAGTGGTTTTAGAAATGAGGTATCGAGACCTCAATTCTATAAACCGAGTCGTAAATATTTTTCTAAATATTTAAGAAGTGTCATTGAGATCATATTAAAGTTTCGTTAAGAAATTTCAATGTTTTGATAGTTAATTAAGCAAAAAGGACTAAATCGTAATAGTTGAAAAAGTCAATCACTATTAGTTTAAAGGTGTTAATTGATTATAGAATTATAATTGGATGGCCTTATTGAGTAAATTAGCCACCCTTAAGATAGTGGGACGGTTGGATTCTTTAATTTCTTTTAATTATAATGCTTTATATGTTGTTTTTTTTTAAAATAAAAATTAAAGGTTAAAAATAAAGAAAACATAATGTTTTCTTCCCCATTTGCTTTTCATCACCGAATGTGCCATGGAAATAGAAAGGGAGAAGATTCAAGGTTTGGCCTTGCTTTGGATGATGCATGTAAGTCCGTTTTGAACTCGTTTCTCGTAATTTTATGTTTTTGAGATCATTGCAACTAGGTCTAGCTAGCTCGTACCTTTGATTTTGAAACTGTTTAAGATATTGAATGTTGCTATTAATGAATCTATGTGATTTTAGTTATTAAATGATGAATTTGAAATGTTGGTTGATATTTAAAAGTATTTTGATAAGTAATTTTGATGAATTTTTTATTAGGGACTAAATTGTTGAAATAGTAAAAATACAAGGATTTATGTAAAATTGTTGCAAAAATGGGTTTTATTGGATGGCATGAATATTTGGTTGGCATGGGTTTGTATTAAAAATGGTTGATTTTCATGTTTTAGGCTCAAGGATTAAATTGAATAAAAATAAAATGTTAGGGGCAATTTTGTAAAAATGTCAAAAATGACTAAATTGCATAAAATAAATTATTTTAATTTCTAAATTAATAAATTGAATTAAATTATTAATTTAGATCAAAATCGAGCGGAAAATCAAGGAGAATAGAAAATTACTAAAAAGCCCTTGTAGTTTGTTGTTTTTGCATTTTAGCGAGGTAAGTTTGTATGAACTATTATCATTTAATGGTTGATTAAATTGAATGTTTAATGTATGGTTATATTGAAAATGAATCAATCTATATGTTATTATGAAATTTATCATGTAAAGAAATGATGAAAATTCAACGACGTACGAAGACTATCGAGCCCCGTTTGAATCTTAGAAATATATAGGATACAAATGACATGTCATTAGGGTTACCATGTTTTAGATGCTGGTTTGAATGTCCTACTGGTGGCTGAGTTTTGGCATTTGTTACGAATATTGGACAGCTCGTGTAAGGAGACCCATTTATGGATCGGGTGAGCATCTATGTAAAGGAAAAGGAAAAGGAATGGTTTCAACCTTATGTTTAGCACACTTTGTGTATGCTTTCTTGTGTACCCAATATTATTATAAGTGGTTCAACGGGCATTAAAAGGAAGGAACGGTAAGTATTCAAATGACTTATGTCACAAATCTATGAAAAGGAAAGAAAGGTAAGGTTCAATGAAACTATGTTTATGATAATGAAATTGATGATTTCAAATGATGTTGTTCATGTATATGACTTACCTTATATTATTTCAAGTGATTTATGAGTTGATGCTCTAATACGTGTTGATGATGATGCTTAGGCTTGTACCAAGCTATTGGTTGGATTGTATTATGTTTATTTATAAAGTTATGCATTGAAATGTTAAGTAATCTAAACACGGTGATAGGTGATGACTTGACCTCGACATGGTCAAGATATGGTTTACTTTGGAAAGGTTTTGAACTAGATGTGTATGATGTAAATATGGTATATAAATGTCAGTTGTTTAGTACCATTTGGAAATGGTTGGTTCGTGTCGTTTAGGTGGTTATGATGCATATGAGGAATGGTCGAAATGGTAAGGTTATTTTGAGATGGCATTAATCTAATCTGGTATGGTTGATATGTATCAATTGTGATATGTTTTGGCATGGAAACAAATTAGTTGATGAATGATAAATGTGCACATGTTTAGGTTGATTTGATGATTTATGTTTGAGATGCTTTTTGGCATATTGGTTGTATGGATAAATAACCTATTGAATTGATCTTAAAATGTATGTTTTGGTATGTTTTGATACTTTGGTTAAAAGTGCAAATGCTTTGTAGGTGCATGACTTGGACGGGTGAAAGAAATTACTTGAATTTGACTTATTTCTTGTCACGGTCTATGACACGAGCATGTGTCTCAGTTATGTGTGACACACGGCCATGCAACATGGCTATGTGTTCCCTGTAGGTTTTAAAGGTTGCATTTTGAGAGTTACATGGTTTGGGACGCGAGCGTTAGCTTGGCCATGTGACCCAAGTAAAAGAGTTACATGGGCACGGATACGGGCTGGGACACGGTCATATGTCCTTATTTCGAATGTTACATGGGTGTGTGTCTCAACCGTGTGAGTCACACGGGTTGACCACACGGCCGTGTGACCACTGCAGTTTAACTTTTTCTAACTTTTTCCTCAATGTTTCAAATGTTTCTGATTTAGTCCCGAACTGTTTCTAAAGTGTTTCTAGAGCCTCTAAGGCTTGATTAATGGATGATAGGTATGTGTACGAATGGACTTTGATATGTTTAATGAAATGATTAGAAATATATTTTTTATGTTACGATTTTACGGTAATGCTTCATAATCCTATTCTGGTGACGGATATGGGTTAAGGGTGTTACAATAATATTTTGAAAGCGGCTTCTAATCGACAAAAATCTTATTCAAATTTGAAAAGAAAGGACATTTAATTTCAAATTAGTGAAAAAGTATTTTTAAAAGTATCATATTGGAAGAAAGTTCTTCGATTTGATCTGAAAGGAAAGCTGAGTCTGCGGTTTATTGGATCATAAGAGATCATTGAGAGGATTGGGCCAATAGCTTATAAATTGGCTTTATTGTCAAAGTTAGAAAAGATTCATAATGTGCTTCATGTATCGATGTTACGATGGTATTGATCAAATCCTTCATATGTGATATCCCCGGTAGATGTTGAGATTAAGTCAGATATGACGTACTGTGAAGAACTAATCAGAATTCTAGCTCAGGAAGTTAGAGAATTGAGAAATAATGGTATAGCTTTACTGAAAGTTCTCTGGCAACGTCATGAAATAGATGAATCTACCTGGGAACATAAAGAAGCTATAAAAGTGCAATACTCAAACCTATTTGCTAGTAAGATTTTTGAGAACGAAAATTCCTTTAGGGGGAGAGTTGTAACAACCCGTTTTTAGTAAAATCAAAATAGTGGTTTTGGGACCACAAAACGACATGTAAATTTTTATTTTATTATTATTTTAATGTCTCTGAGATGTTAGTAAGCTTGCATTAAAATTTCATTAAGAAGTTTTGATGTTTGTATGATTAATTTAGTGAAAAGGACGAAATCGTAAAAAGGGTAAAAGTAGAGTTCCATTAGTTAAAAGGGTCAATTGGCTATGAAATTTTAAAGTGAAAGGACTTAGATAGTAATTAGACCATTTGAATAGATAGTGGATGATTATGGCATGGTTTAATTGAAATTAATAAATTTTTTAAGGTTAAAAAGGTAATTTGGTAATTAAAGTTAAAAATTAAACTAAGAAAAGATGGTATCATCTTCCTAAAAGCATATTACCACCAAATTTGAAGAACAAAAACACCATTTTAGGGTTTAGAGCATTTGATCTAGTCTCTTGGCTTGCTGATACGAACTCAGATATGGATGTCATGAGTCGTGTTGTTGCCCGATCGTTTAAATTGGGTAAGATTGACAATTTGAAAAAAATAGGCTTAAGATAATTGAAGGATAAGTTTAAAGGAAAGGTTGAAAAAAAAAAAGGTTAAATAAACAATGATAGATAATAGGTTAAAGCTTAAAAGTGAACCAACACAATAGATTCGTGTTGACCCGAAACTTAGAAAGCAATTAGGCTGAAAAGGTGATGGAAAAAATGGTAAGGATTGTTTGATAGTAAACCTCGACCCGCTATCTACAAAGATAGGAACCTTGGTATGGTGAACGCCACACTTGGATACAAGTGATAAGTTTGAAAAATAAACAGAATTGACGCCACAAGGGTTGCTGGATAAGCCAACTCAGTCTTTGGAGAACAATGGGAGTTGAACACTCACAAAGTAGTAAGATACTATCAAATTCATCAAAAAAAAAATCCTTTTACAAAGGCTGATTTCTCCTATTTATAGTGCTAGAATAGGCTAGACGAATAGTCACAAGAATTCAACTTAATGTGCTAATTAAAAACTGAAATAAAGTTTATGTCTTTTGACATTCTTGAACCAAATAACTCCACTCTTGAATTCTCTTCAACCCAGCTGAATGAATGATAGTAAATTCTTGAAAAATGACTCTTGAATTGTCCCTTGGCTAGCCGAATAGACACTAGCTCCTTAAAGGCATTTTGAATGCTTTGAGTTAATTTTTAAAGTAGCAAAAACGGCTGGTAGATGAAGAGGTTGCTACTGAAATAAAAGGATGATATAGTGCTCTTTAAAGCTCCTAGAATGATGTATAAAACCTTATTTGTAACGACCCCTTTTCTTGTAACTGAAAATGACTTGAAAAGCCACTTTATTGAACGTGTAACAGCCTTGAATTGTAACAGTTATGAGATGAAAAGTTACTTGCATTTAAACACATTAAATTGAACTTATTAAACACATTTAAGCACTTATTGAACATGCACTCATTAAAACTTAACTTAGATAAATGGACTAAAACCTTTGCAACAATTATTCCAGCAACTAGTTAAATTAATAGAAGCATAATTAATTAAACTTAAACCATGCATCAATAAATAATCCTAGTAACTAGATTAATTAAGAGCAATAATTATTAAATGAAGTTAAAAAAACTCTAGTAATTAAAATAAACTAAGATAAGTTGAATAAAGTCTAGCAACTCATTTATTAAAATTAGATGAGTTTATTAAAATTCAAGTTCAACTTCCAATAAATTGCAAGTGACGCCAATTGAGCTGTTACATGCATGGCTATTGGATTCGGCTTCATGCTCTCCCCAAGCTCAATCCACATAGCTTACTTTGAAATTTCTTAGCTCGTGATTGAGTTATAGGTCCTCGTGGTAGCTCAATGGATTCGATAGTAACTTCTCGAGCTATGGTTGTATCATTCCCCTCCTTTTCGAGGTGAAAGGATAAATCTACAACATTAAAAGTTGCACTAACCCCATACTCATCAGGTAGATCCAAATTATATGCGTTATCATTAATTCTTTCGAAGACTTGAAAAGGTTCATCTCCTCATGGCAAAAGCTTGGATCGTCGTTGAACAGGAAATCTCTCTTTACGCATGTGGATCCAAACCCAATCACCAGGTTCAAATATCACTCGTTTACGACCCTTGTTAAATTGATGAACATATTTCTCTATTCTTCGCTCGATATTATCTTTAACTCACTGATGCAATTTTTTAACAAAATCTACCTTTTTCTTTCCATCTACATGCACCAACTAATCAGAAGGTAAAGGTAACAAATCTAATGGAGTTAAGGGATTAAATCCATATACTACCTCAAATGGCGAATACATAGTAGCTGAATATATCGATTGATTGTATGCAAACTCAATATGGGGTAGACATTACTCCCAAGTCTTCAAATTCTTTCATATAATTGCTCGAAGTAGTGTTGATAAAACTCGATTAACAACCTTCGTTTGGCTATCGGTTTGTGGATTACTAGTTGTTGGAAACAAAAACTTAGTTCCAAGTTTTCCCCATAAGGTCCTCCAAAAATGACTTAAAAACTTAGTGTCTCAATCCAAAACAATTGTCCTCAAAACTCCATGTATACGTACGATCTTCCTAAAAAACAAGTTAACAAAATTGAGGGCATCGCCATTTTTGTTACATGCAATAAAATGTGCCATTTTAGAAAATCTATCAACTACAATGAAAATAGAATATTTTACATTCTTTGTTCTAGGAAGGCCTAAAACAAAATCCATCAAAATATCCATCCATGGTGCTTTCGGAATTGGTAATGGTTTATAAAACCCATGCGGCTGAATTCTTGATTTTGCCTTCTTGCAAGCAATACAGGGCCGACATACTTTAGCCATATCTCGTTTCATTTTCGACCAATAGAAATGTTCTTGAAGAACGGCTAAAGTTTTAGTTATGCCGAAATGTCCCATTAAACCTCTACTATGTGCATCATGAACCAACACATTTCTTGTTGATCCTTGGGGTATGCACAATTTATTTTCCCAAAATAGGAATCCATCTTGCTGATAGTACCTATCATATGCACCTTGCACACACAACTTATAAATCTCTCCAAAATCAGAATCGTCAGCGTATAATTCTTTTAAATAAACAAAACTAAGTAATTTAACATCTAAACAATTTAAAAGAGTATACCTTCGTTAAAGGGCATCCACAACAATATTTTCCTTACCTTGTTTGTATTTTATGACATATGGAAAGGATTCTAATAACTTGACCTATTTGGCGTGACATTTGTTTAACTTGGTTTGCCCTCTCCAATGCTTTAAAGCCTCATGATCTATATGTATAACAAAGTCTTTAGGCGATAATGCTGCCATGTTTCTAATGCATGTATCAATTTGTACATTTCCTTGTCATAGGTAGGATAGTTGAGTGTAGCTCCATTCAGTTTCTCGCTGAAATAAGCCACCGGTCGCCCATCTAGCATTAAAATCACACCTATACATATTCCAGATGCATCACATTCCACCTCAAAAATTTTGTTAAAATCCGGCAAACATAAAAGTGGAGTGTTAGTTAAACACTCTTTGATTTTAACAAAAGAGGATTCTTGTTCATCAGACTAAAGAAAAGGTGTATTCTTTTTTATAATACCAGTCAATAGGGCAGAAAGTGTGCTAAATTCTGGTACAAATCTCCTATAGAAACTTGCAATGCCAAGAAAGCTTCGAACTTGGCTGATATTGGTCAAACATGGCCATTCTCGTATTGCCTTTATCTTCTCTTGATCCACTTCAAAACCACTTTCACTTACAACAAAACCTAAAAAACAACTTTGTTAGTACAAAAGTTACATTTCTTAAGGTTTGCATATAACACTTCTTTTCTTAAAACTTCCAACACAGATCATAGATGTTCAATATGATCAGATAAAGATTTACTATAAACCAAAATATCATCAAAATAAACTATGCAAAAACGACCAATGAAAAACCTCAAAACGTGGTTTATCAACCTCATGAAAGTACTCGGAGCATTAGTGAGGCCAAATTGCATCACTAGCCACTCATACAAATCGTATTTGGTTTTGAACGCAGTCTTCCGCTCATCCCTCTCCCGTATGCGAATCTGATGATAAATACTTTTCAAATCAATCTTAGAAAACAATTTTGCACCACTAAGCTCATCTAACATATCATCAAGTCTAGGGATTGGATGACGGTATTTGACAGTAATTTTGTTGATAGCTCGACAATCTATGCACATTCTCCATGAACCATCATTTTTAGGCACCAACAGAATGGGCACCACGCATGGACTTAAACTCTATCGTATGTATCCTTTCTTTATTAAATCAGCAACTTGTCAGTGTAACTTTTTAGTTTCTTCGGGGTTACTTTGATAAGTTGGTCAATTTTGGAATTGTAGCTCTCGGAATGCAATCAATTTGATGTTTAATACCTCAATTTGGAGGCAATCCACTAGGAACTTCTTCCAGGAAAATATCTTCAAATTCCTGTAACAAAGAGACCACAGAAAAAGGTAAAGAGTTATCAAGTTCGTTAGTATTGAATAAACACTCCTTGTACATAAGTACAAACACGGGCTGGTGCATCAATAGGGACTTTCGAATGTCTTTTTCCCTCGCAAATATGCTTATTTTTCCACTCTCATTTTCTTTTTAGCTCTCTTCTTCCTCTCGTATTTTTACCTCCTCTATCTACTTTTTCCTTTCTGTTTTTCAATTTTTTTGTCTTTTTCTTTTTCACTCTTTTTTTCTTGCACTTATTCTTTCAATCTTTTGTTGGATTCAACAGGGCTAAAGTAACATTTTTGCCTCGTTGATGGAACATGTAGCGATTTGTGTAACCATCATGAATCACACGCCTATCAAACTGCCATGGAGGCCCCAAAAGTAGATGTCTCGCTTGCATGGGAACTACATTGTACACCACTTCATCTTGATAGTTCCCGATGGAAAACGCTACCACAGCTTGCATTGTGACTTTAAGCTTACCATTGCAACTTGTATGGAGTTGGGTGTTTGGTTGTGGCCAGACTGAGCTTTTCCACCAGCATGTTGCTAGCTATATTAGTACAACTTCCACCGTTAATAATTAAACTACAACCTTGCCTTGGATGTGGCATCGGCTGTGAAAAATGTTCTTCCTTTGTTGATCAGATTCAACACTTTGAACACTAAGGCTTCGTTTCACCACAAGAATTTTTCCTTCAATTGGTAGTTCTACTTCTTCTCCTTCATCATTGGATGGTACTTTATACTTACTTTCATTCTCCTCCTCAGACTCAATTTCACCATCGGCCCTTACCACCATGATACGTCAATTTGGACATTGGCTTGCTATATGCCTTTAACTTTGACACTTGAAACATTTTATGTCTCTCGTGTGATTTGGTACTTGCTTGTTTTTGTTTTAACTCGACTCACCAATAGGCTGATTGGATTTAGTTACTATAAACGGCTCCTTTTATTCGAACAGGGGGTATGTTCACTCCTTGGCTCCACTTATTGGTAGAAGGATTCGCATAGGATCAGCTTACTCCTTTTTGCTTGAGTTGCTTTTCGACCTTTATCACCATATGGACCATGTCCATCACTTCAACATAGTGTTGTAGTTCAACTATGTTGGCAATGTCATGGCTTAAACATGCAAAGAACCTTTCCATTGTTGCTTCTCGATCCTCCCCGATGTCAGCTTGGATCATTGCTATCTCTATGTCTTTATAATAATCTTCAACGCTTTTATTACCTTGAGTAAGGTTTTAGAGTCGTTGATATAGATCTTGATGGTAGTATGAAGGGATGAATCTTTTTCGCATGACTGATTTCATTTCAGCCTAAGAAGAAATAGGTCTTTCACCATTTCTCTTTTTACTTGTTATAAGCTGGTCCCATCACACAATTGCATAGTCAGAAAACTCTATAGCTGCGAGCATTACCTTTTTACTTTCTGAATAGTTGTGCCAGTCAAAAATAAACTCGATCTTCTTTTCCCACTCCAAATAAGCTTCAGAATCATTCTTACCTTAGAATAGTGGAATTGTCATCTTGATATTTTTAAGATTGTTATCTGGACGGTCACGATCTCTAGGACCCCGATGTTGTTGGCGGCCTCATTGTCGTACACTTCAAATAGATGAATTATCACTTTCTTGCTCACTCTCTTCATTACGCCCTCATCTTGCACCTTTCGGAGTTGCCTCCCGTTGTTCATGTGTCTCAACTCAAAATAATCGATCTCCGATTGGTTCGAGTTTACGATCGAATAATCGCTCCATCTCTTACATAAGTGCTTGTAGTGTCAAATCAGGAACCCCTCCACCCACAACATTGCAAACGGGTCACAATCCTTTAAAAGCTTTAAAAGCTTAGTAAGCCATATGCAAATAATTTCATCATATGAATATTTGCATATCAATTCAAATATGCTAAGCATAGCTAAACACAAACAAGTTCACAAACCTTTCTCATTGTACACATATTCAATATCTTCAAATACTTCCCTTTTCAATACTCGTATGAATCTCGTACGTACGTGAGTCATTTAGCTCAATTACACATTCTTTCTCAACTTGACTTTGACCGTTGAACCATTCGGAATCCTTAACAAAACTCGGCAATCACATATAGCTTGCACAATGCCATATTCCAGATATGGTTTTACATGTTATCACATATCGACGACACTGTCCCAGACAGGGTCTTACACCAAATCACAATATGATGCCAATGTCCCGGACATGATCTTACATGTAATCACATTTCGATAACCTAATGTCATGACTTTTGTATCTTATACTATTCCTAAGGTTCGTACAGGACTTTCAAATGTCATAACTTTGTCGATTCTTACCCGTATTTGCTTGTTCAGCATTCATAGCAATTCAATGATAATGAGACATATATAATTCAATTTAAAGACATTTATTCGCATATGAACTTACCTCGTATATACAATGAACAGATCGAATCAACTATTCGATAACTTTCGATTTCCCCCAACCTAAATCCGATTTATTTCTTTTAGAAACTATACACATTCAAAATTAGCTCATTTATTCACCAAACCATTCAATTTAGTACACAAACACATATTTAGGCATTTTTACTCTTTAGCCCCTAAAGTTTCACATTTATTCAATTTAGTCCTCATTTCACAAAAACACAAATTACACCAAATTCAATTTAAACCATTCTAGCCAAATTTTGTATAGCTTTATAGCAGCCCATATTTTCCTTTATTTCACACATTTAACTACACATTTTTCTTCTTTTCACAAGTTAATCCCTTTTATTACAATTTCACTAAAAATCATTTTACAAAACATGATAATCTATCAACAAATACTCATTTTCCATCATCAAACATTCAAGAACTCAAGCATTCAACAATGGCAACCCATAAATTCATCAACCAATTCAAAAATTACGGTAGGGCTAGCTAGTACTCGAAGCAACGATCACAAAACATAGAAATCATCAAAAATCGAGCTAAAATCACATACTTGCTAGCTAAATGAGAGTGCCGAATGCTTTAAACCCTAATTGGTCTCCTTTTTTCTTTCAATTCGGTTGAATAGCACCATTAAAGAAGATGATATGTTTATTATTTCTTTCTCTTTTAACTTAATACATAAATTACAAATTTAACCTTAGCTAATAAACATGTAGATCATCAATTATAAGGCCATTAATGTCCATTAACCTTATCAATGGCATAATAACATCATAAGGACCTTTGGTTTAATAAACCATAGCAAATAGACACTTTTAACTTATAGCATGCTACTTTTGTATTTTACGCGATTTAGTCTTTTTTTCTCAAATTGAGCTATTAAATGATAAAATTAGCTCACGAAATTTTTACACATCTATAATCATATGCTATAAACACGAAAAATATTATAAAAATATTTTTAAGACCTTTGAAAATATTTTTATGACCTTTGATTTGTCGTTCTGAAACCACTGTTCTGTTTTAGCTAAACTGGGCTGTTACAACTCTCCCCCTTAGGGATTTTCATCCCCGAAAATCTTACCAGTGAATAGGTTTGGATATTTCTTTCTCATAGCATCCTCGGGTTCCCACATAGCTTCTTCTACCTCGTGTGGATGCCACTATACTTTCACTAATGCTATTCTTTTATTTCTCAGCTCTTTGAAGTGACGAGCTAGAATTCGAATCAGTTCTTCACTGTATGATAAATCTAACTAAATCTCAACTTCGGTCAGGGAAATGACATGTGAAGGGTTGGATCAGTATCATTGAAGCATCGATACATGAAACACATTTTGAATCTTTTCTAACTCAGATGACAATGCTAACCGATAAGCCACTGGTCTAACTTGCTCGATAATCTCATACGGTCTGATAAATCTCGGACTTAATTTGCCTTTACAACCAATTCGAAGTATTTTCTTCCATGGAAATACTTTCAAAAATAAATTTATCCCCAAGTTGAAACTTAATATCTTTCTGTTTCAAGTCTGCGTATGATTTCTGATGATCTGACACTGGTTTCAAACTATCACGAATTACTTTCACTTTTTGTTCGGTCTCTTTAGTCAAATTGACCCCAAAAATCTTATTCTTGCTAAGTTCAATCCAATACAGTGGTGTTCATTATTTACGACCGTATAGAGCTTCGTATGGTGCCATTTTAATACTCGATTGAAAACTATTGTTATACTCTAATTCAATCAATGGCAAATACTTTTCCCACGTACCTTCAAACTCAAGAATGCAACATCTCAAAATATCCTTGAGTATCTGTATAACTCACTCAGATTGACTATCTGTCTGTGGGTGAAAAGCGATACTAAAATATAGTTTTGTACCCAGTGCATCTTGCAGTTTCTTCCAAAACCTCGATGTGAACGTCATATCTCTATCCGAAACAATAGAAATAGGTACTCCGTGTAGTTTCACAACCTTAGAGATATACAACTTAGCTAACTTTCCAAGCAAATAGTCCATTGGTACCGAAATAAAATGAGCCAATTTTGTCAATCTATCAACTATAACCAAGATCGTATCTTTCTTTCTCGGAGATAGGGGCAATCCTGGCACAAAATCCATAGTCACTCTATCCTATCTCCACTTGGGAATCATGGTAGGCTGTAATAAACTTGAGGGTACTTGATGTTCAGCTTTAACTTGCTATCAAATCAACATTTTGAAACAAAATTTGAAATATCACGTTTGATGCCATGCCACCAATATAGCTATTTCACATCATTATACATTTTTGTCCTTCTCAGATGAACATGTGACAGCCCAAAATTGGCCCTAGTCGGCATGTGGTTTCGGGACCACAAAACCGAGGCATAAAAATAATTTAAAATTTATTTTGATGCCTATAATATGTGTGTGCTCATGTGAGACATTTTTTGGTGATTGATTTAGTGTTATTAAGGTGAATTTCACTAGAAAGGACTTAGTAGTGAACTTTGAAAGTACGATAGGGAATTGTGTGATGACTAATTAAAGCATGCATGCAAAACAATGGACTTGCATGTCAAATTCCCCTTTTTATAGGTGGTGGCCGGCCATGGCAAGGAATTATGGGCAAAGAAAACATGTTATGACATGTTTTGTTAATGCATGATGTATTAAGTGATAAAATAATTAGATGAGGAAGAGAAATAAAAAAAATGTGTGTGAGAGTGTAGCAATCCCCATTGCCGTGCAAGTGAAACAAAAACAAAAAAAAAAATTGTTCATCCTTGTTCTCTCCTTCTTTTGGCCGAAAATTCTAAGAGGAAGAAGAGATTTTTGCTTCATTTTCTTTGTTCAGAAGAGATCTAGAAGGAGATTTGGCTAAACTTGCATCAAGATTAAGGTATGTATGAGGTTGTGTTATGAGTTTCATGCATGTTTTAGTTGCTAACTTGATGTTCATGTTAGCCATGGTTCAAATCCTTGTTATGCCATGGGAATGGTATTTGGCCAAAGTTGTTATTGTGTTAAAGCCATTGCATGCTAAATGTGAAGCTTGCTAATGATGCATGCAATGATGGATTGTCTACTCTTGAAATTTCTTTGTAGCAATCTTGAGTAAGACATTGAGTTTTCTTTTGTTTAACCATGACCGAAGTTGAAAGGGCATGATTGTGATGTATTCGCCATGAAGCATTCATGAGCATGGTTTATGCTTCTTGCATGTTAGTTAAAATTTGTGTTTTGGATGGTTATGGACACCTTGAAATTCGGCCTTGCACCTATATGTGTATATGTTTGCACATGATGTTTTGGTTATGAAGTAAGTGATAAATATGTTTGTTTAAAGAAGAAAGTGTTGAAGAATGTTTGTGAAATTGCAAGTACATTCGCCTAGTACACATATGTTGTGAAAATCTTGCAATTTATTGTTGATTTTGTGCAAGTATGACTAAGTATAATCGGCCACATGAGGGGAATTATTGTGCATGCATTCGGTTAGAGGCAAGCTTGATGGTGCCTATTCTTGACTTAGGTAATCAGCTACCTTGTTGTGAGCTAAGGCCGAATGTATGCGTAATTAAAGAAAATTGACTAAAGTGCTTAGTTATGTGATGTTGAGTCAATGATGTGTGTATTCGCCAAGGCTAGCAAGCGAGACTTTAATAAATTGAATTTGTTTGAATTAGCTCAAGAGCTTAGAGGGCCACAATTGGATAAGGGAAGGAAAAGTGATCGAATAGCCGTTGAAGCCGTTCGACAACATCCGAGGTAAGTCCTCAAGAAATGACCCTACTCGAATTATGTGAAATGAAATATGGATGTGTAATGATTATTGATTTATGTGTGTATGAGTATTTGAATGATACGGGCTAAGTCCCGAAGGCGATTATGCAAGTGATATGTTTGTGTTTGAGCCTTAGTAACGAAAATGAAACATGGATGTGTAATGATTATTGATGTATGTGTGTGCATGAGGAATTGAATGATATCCGGCTAAGTCCCAAGACATTTATGCTAGTAATTATATCCGGGTTAAGACCCAAGGCCATTGTGCTAGTGACCACATCCGGCTAAGACCAAGGCATTCGTTCAAGTTGTTAAATCGGGCTAATACCAAGGCATTTGTGCAAGTCGTTCTATCCGGGCTAAGACCAAGGCATTCGTGCATGTGGTTATATCCGGTTGTATTCAAGAAGATTGGGCTGAAGGTGAGCGTTGGTTGCTGTAATAAATTTAATTAGTACGCTCGAAAAGCCCAAAGGATAAGGTATGTTTATATGTGCATTGGAAAAGTCGATATGTTTGAGTAACATTCGTTCAATCGACTAACGAATTTTCAGCTATTGAATTGGTTGATATCTTGTGAAAGTATACAATGATGAAGTGTGAAGTAAGTATGATTATGTGAATGTGTATTAATGAAATGATTCATTTGGCTATGTGAATGTAATGCTTTAGTTAAAGCTGATTTTATTGCTTGAGACTTACTAAGCATAAAAAATACTTACCCCGTTGCTTTGGCTCTCTGTTTTATAGATTTTGCTCGTTAGCGATCGGATTCGGGATCATTAAAGTTGAAGTCGTCTACACTATCAATGCCTCCATTTTGGGTATAATTTTGGTTGAACTTTGAAATGGCATGTATAGGACTACCCTATTGTAGAAGGTCATGTACCTTTCGATTTTATGTAAGCTTGGATAGCCATGCGAAAATGGCTTATATACGTTGTTAGTATGATTCTATAATCGTTTGTATGATGATCATTAGGGGTATGGAATGGTTTTGAAAAGATTAGCCATTGAATGGTTAATCATGATCACACTTGTGCTATGTATGCAAAAGGGCCAATTGAATCGTGGAAATCATGAAATAGGTAACGTTACCTTGAAAACAGATGCTGGCAGCAGCAGTGGTGTGGATTTGAAAAATCACCAAAATTTGTAGGAATGGTATTAAATAGTGAATAAGTTATGTAAATGAACCTTGATGAGTCTACTTTCATATGGAAGAAACGAAATGGTCATAGGAGTTACTTGTTAAGAGATATTAAAGTTATTGTGAGACAGGGCCAGAACAGTTTCTGGGTCCCCTGTCGCGACTTTAAAAATTTTCTATAAATTATCCAGAAAGAATTAGAAGTCATGTCTTATATGTGCAGATTCCATTTTCAGTCTAGTTTCATTAGAAACAAACGGCACCAATATTAAAGCCCTGTACAGAGAGATATTCAAGTTGTAATGCGCGAAGGTCAGAGCAGTCGATCCCTGTAACATGGGTAACTTTAACTAATAAACTGTACCAATTGGCCTGACAAAAAATTCTAGAAATAAATACATGGAAGGATATATGAGTCTAAATTCAGGGAAAATTTACAGAATCAGTTTCCGAGTTTTGAAACTCGAGATATTATTTTTAAGGCGACAGTGACGCAGTTTTCCAGCCTGTCGGGAAATGCCAAATTGGTCGGTGCTTTAAGAGGATTTAGCTCGTCAACCCTCGCGTCCGACACGGCGATGGTCTCGGGTTCGGGTGTTACAATTTTATTGGTATCAGAGCTACGGTTTAGTCGATTCTAGGACTACCGTGATATGTTTGGGGTCTAGCTATACATGCCATTAAATGATGAATTGATAGTGTGGTGATTTCGACAATTTGACTTTGTGTTTGTTTATAGCAATGGATCCCGATCCCAACCGAGCAATAGCTGATGATGTGGAGAGTGTGGCGCCTGCTCCCGCGCAAGGGACAGCGCCAGCAGACTCTCAACCTATGGCCAGCAATCCGAACGATGAGGCTAGGCAAGCCTTTTATAGTGTGATGAATGGTGGTTTAACCAATACATTCGAACTAACACGATTGTTCCACAACCTCCATTTCCGACAAATGCAACCCCAGACCTACAATACCTCCAGAATCGACCAAATAAGGTCAAGTAAGCCCCAATCGATAGGATTGAAAACATGGGGCCACTGAATTTAAAGCTACGGATGATGATGATGCCGAGCAAGCTGAATTTTGGTTGGACAACACTATCCGGTGCTCGATGAGCTATCTTGTACACCGATGAGTGGTTAAAGTGTACCATCTCCTTGCTACGTGATTCCGCCTACTATTGGTGGAGTACTCGACTGTGGTGCCTAGAGAGCAAGTGACTTGGGAGTTCTTTCAAATCGAGTTAGAAAAAAGTATATCATCGAGATTCATCGACCGAAGCGAAAGGAATTTCTTGATCTTAAGCAAGGCTCTATGTCGCCATCGACTACTGAACGAAAATTTGTGAGGCTTAGCGAGACGTGCGAGAATGCATTTCGTCCGAAGCTATTATGTGTAAACGCTCGAGGATGGGTTGAATGATGATATAAGGATGTTCGTTGGCATTCTCGAAATACGAGAGTTCGTAGTACTTGTTGAGCGAGCTTGTAAAGTCAAGAGCTTAGGAAGGAGAAACAAAAAGCTGATGTGGGAACTGGAGAATTCCGAAAAAGGTCCTCGGGAAAGTCTCTTCAACAGGCATCGAAGAGATTTTGAGATGATGTGAGCCGGTCTAGAGGCGCTTCGGCCTTTTCTAGACGAGATCGCGGTCGACCTCCTGTGACCACACGAGTCACTTCGATCGCCAGTGGTGGAAATGATCGCCGAGAGAGAGCGGAGTGTCTGCATTGTGGCAAATGGCATTCGGGGAGCTGTAGGTTCCGTGATCGCTCCTGCTATAAGTGTGGATCGGCTGACCACCTTATCAAGGACTGCCCGAGGTTGCTTGAACAAAATGTAAGTCAAAGTGGAAACCTGGGTGCTACCACTGCTCGAGGTAGGCCATCCAAAAATGCGGGCAATGCTAGTGGCGGTCAGAGAGGGTCGAGAGATGCTACAACGAGACCCGAGGCTCATACTCTGCTAGGACTTATGCCATACGCGACGCGAGGATCTTGCCTCACCGGATGTTATTACCGATACTTTCACTCTTTTCGATACTAATGTGATTGCTTTGATTGACCCGGTTCTACTCATTCTTATATATGTGAAACCTTAGCATCCAAAGAAGACTTTGCCTATCGAGTCTCATGAGTTTGTAATTCGGTGTCAAACCCTTGGGTCATTACGTGCTTGTCAACAAAGTGTGCAAGAAAAGTCCCTAGTATTCCGAGGTTCTTGTTTTCCCGCGGACTTGATGCTTTTGCCGCTCGATGAATTGACGTTATTCTTGGTTTGGATTGGTTGACCATGCACGATGCGGTTGTAAATTGCAAAAGCAAGACTATCGATCCGAGGTGCGCGAATAACGAGATAATTCGGGTTGAGTCTACGGACTTAAAGGGTTGCCACCGTAATATCGCAATGTTGGCCCGGAAATATGTAAAAAAGGGTGCGAAGCGTACCTTGCGTATGTGCTCGATGACAAGGAGTCGAAAAGAAACCCGAATCGTGTGCGCTGGTTTGTGAATACCGGATGTTTTCCTCAAGAATTGCCGGGTTTACCACTGTTCGGAAATAGAGTTTGGCATCGAATTGGTACCGTACCACTCCAATTTCGATAGCTCCGTATCGTATGGCAACCGACGGAATTAAAGGAGTTGAAAGCTCGTTGCAAGAATTGGTGGATAGAGGTTTTGCCCACCGAGTTTTTCGCCTTGGGGTGCATCAAGGATGGGACCATGAGGTTGTGCATCGACTATCGTCGACTTAATAAAGCGACGATAAAGAACAAATATCCGTTATCAGCGTATTGATGACTTGTTCGATCAACTGAAGGGAGCCTCGATGTTCGGAAAATAGATTTGAGATCGGGCTATTATCGATTCATGAATTCGAGATTCGGACGTACCAAGACCGCCTTGAGCGAGATATGGTCACTACGAGTTTCTAGTGATGCCGTTTGGACTTACTAATGCCCTGCGGTATTTATGGATTTGATGAATCGGATCTTCGCACCATATTTAGATTGGTTCGTAGTCGTATTCATTGATGACATCTTGGTCTATTCAAGAAATGAGACCGAACATGCTGAACACCGAGGTTAGTGCCGCAAATTCTACGGGATAAGCAATTATATGCTAAGTTGACAAGTGTGAGTTCGGTTAGAGAGGTTAGCTTCTTGGGGCATGTGATATCTCGATCGGGCATTCGAGTCGACCGAACAAAATTTCAGCCATACTTAACTGGAAGCCTCAGAAATATTACCGAGGTTCAAGCTTTTGGGGCTTGCGGTTATTACCGACGATTTGTAAAGGTTTCTCAACGATAGCCACGCCAATGACGGCTACTCCAAAAGGATGTTAAGTTCGAATGGACGGAGAAATGTCAGAAGAGTTTCGATCAACTGAAAACTTATTTGACTGAAGCCCCAATTCTAGTGCAACCCGAATCTGGCAAAGAGTTTATCATCTATAGTGACGCCTCCCTACTTGAGTTAGGTTGTGTATTGATGCAAGAAGGTCGAGTTGTGGCCTATGCGTCGAGGCAATTAAAGCCACATGAGAAAAATTATGCGACCCATGATCTCGAATTAGCTGCCATCGTATTTGCCTTAAAGATTTGGCGACATTACTTATTTGGTGAGAGGTGCCATGTGTACTCGGATCACAAAAGTCTCAAATATTTGATGACCCAAAGAGACTTAAATCTGTGACAAAGACGTTGGCTCGAGCTGTTAAAGGATTATGAGCTGGTCATTGACTATCACCCGGGAAAGGCGAATGTGGTTGCGGATGCCTTGAGTCGTAAATCATTATTCGCTTCTGAGCGATGAATGTGCACTTGTCCGCTTGATCCGACAACGTGTTAGTAGCTGAATTGAAAGCCAAACCATTATTGATACATCAAATTTGTGAAGCTCGGAAGGTCGACGATGAGTTGGTTGCAAATGGGCGAGTGTGTTCGAACAAGGAATCGGAGTTTCAGATCGATGATGACGATTGTTTGAGGTTCAAAAGTCGTCTGTGTGTTCCAAAGAATTGAACTTATTTCGATAATTCGAACGAAGCCCATTGTAGCCGAATGGCAATCCACCCGGAGTACGAAGATGTACAATGATTTGAAACGTCGGTTTTGGTGGCATGGTATGAAACGATACATCTCCGACTTTGTTTGAGATGTTTAATATGTCAACAAGTGAAAGCGGAACATCAAGTGCCTTCGGATTACTTCACCGATCACGATACCCGAGTGGAAATGGGATCGAGTCACAATGGACTTTGTATCCGGACCGCCAATGTCGCAAGTAAGAAGGATGCGATTTGGGTCGTGGTAGATAGATCGACTAAGTCGGCCCACTTTGTCCCCGTGACGTCACGGATTTTTCAATGGACAAATTAGCGAATTGTACGTTTCTCGATTGTGAGATTACACGGGTGCCTATTTCTATCGTGTCGGATAGAGATCCGAGATTTACCTCGCGATTTTGGAAGAAGTTGCAAGAAGCTTTGGGTACCAAGTTGCATTTCAGACCGCCTTTCACCCCAAACCGATGGTCAATCCGAGCGGATAATTCAAATACTTGAGGATATGTTGAGATGTTGCATCCTCGAGTTCAGTGGTTCATGGGAACGGTATTTGCCTTTGACTGAATTCGCTTATAACAATAGTTTTCAGTCAAGTATTAGGATGGCACCTTACGAGGCTTTGTACGGTCGTAAATGTCGTACACCATTGTTTTGGTGAGCTCGGTGAAAGCAAAATTTTCGGTGGATTTGATTAGAGATCTGAATGAAAGTGAAAGTAATCCGTGAAAGTCTGAAGATAGCCTCCGATCGTCAGAAGTCGTACGCGGATCTGAAGCGTAAGGACATCGAGTATCATGTGGGAGATGAAGTGTTTCTCAAGGTTTCGCCTTGGAAAAAGATACTCAGATTCGACCGTAAGGGCAAGTTGAGCCCGAGGTTCATTGGGCCATATGAGATATCCGAGCGAGTCGGTCCAGTGGCATATCGTTTGATTTTGCCCCCTGAACTCGAAAAGATTCACGATGTCTTTCATGTTTCTGATCCATCGCACGTGATTAGTGCATCAGAAGTTGAAATTCAAGCCAATATGAGTTATGAGGAAGAACCGATTCGTATCCTATCACGTGAAGTGAAAGAGTTGCGAAACAAGCGGGTTCCGCTAGTGAAAGTGTTATGGCTCAAACACGGGATAGAAGAAGCTACTTGGGAAACCGAGAACTCTATGAAAGAGCGATACCCAACCCTATTTACCGGTAAGATTTTCGGGGACGAAAATTTCTTAAGTGGGGGAGAGTTGTGACAGCCCAAAATTGACCCTAGTCGGAATGTGGTTTCGGGACCACAAAACCAAGGCATAAAAATAATTTAAAATTTATTTTGATGCCTATAATATGTGTGTGCTCATGTGTGACATTTTTTGGTGATTGATTTAGTGTTATTAAGGTGAATTTCACTAGAAAGGACTTAGTAGTGAACTTTGAAAGTACGATAGGGAATTGTGTGATGACTAATTAAAGCATGCATGCAAAACAATGGACTTGCATGTCAAATTCCCTTTTATAGGTGGTGGCGGCCATGGCAAGGAATTATGGGCAAAGAAAACATGTTATGACATGTTTTGTTAATGCATGATGTATTAAGTGATAAAATAATTAGATGAGGGAAGAGAAATAAAAAAAAATGTGTGTGAGAGTGTAGCAATCCCCCATTGCCGTGCAAGTGAAAAAAAACAAAAAAAAATTGTTCATCCTTGTTCTCTCCTTCTTTTGGCCGAAAATTCTAAGAGGAAGAAGAGATTTTTGCTTCATTTTCTTTGTTTAGAAGAGATCTAGAAGGAGATTTGGCTAAACTTGCATCAAGATTAAGGTATGTATGAGGTTGTGTTATGAGTTTCATGCATGTTTTAGTTGCTAACTTGATGTTCATGTTAGCCATGGTTCAAATCCTTGTTATGCCATGGGAATGGTATTTGGCCAAAGTTGTTATTGTGTTAAAGCCATTGCATGCTAAATGTGAAGCTTGCTAATGATGCATGCAATGATGGATTGTCTACTCTTGAAATTTCTTTGTAGCAATCTTGAGTAAGACATTGAGTTTTCTTTTTGTTTAACCATGACCGAAGTTGAAAGGGGCATGATTGTGATGTATTCGGCCATGAAGCATTCATGAGCATGGTTTATGCTTCTTGCATGTTAGTTAAAATTTGTGTTTTGGATGGTTATGGACACATTGAAATTCGGCCTTGCACCTATATGTGTATATGTTTGCACATGATGTTTTGGTTATGAAGTAAGTGATAAATATGTTTGTTTAAATAAGAAAGTGTTGAAGAATGTTTGTGAAATTGCAAGTACATTCGGCCTAGTACACATATGATGTGAAAATCTTGCAATTTATTGTTGATTTTGTGCAAGTATGACTAAGTATAATCGGCCACATGAGGGGAATTATTGTGCATGCATTCGGTTAGAGGCAAGCTTGATGGTGCCTATTCTTGACTTAGGTAATCGGCTACCTTGTTGTGAGCTAAGGCCGAATGTGTGCGTAATTAAAGAAAATTGACTAAAGTGCTTAGTTATGTGATGTTGAGTCAATGATGTGTGTATTTGGCCAAGGCTAGCAAGCGAGACTTTAATAAATTGAATTTGTTTGAATTAGCTCAAGAGCTTAGAGGGCCACAATTGGATAAGGGGAAGGAAAAAGTGATCGAATAGCCGTTGAAGCCGTTCGACAACATCCGAGGTAAGTCCTCAAGAAATGACCCTACTCGAATTATGTGAAATGAAATATGGATGTGTAATGATTATTGATTTATGTGTGTATGAGTATTTGAATGATACGGGCTAAGTCCAGAAGGCGATTATGCAAGTGATATGTTTGTGTTTGAGCCTTAGTAACGAAAATGAAACATGGATGTGTAATGATTATTGATGTATGTGTGTGCATGAGCAATTGAATGATATCCGGCTAAGTCCCAAGACATTTATGCTAGTAATTATATCCGGTTAAGACTCAAGGCCATTGTGCTAGTGACCACATCCGGCTAAGACCAAGGCATTCGTGCAAGTTGTTAAATCTGGGCTAATACCCGAAGGCATTTGTGCAAGTCGTTCTATCCGGGCTAAGACCCGAAGGCATTCGTGCATGTGGTTATATCCGGTTGTATTCCGAAGAAGCTTGGGCTGAAGGTGAGCGTTGGTTGCTGTAATAAATTTAATTAGTACGCTCGAAAAGCCCAAAGGATAAGGTATGTTTATATGTGCATTGGAAAAGTCGATATGTTTGAGTAACATTCGTTCAATCGACTAATGAATTTTCAGCTATTGAATTGGTTGATATCTTGTGAAAGTATACAATGATGAAGTGTGAAGTAAGTATGATTATGTGAATGTGTATTAATGAAATGATTCATTTGGCTATGTGAATGTAATGCTTTAGTTAAAGCTGATTTTATTGCTTGAGACTTACTAAGCATAAAAATGCTTACCCGTTGCTTTGGCTCTCTGTTTTATAGATTTTGCTCGTTAGCGATCGGATTCGGGATCATTAAAGTGAAGTCATCTACACTATCAAAGCCTCCATTTTGGGTATAATTTTGGTTGAACTTTGAAATGGCATGTATAGGACTACCCTATTGTAGAAGGTCATGTACCTTTCGGTTTTATGTAAGCTTGGATAGCCATGCGAAAATGGCTTATATACGTTGTTAGTATGATTCTATAATCGTTTGTATGATGATCATTAGGGGGTATGGAATGGTTTTGAAAAGATTAGCCATTGGAATGGTTAATCATGATCACACTTGTGCTATATATGCAAAAAGGGCCAATTGAATCATGGAAATCATGAAATAGGTAAAGGTTACCTTGAAAACAGATGCTGGCAGCAGCAGTGGTGTGGATTTGAAAAATCACCAAAATTTGTAGGAATGGTATTAAATAGTGAATAAGTTATGTAATTGAACCTTGATGAGTCTACTTTCATATGGAAGAAACGAAACAGTCATAGGAGTTACTTGTTAAGAGATATTAAAGTTATTGTGAGACAGGGCCAGAACGGTTTCTGGGTCCCCTGTCGCAACTTTAAAAATTTTCTATAAATTATCCAGAAAGAATTAGAAGGCATGCCTTATATGTGCAGATTCCATTTTGAGTCTAGTTTCATTAGAAACAAACGTAACCAGTATTAAAGACATGTACAGAGAGATATTCAAGTTGTAACGCGCAAAGGTCAGAGCAGTCGATCCCAGTAACATGGGTAACTTTAACTAATAAACTGTACCAATTGGCCTGACAAAAAATTCTAGAAATAAATCCATGGAAGGATATATGAGTCTAAATTCAGGGAAAATTTACGGAATCAGTTTCCGAGTTTTGAAACTCGAGATATGATTTTTAAGGCGACAGTGACGCAGTTTTCCAGCCTGTCTGGAAATGCCAAATTGGTCGGTGCTTTAAGAGGATTTAGCTCGTCAACCCCTCGCGTCCGACACCGGCGATGGTCTCGGGTTTGGGGTGTTACAGAACAGATAAACGATTACTATGCACTTCATTCAAAATCATCTGAATCAACTCTGAATTTCTCGGAACACATATTCGGCCTCTAAATCTTAAACATTCATTAGAATCAACTTGAAACTCAGAATCAGGGTTAGAATCAAATTGAGTTCATTTTTCTAATATTCCATTGTCAACATTCTAAGCTTCACAAATCTGCTGTAAAATCAACGGTCTCACTTTCAACTCAGCAACTGGGCCATCGTCAGATAGAGCCAACTGAGTATTCATTGCACGTAGAGCAAACAAAGATTTTGGGCTTAATGCATCAGCAACAACATTCGCTTTTCCCGGATGGTAGTCTATCATTAGCTTGTAATCTTTTAGCAATTCTAACCATCTCCGCTATCGCAAATTCAAATCTTTCTAAGTCATCAAATATTTCAAACTTTTGTGATCTGAATAAACATGGAATTTCTCACCAAACAGACAATAGCGCCAAATCTTCAACCCAAACACAATAGTTGCTAAATCTAAATCATGCGTCGAGTAATTATTTTCATGCGATTTCAACTGTCTCGAGGCAAAAGCTATGACTTTGCCTTCCTACATCAAAACACATCCCAGACCATTCAAGATGCATCACTGTAGATCACAAATTCTTTACCCAATTCTGACAGTACAAACAATGGAGCTTCAATTAAAAGAGCTTTCAACTTATCAAAACTTTTCTAACATTTCTTGGACCATTCAAACTTTACAGCTTTCTAAAGCAATCTCATCAACGGAGTTGTAATCATTGAAAAGCCTTTCACAAATCGTCTATAATAGTCAACTAGTCCTAGAAAAATATGGACTTCAGATACATTTCTCGGAGGCTTCCAATCCATTATTACAAAAATCTTACTTAGATCGACTCGAATACCCAATGCTGACACAATATGCCCCAGAAAACCCACCTCGCTGTACCAAAATTCACATTTACTAAACTTTGCATACAGCTGCTTATCATGCAGAGTCTGCAATACAATTCTCAAATGCTCGGCATGCTCATTTTTATCTCATGAATATATCAATATGTCGTCAATAAATACAACAACAAATCGATCTAAGTATGGTCTAAAAATTTGTTTCAATAAATCCATAAAAACAGTAGGTACATTCGTTAGTGTGAAAGGCATGACTAAAAATTCAGAGTGACCATACCTCGTTCTGAATGTGGATTTCAGTACATCAGAGTCTTTAACTCGCAATTGGTAATAACCCGATCTCAAATCTATCCTTGAAAACACTGTATCCCCTTTCAATTGATCAAACAAATCATCAATCTACGGTAGGGGTATTTTTTCTTTATAGTCACTTTATTCAGCTGTCTATAGTCAATACACATTCTCATCATGCCATCTTTCTTTTTCACAAACAAAATAGGAGCACCTTAGGGTGAGAAACTCGGTGTAGCAAAACCTTTCTCTGTCAGTTCTTGCAACTGAGCTTTCAATTCTTTTAACTTTGTTGGTGTCATTCTGTACGGAGCTATTGATATCGGTGTTGTACCCGACATTAACTCAATGCCAAACTCAACCTCCTGAATCGGTGGTAAACTCGGTAACTCTTCAGAAAACACATCTAGACTTACACACAACTGGCACTAATTCAATCTTCTTTTCAGTCACTTTTGTAACATCCTGATTTTCGAGTTTTTCGTGATTTTCGAGATTTTGGTAAAGTTTTTAAAATTTGGTATTTAGTTGTGAAATTCATAATTTGAGGGTGTAGATGGGCTTATGGAAGGCCCATGTGTTGGCCAAAACCCGGAAGAATTTTTGAATTTTGGACTTAAGAAGTTAAGGGTTTTGGAGAGGAGGTCTTATTAAAAATTGTGGGTAAAATGTAACACAAATGAGCCTCTGGTAAAGTGGCTAAGTGACACCACTAGAGAGCTAAAAAGGTGGCGTGTAAGTGGTTGGGGGAAGACCTGGGTTCGATTCCCTGTGATGGCAAATGTGATGCTAATTTTTATGCTTTGAGCATTCAGGAGTTGTAGCCGAATGGAACTCTGTGGGAGAGAGTTTGAATCAGTCAAATGCATGGATTAAGGAGGGATAAGGAGAGAGATTTTAGGGATTTGAGAGAGGGATAGAGTTAACCGATTTGAGGGGATTAGAGAGGGGATTTCGGCAGAGGGGTATTAGGTTAGAATTTTCGGCATTAGGGATTAGGTTGTACCATTTTCTTCTTTAGGTTTAGTCTTTTTCTCCCTTTTTCTTTTCAGCCGAATCTACCACCTTTCCTTTCATCTTTTCTCCCTTTTCTTTTTCAAAAACCAGCCCACTACTCCCCTCCATTCATCTATTGTTTCTTTCCCTTTCCTACACTTCTGCCGAAAAACCGCAAAAGTCGAAACCTGTAAAGCTAGGTGGTGTCGAAATCTTGTTGACCAGCAACTCTCTGTTTTCCTTCACTTTTTGGTGGCGAATCCCTTTATTTTCTAAGCTTTACATGGATCCAAGAAGAGAGACTGTGGTAAGTGTTCGTACTCTAAAGCGATTTTAATAGTAACTGTTGACAAAAGTCGAAACCCCTATAGTTTAGGGAGGTGGCCGAATGTGGGTATAGGCCTTATTGGGTTTGTTCTTTTAATCTTTTGTGGTTTGTATAGCGGAGGAGCAACAAGGCGTAGGGTCGAGTTGGATTAGCTTGGATCATCGGAGTGGCTAAATCTAGTTATCAATTTCGGCAAAGGTATTGGTTCCAAGGACATTATGGATGGTGGCTGAATGTGTAAAGTAATGATAATAGGTAGTCTTCGATTTGGTCTAATTATTAACGTGTTCTAATCTATAAGCGGTTGATTATAGGAGATATCGCGTAGGAGATCTCGTAAAGGAATATCGCAAATCAGGTGTGTAATGAACCCTCTTTCGTAGCTTAAATCGATAAATGTCGAAAAGCCAAAATGCCAAAATTCTGGCATTCCGAGGACTTGTGAACAAGCGAACGCTCATTGGTTAGTTAGATTCGCTAAGTTGATGATCGGGAGCATTGGAATAGGTAAAAGCATGTTTTTGGCATCACGGTAAGTTGGGCCTCGAGTGTGACAGCCCAAAATTGACCCTAGTCGGGAAGTGGTTTCGGGACCACTAAACCGAGTCACCAAAATGTTTGAACGTAATATTTATTGTCTAGAATATGTATTTACGAATGTGTGAAAATTTCAAGCTTTGTTCATCGATTGCATGTGAATTCAGTTAGTAGGACTTGTATGTCACTTTTGAAAATGATAGGCTAATCTATAAGGACCTAATAGTACATGTAGTCAAACGGAGGACTTGCATGTCAAAATCCCCCAAGTGCTAGTGGCCGCCATGACAAGGAAGCATGGGCAAGACATGTCATGAAACATGTTGGGTGAGTGTTTTATGTTGAAATAAATAAAATAAGGTGCATGAGTAATAAAAAAAAAAGTGTGTGTGTGAAGGCTTTCCCCTCCCCTCCCCATTGCCGTGCAAGTGAGAAAGAAAAAAAAAAAAAAAAGCTTTGTTCATCTTTTTTTTTCATCCTTTTGGCCGAAAATCTCAAGGGAGAAGAAAGGGGTCCTTGCTCATGGTTGGTTTGGAATAGGTTGGCCATCCTTGTAGCTAGATTAAGGTATGTTTAATATGGTGCCATGAGATTCATGCATGTTCTTAGTTGTTAGTTTTAGTTCTAATTAGTCCATGATTCAAAACCTTGCTATGTCATGGGGATGATAGTATGAAATGAAAATTTGAGATAAGTAAGGTTAAATTTGATTTGGTAAAATCGGCCATATGGGTGTATATGTTTGTAAAATATATTTTCTTTGTTAACTCCTTACAATCGGTTGTAGGAGTAATATTGGCTTATAAGGTTGAGTTGATTCATGATGTTGTATGTTAGGATTAAAATACTTGAGACTAGATTAGCTTAATGGTGACCATGCATTCGCCTTGAAGCATTAAACAAATGTTGGTTGAGATTTTGATATTTTGAACAAAGATAGTTGTGAAATGGGGTGAAAACCATTAAGTTATACACATAAAAATCCAGCAAGAAGATTAAACTACTAAATGTATTCATTTTAGATCAAGACATCAAAGAGGGAGAACCAAGCAAAGGCAAAGCAAAGATAATCGAGTAGTAGATTGGGAATCATTTCATCCGATATAAGGTAAGTCATTAAGCACTTATTTTGTACTAATTTAAAGGGTCGTAATGTCCAAGTAATGATGCTGAATGGAATGGTAGAATATATATATATACATGTATGTATGTGGTGATAAAAATATTGAATTGAAAGAAAAGAGGTGAGATGTATTGAATGATCGGTTTCGGCACTAAGTGTGCGGGTGTAAACATTTATAATCACAAATTGGCACTAAGTGTGCGGGTTCAAATTATACAGCACTAAGTGTGCAAGTTTGATTATATAGCACTAAGTGTGCGAAGTTCGACTATTAAGCACTAAGTGTGCGGGCTTATTGCACATCCTCTAATAAACGTACATGTTCTATGTGCGGCCTTACCGAGTCAATCATGGACAGCGATGCGAGTAAACACCTTGAGCTCATGAGGAATGGACATTTTATTTATATTTGGAATTTTGGTTTGGTAAGTCTTGATCTATGTGGTGATTATGCTCGAAAATAAATGCATGCAATGTCATATGGCGTAATGTATGAAATATCAAGTAGGGCTTGGTATGTGACTAAACCGAAATGCCTAAAGAATTATAGTACCGCTTGGGGTGTGGATGGAGGATTTTAATCCCCACTAATTATTTTCTTTTATGGTATATTATTACTGAACGGCAATATAATGCTTATGGCTTACTGAGTTATATACTCACCCGGTGTTTACTTGTCGCCATTTTAGGTTTCTCGGACTCGTCCTTTTTGCGTATGCGTGATCGTCATTGGAGTCATCACACCGCTAGCAACTTTTGGTATTTTTTTGTGTAGTCGGTTTAGGAGAACATTTTGGCATGTATAGGCTAATATGATTTGTTGAACTTTGGTATGTAAACTTTTAGCCATGCGAAAATGGCATAAATGCTCGGTTGGATTTAGTTCTCAAATGTTAAGTCACAAGTCTTGGTAATTCGATTTCCATGCCTTATGCCATGGTTGATTATTTTGGTGTTAAAATGCATGTTATGGCAATAGTGTAGTAGGGAGATGTTGGATAATGATTAGCCTCTGGTATGGCTAGTCATGATCATGATTTGTGACATGTATGATGAATCACTAGTTAGATCAAAGGGAAATCATGAAATAGGCATAGTTGCTTTAGTGACAGGTGCTGGCAGCAGCAGTAACGTGAGATTGAAAAATCACTAAAAATAGTAGGAATGGTATTAAATAGTAAATAAATTATGTAAATGTACCTTGATGAATCTACTTTTATATAAAAGAAACGAAATGGTCATATGAGTTATAAGTTAACAGATATTAAAGTTCTTGTGAAACAGGGCCAGAACGGTTTCTGGATCCCCTGTCCTGACTTTGGAAAATCATTGTAAATTAACCAGAGATAATTAGGAGTCATGCCATATATGTGTGGATTCCTCTCTGAGTCTAGTTTCTATAGAAAGAAACGGCATCAGTATTGAAGCCCTGTACAGGAGATATCCAATTCGTAATGCACAAAGGTCAGTATAGTCGAGCCCTGCAACAGGGAGACTTTAACTAATAAACTGTACTAATTGGCTTGACCAAAATTCTAGAAAAAATATGTAGATGGAAATATGAGTCTAGTTTCAGGGAAAAATTGCGAAACTGATTTTCGAGTTGTAAAACTCAAGTTATGAATTTTGGAGCTACTAGTACACAGATTGGCAGCTTGTCTGAAACTCTCAATAAGTGGGTTGAAGTCTGTTAACACCTCGTGTTCGACTCCCATGACGGTCTCGGGTTCGGGTGTTACATTTTATTGGTATCAGAGCTATGGTTTAGTCGGTTCTAGGACTACCATAGCGCGTATGAGTCTAGCTATACATGCCTTAATGTTAATGTTTAAATGTGTGATGACTTGACGGTTAAAATTTTGTTTTGATTAGTAAATGGATCCCGTGTAGAGAGAACCTTGGCGGATGACGTTGAAAGTGTAGCGGCTGCTCCTGCACAAGGGACGCCGCTGTTGAACCTCAGTCATCTGCGAATAATCAAGGTGAGGAGGCAAAGAAGCCTTCTTTACCATGATGAATGAGTGGGTAGCATAATACGCCCGAACCAATCCGGCTGTCCAACAATTCCCGAATTTAAATAATCCACCCCAAGGGCTGTAATGCCATCGCCATCGATCCTATGAGGCCGAGTAAGCCACCTGTAGACTTGATTAGAAAGCGCGGGCTGAGGAGTTTAAGGCCATAGTTCTTGATGATGCCGAAAGAGCCGAAGTTTCGCTTGATAACACCATTCGGTGTTTGATGAACTATCATGCACACCGATGAATGTCTAAAGTGTGCTATATCCTTGTTGCGAGACTCACCACTATTGGTGGAGGACTTTGATCTCCATAGTCCCAAACGAAGCGAAGTTACTTGGGATTTCTTTCAAACGAATTTCGAAAGAAGTATATTAGTCAACGGTTCATCGATCAAAAGCGTAAGGAATTCTTGGAACTCAAGCAAGGCCGTATGACAAGATTCGAATACTGAACATGAGTTCGTAAGACTTAGTCGGTATGCTCTGGAGTGTGTGGTCGATGAGGTTGCTATGTGCAAAAGATTTGAAGAAGGATTGAATGAAGATTTAAAACTACTAGTGGGTATTTTGGAGATCAAGGAGTTCGTGACGCTGGTCGAACGAGCCTGCAAGGCGGAAGAACTTGGAAAGGAGAAGAAGAAGGTTGAATTTGAAGCTAAAGACTATCGTAAGAGATCGATGGGTAAAGCTCCGTTCTCGACTGTAAAGAAGTTCAGGGAGGACACTAATAAATCGAGGACGATCAAGGAATTTCCATTAGAGCACGACCATCGACGGACTCCGAGCTACTTCGTGGCTAGTGTGGGCAATAATCGTCAAGAGAGACCTGAATGCCCCAATGTGGAAGACGACACCTAGGTGAATGTTGGGGTAAGTCCATTAACTGGCTTTATTACGGATGTGGTTCAAGGACCACTTCATTAGAGATTGCACGGAGCTAGATGAGAAGAATAAGATGCAAGGTGCAAGATCGAGTGGGGCGACTACTAGAGGTAGACCCCGAGGATTTCAGGAGGTAGGGGTGGTAATCGAGAGGAGCCACCGACACGGCTGTTCGATCCGAGACCCGTGCTCTGCTAGAGCATATGCCATCCGCGCACGAGAGGAGGCATCCTCCCGACGTTATCACCGGTACTTTTACTCTCTTTGATACTAGTGTGATTGCATTGATTGACCCCGCTCTACTCATTCATATGTATGTGAAACTTTAGCATCCAAGAAGACTCTACCGTTGAGTCTATCGAGTTCGTAATTCGAGTGTCAAACCCTTTGGGTCAATACGCATTCGTTGATAAAGTGTGCAAGAGATGCCCCTAATAATTCGAGAATCTGCTTTTCTACCGATCCGATGCTTCTACCATTTGATGAATTCGATGTTATTCTTGGTATGGATTGGTGATCAGTACATGATGCAATGGTGGATCGCAAAGGAAAACCATTGATTTGAGGAGTGCAAATAATGAGGTAGTCCGAGTCGAGTCTCATCGATTTAAAAGGAGTGCCGCCGATAATATCTTCTATGACCGCCGGAGATATGTGAAAAAGGGGTGTGAAACATACCTTGCGTATGTGTTTGAAAGTAAAGAGATGGAAAAGAAACTCGAATCGGTACCAGTGGTTTGTGAGTATTCAGATGTTTTTCCGGAGGAGTTACCGGGATTGCCACCGGTTCGAGAAGTGGAATTCGCATCGGTTGTACCGTGTACTACGCCGATCTCAATAGCTCCGTGATCGTATGGCATTAACGGAGTTAAAGGAATTGAAGGTCCAATTGCAAGAATTGACGGATAGAGGTTTCGCCGACCGAAGTTTTTCTCCATGGGCGCACCAAGATTGTTTGTGAAAAGAAGGACGGAAGCATGAGGTTGTGCATCGACTATCGCCAACTCAATAAAGTGACGATAAAGAATAAATATCCGCTGCCACGAATTGACGATTTGTTTGATCAATTAAAGGAGCCTCGGTGTTTTCAAAGATAGATTTGAGGTCGGGTACTATCGGTTGAGGGTCCGAGAATCGGACATACCCAAAACCGCTTTTAGAACGAGGTACGGTCACTACGAATTCTTGGTGATGCCGTTTGGGCTCACTAATGCCCTGCGGTGTTTATGGATTTAATGAATAGAATTTTCAGGCCATACTTGGATCGGTTCGTAGTTGTATTTATCGATGACATTTTGGTCTATTCGAGAGATGAAATCGAACATGCTGAACACCGAGGCTAGTGTTGCAAATCTTACGAGATAAGCGATTATACGCAAGGTTCAAGAATGTGAATTTTGGTTGAAAGAGGTTAGCTTTTGGGGCACGTGGTGTCCGTGATCGGTGTCGGTGGACCCGAACAAAATTTCGCCATAGTCGATTGGAAACCACCAAGGAATGTTACCGGTTAGGAGCTTTTTGGGGCTTGCGGTTATTACCGACGATTTGTAAAAGGTTTCTTGACGATAGCCATGCCAATGACGGTTACTCCAAAAGGATGTTAAGTTCGAATGGACGGAGAAATGTCGAAAAGTTTCGATCAACTGAAAGCTTATTTGATGAAGCCCCAATTCTAGTGCAACCCGAATCGGGCAAAGAGTTTGTCATTTATAGTGACGCATCCCTACTTGGGTTGGGTTGCGATTGATGCAAGAAGGGCGAGTTGTGGCCTATGCGTCGAGACAATTAAAGCCACATGAGAAAAATTATCCCACCCATGATCTCGAATTGGTCGCCATCGTATTCGCCTTTAAAGATATGGCGACATTACTTATTTGGTGAGAAGTGCCATGTGTATTCGGATCACAAAAGTCTCAAATATTTGATGACTCAAAGAGACTTAAATCTGCGACAAAGACGTTGGCTCGAGCTGTTAAAGGGTTATGAGTTGGTCATTGACGATCACCCGGAAAGGCTAATGTGGTTGCGGATGCCTTAAGTTGTAAATCACTATTTATGCTATGAAGCGATGATCGCACACTTGTCCGTTTCTACCCGACAATGTGTTAGTAGCTGAATTGAAAGCCAAACCATTATTGATACGTCAAATTCGTGAAGCTCAGAAAGTCGACGATGAGTTGGTTGCAAAACGGGATGAGTGTGTTTCGAACAAGGAATCGGAATTTCAGATTGACGACCATGATTGCTTGACGTTCAAGGGTCGATTATGTATTCCAAGGAATTCAGAACTTGTTTCGATGATTTTGAACGAGGCTCACAAGAGTCGAATGTCAATCCACCCGGGAGTACGAAATGTACAACGACCGAGACACCGCTTTGGTGGCATGGTATGAAACGAGACATTTCCAACTTTGTTTCGAAGTGCTTAGTATGTCAGCAAGTAAAGGCGGAACATCAAGTGCCCACGGGTTTGCTTCAGCCAATCATGATACCTGAATGGAAATGGGAACGAGTCACGATGGATTTTGTATCTGGCTTGCCAGTGTCGGCAAGCAAGAAAGATGCAATTTGGGTCGTCGTTGATAGATTGACTAAGTCGGCTCACTTTATCCCCGACGCACGGATTTTTCATTGGATAAGCTAGCTGAATTGTATGTTTCTCGATTGTGAGATTACACGGGTACCGATTTCTATTGTGTTTGATGAGATCCGAGATTCACCTCACGATTTTGGAAGAAATTGCAAGAAGCTTTGGGTACCAAGCTACATTTTAGTACCGCTTTTCATCCCCAAACCGATGGTCAATCCGGGCGGATAATTCAGATACTTGAGGATATGTTGAGATGTTGCATCCTCGAGTTTAATGGTTCATGGGAACGGTATTTACCCTTGATTGAATTCGCCACAACAATAGTTTTCAGTCAAGCATTAAGATGGCGCCTTACGAGGCTTTGTATGGTCGTAAATGCCGTACACCATTGTTTTGGACTGAGCTCGGTGAAAGCAAAATTTTCGGGGTGGATTTGATTAGAGATGCTGAGCAAAAAGTTCGAGTAATTCGTGAAAGTTTGAAGGTCGCTTCAATCGCCAAGTCGACGCGGATTTAAAACGAAGAGATATTGAGTATCAGGTGGGAGACAAAGTGTTTCTTAAGGTATCACCCTGGAAAAAGATACTCAGATTTGGCCGTAAGGGCAAATTGAGTCCGAGATTCATTGGGCCATATGAGATCTCCGAACGAGTCGGCCCAGTAGCGTATAGGTTGCTTTTACCCCCTGAACTCGAAAGGATCCACAATGTTTTCCATGTTTCGATTCTTCGACGTTACCGATCCGATCCTTCGCATGTAATAAACCCCTCCGAGATTGAAATTCAAGCCGATATGAGTTATGAAGAAGAACCGATTCAGATCCTAGCTCGTGAAGTGAAGGAGTTGCGAAACAAAAGGGTTCCGTTAGTAAAAGTGTTATGGCTCAAACACGGATGGAAGAAGCTACTTGGGAACCCGAGAATTCTATGAAAGAGCGTTACCCAAACCTGTTTACCGGTAAGATTTTCGGGGACAAAAATTCCTTAAGTGGGGGAGAGTTGTGACAGCCCAAAATTGACCCTAGTCGGGAAGTGGTTTCGGGACCACTAAACTGAGTCACCAAAATGTTTGAACGTAATATTTATTGTCTAGAATATGTATTTACGAATGTGTGAAAATTTCAAGCTTCGGTTTAGTCGATTGCATGTGAATTCAGTTAGTAGGACTTGTATGTCACTTTTGAAAAATGATAGGCTAATCTATAAGGACCTAATAGTACATGTAGTCAAAAGGGAGGACTTGCATGTCAAAATCCCCCCCCAAGTGCTAGTGGCCGGCCATGACAAGGAAGCATGGGCAAGACATGTCATGAAACATGTTGGGTGAGTGTTTTATGTTGAAATAAATAAAATAAGGTGCATGAGTAATAAAAAAAAAGTGTGTGTGTGAAGGCTTTCCTCCCTCCCCATTGCCGCAAGTGAGAAAGAAAACAAAAAAAAAAAGCTTTGTTCATCTTTTTTTTTCATCCTTTGGCCGAAAATCTCAAGGAGAAGAAAGGGTCCTTGCTCATGGTTGGTTTGGAATAGGTTGGCCATCCTTGTAGCTAGATTAAGGTATGTTTAATATGGTGCCATGAGATTCATGCATGTTCTTAGTTGTTAGTTTTAGTTCTAATTAGTCCATGATTCAAAACCTTGCTATGTCATGGGGATGATAGTATGAAATGAAAATTTGAGATAAGTAAGGTTAAATTTGATTTGGTAAAATCGGCCATATGGGTGTATATGTTTGTAAAATATATTTTCTTTGTTAACTCCTTACAATCGGTTGTAGGAGTAATATTGGCTTATAAGGTTGAGTTGATTCATGATGTTGTATGTTAGGATTAAAATACTTGAGACTAGATTAGCTTAATGGTGACCATGCATTCGGCCTTGAAGCATTAAACAAATGTTGGTTGAGATTTTGATATTTTGAACAAAGATAGTTGTGAAATGGGGTGAAAACCATTAAGTTATACACATAAAAATCCAGCAAGAAGATTAAACTACTAAATGTATTCATTTTAGATCAAGACATCAAAGGGGAGAACCAAGCAAAGGCAAAGCAAAGATAATCGAGTAGTAGATTGGGAATCATTTCATCCGATATAAGGTAAGTCATTAAGCACTTATTTTGTACTAATTTAAAGGGTCGTAATGTCCAAGTAATGATGCTGAATGGAATGGTAGAATATATATATATACATGTATGTATGTGGTGATAAAATATTGAATTGAAAGAAAAGAGGTGAGATGTATTGAATGATCGGTTTCGACACTAAGTGTGCGGGTGTAAACATTTATAATCACAAATTGGCACTAAGTGTGCGGGTTCAAATTATACAGCACTAAGTGTGCAAGTTTGATTATATAGCACTAAGTGCGAAGTTCGACTATTAAGCACTAAGTGTGCGGGCTTATTGCACATCCTCTAATAAACGTACATGTTCTATGTGCGCGGCCTTACCGAGTCAATCATGGACAGCGGTACGAGTAAACACCTTGAGCTCATGAGGAATGGACATTTTATTTATATTTGGAATTTTGGTTTGGTAAGTCTTGATCTATGTGGTGATTATGCTCGAAAATAAATGCATGCAATGTTATATGGCGTAATGTATGAAATATCAAGTAGGGCATGGTATGTGACTAAACCGAAATGCCTAAAGAATTATAGTACCGTTTGGGGTGTGGATGGAGGATTTTAATCCCGCACTAATTATTTTCTTTTATGGTATATTATTACTGAACGGCAATATAATGCTTATGGCTTACTGAGTTATATACTCACCCGGTGTTTACTTGTCGCCATTTTAGGTTTCTCGGACTCGTCCTTTTTGCGTGCTCGTGATCGTCATTGGAGTCATCACACCGCTAGCAACTTTTGGTATTTTTTTGTGTAGTCGGTTTAGGAGAACATTTTGGCATGTATAGGCTAATATGCTTTGTTGAACTTTGGTATGTAAACTTTTAGCCATGCGAAAATGGCATAAATGCTCGGTTGGATTTAGTTCTCAAATGTTAAGTCACAAGTCTTGGTAATTCGATTTCCATGCCTTATGCCATGGTTGATTATTTTGGTGTTAAAATGCATGTTATGGCAATAGTGTAGTAGGGAGATGTTGGATAATGATTAGCCTCTGGTATGGCTAGTCATGATCATGATTTGTGACATGTATGATGAATCACTAGTTAGATCAAAGGGAAATCATGAAATAGGCATAGTTGCTTTAGTGACAGGTGCTGGCAGCAGCAGTAACGTGAGATTGAAAAATCACTAAAAATAGTAGGAATGGTATTAAATAGTAAATAAATTATGTAAATGTACCTTGATGAATCTACTTTTATATAAAAGAAACAAAATGGTCATATGAGTTATAAGTTAACAGATATTAAAGTTCTTGTGAAACAGGGCCAGAACAGTTTCTGGATCCCCTGTCCCGACTTTGGAAAATCATTGTAAATTAACCAGAGATAATTAGGAGTCATGCCATATATGTGTAGATTCCTCTCTGAGTCTAGTTTCTATAGAAAGAAACGGAATCAGTATTGAAGCCCTGTACAGGGAGATATCCAATTCGTAATGCACAAAGATCAGTATAGTCGATCCCTGCAACAGGGGAGACTTTAACTAATAAACTGTACTAATTGGCTTGACCAAAAATTCTAGAAAAAAATATGTAGATGGAAATATGAGTCTAGTTTCAGGGAAAAATTGCGAAACTGATTTTCGAGTTGTAAAACTCAAGTTATGAATTTTGGAGCGACTAGTACACAGATTGGCAGCTTGTCTGGAAACTCTCAATAAGTGGGTTGAAGTCTGTTAACACCTCGTGTTCGACTCTGGCGACGGTCTCGGGTTCGGGGTGTTACATTGAGGGGCTGAAATCGGGCCCAAAGGGCTACCGGCCCCGTTTGGGTTGATTTGGTAGAAAATGGAATTTTGTCAGATCGTGCATCAATGCGGATAAGTCCGTTATGGAAATGGACTAAATTGGCCTAGATGACTAAATCGGCTACGTAGGGCCCATTAGGGGTTTTTGGCCCAATAACTCGGTTTCGCTAAGAATGGGTCAGAATCGCTGTTTAAGCACATGAATTGCTAGTAATTGATAATGAACATGTAAAAGCCTAATATTTGGTAAAATGATGATATTACCCTTATAATATGGAAATGACTGTTTCGCCCCTAGGTAAAATGACCATTATACCCCTAGGGTTTAATTATGAATTTGATACATGGGATTCTGATATACATGATATGTATGATATGCACATTATGTATTCATAATGCATTAGGATGGGTTTATATGGATGGAGGAAGTGGAAAAAGGGCTTTTGCCCCAGTTTACCGAAAAGGGCTTTTGCCCCAGTTTATCGAAAAGGGCTTTTCCCCAGTTTATCAAAAAGGGCTTTTGCCCCAGTTATTAAAAGAGGCTAGGCCTCCAGTTATATGATAAAGCAGCTATGCTGCCAGTGGAGAGTTTGGTTGGGTGGGTTGAGTTATTCCCCACATGGAGAGTTTGGTTGGTACGGGTGGAGAGTAACGGTTGGTGGGTTGAGTAGTCTCCCCAAATGGGCTTGCATATGTGCATTGACGTTGCATGTATTATTGAAATGGGCCTATGGGCCATAATGTTACAGTAAAGGCTTTGGCCCAGTAATATGAAATATGAAAAGGCTTCGGCCCAGTATATGTTGAGATTGAATTTGGGCTTAGGCCCAACAGCCTGAAATTGTTTTGGGCTCTGAAAGGGGCTTGTTGCACACTAAGTTTCCAAACTCACCCCCTTCCCTTAACCTTACAGGTGGGCTTTAATATGGGGACTTGGAGCCGGAGGGAATTCAGAGTGGCCACGGTGATCGCTTTTGGGCTTTTAAAATAAATGACTAGTTTCTTTAGGTTACTTTATTTATTATTTATTTTTGGATTGTAATAAGGCCATTTTAACTTTATTTTTTCTGGGTTTATTTTATTTATTTTTTTTTATAACTTTAAACTGGTTGATAATAATTCAAATGGGCTAGACTTAGGACATGTTTTTAAATCGATACTTGTTTTTAAAATAACACGACGTCACGATTAATCGATTTATCAAAGAAATTTCAACTCGTTGTAACCAAGTGTGGCAATGGTTGTGGGCATGTCTAGGATTGGATCCAATCGAAGAGCTTGGTACTTAAGCAGCCTTCATGGCTCACCTCCTCTGTTACGGATTTCTACCTGGTGCCCAGCTTCCATTCACTTTGTTAGCTCAACAAAAGTCGGTTTATAAAACACTAAAATGAAACATGGATTTTTAACTTGAATGTGGCACGTCAGATTCGGCCATAACATCTGGGCCAGGTTTGGGGTGTTACATTTAGTGGTATCAAAGCCCGGTTGCAACAACTCGGCTGTGGAACGGGTCCAAAAATCTTTTTGAAAACTTAGGCCTAAAAAGGGTATTTTCAAAAATGGTTTTGAAAAGTTCTTTTCAAAGATATTTTTACAAGGTATACATGATAAACTGGTTTAAGTTTTTCTATTTTTTTTAAACAGGTCTAAAATCGAGAATTTCAAAACAAAGGTATTTTTTTCAAATTTTAAGAAATTTTATTTTTTGTGACTAAATACATGGTTTGTGGTTTGGAGAAAGAAGTGGCACACTAAATCCTTGGCACCAAGTCTGTAAGTATACTCTCTTTTACGTTAAGTGATATTGATATGATGTTATGAATAGAACTGAGACCCTACTATGATACTTTAGATAGGGTAGAACTATAAAACGGTAGGAGTGAGAACTGTAGCTAGGCTACGATGTTGCGAAAACAATACTTGAACTGCTATATTTCCATAAGACATCTCGTAATAAACAATTGAACATTATACCAATATCATAAAATTCGTAATCAGATAATTCGATATGAGTAAAAGAGGAACTCGTGGACGAGGCTGCGGACGTGGTCACGGAAGGATGCAAGCTGAATATTTATCCTCAAGGCATAGGCCAGCTGATGTAACACCCCGAACCCGAGACCGTTGCCGGTGTCGGACACGAGGGGTTAACAAGCCAAAACCACTTATAGCACCGACCAACTTGACATTCCCAGGCAAGATGGAAAACTGCGTCACTGTTGCCTTAAAAAGCATATCTCGAGTTACAAAACTTGGAAACTAATTCCGTAAATTTTTCCTGAATTTAGACTCATATATCCATCCCTGGATTTATTTCTAGAATTTTGGGTAGGGCCAATTGGTACAGTTTATTAGTTAAAGTCGCCCATGTTACAGGGGTCGACTACACTGACCTTCGCGTGTTAAAACTTGAATATCTCTCTGTACAGGGTTTCAATACTGATGCCATTTGTTTCTAATGAAACTAGACTAAAAAAAGAATCTGCAAATATAAGGTATGACTTCTAATTCATTCTGGATAATTTATGGTAAATTTTTAAAGTCGCGATAGGGGACCCAGAAACCGTTCTGGCCCTGTCTCAGGAGAATTTTAATATCTCTCGGTATACTATTCATATGATCATTTCGTTACTTTCATATGAAAATATACTCGTCAAGGTTCGATTTCATAATTTATTCACCATTTAATACCATTCCTACAAATTTTGGTGATTTTTCAAAACCACGTCACTGCAGCTGGCAGCATCTGTTTTTAAGGTAGGCTTTACCTAATTTGTAGTCTCCATGGGCCAACTATGGTCTTGCCATACATGGGTCCACATATGATCATATTTAGCCATTCCAATGGCTGATCATGTGACCAACACTCCCATTCCAATCCATAATCACATCATGAAACCATATATAATTACAAACCACAAATGGTCTAATTCCATACTCCACTATTACGAACCATTTTCGCATGGCCGCATACATATACAACACAAGTACTTAAAGACAACCGAGGGTAGTCCTATACATGCCATATCCGAACTCAACTAAAGGAGTACCAAAAGGGCTTTGATAGTGTGGTTGACTTCAACTTCGTGATCCCGAATCCGATCGCTAACGAGCAAAATCTATAAACAGAGAAACAAAGAAACGGAGTAAGCAATTTATGCTTAGTAAGTTTTGAGCCATAATATACACACAACCAAAGCATAGCATTCAAGTAGCTAAACAATAATTCATATGCACAATTTCTCAAAGACATGCTTACTTCACAATCCCAACTCTTATTTTCATACACAAACAACGGCTTAGTTAAGGCTGATAGCTCGTTTATCATTGGAGCGAATATTCATACAAGACTTACTCATAGTGTGCAAAGCACACACAAAACATACCTTGTTGTTGGGAATTTCACAAGTGCATTAACTGAAAATTTTCCAGCAGCTTATAAATTTCAAATCACATACCTTCGAGTTTATCCGGATATAGCTACTGCTCAAAACACCTTCGGACGAGCCGGTTATGGTAACCCGCACAAATGCCTTCGGGACTTAACCCGGATATCACAACTCGCACAATTGCCTTCGGGCTTAGCCCGGATATCATAGCTCGCACAATTGCCTTCGTGCTTAGCCCGGATATCACAATTCGCACATCCATTCACATCTTTGTTTCAATTTCATAACAAACTTTTATGCACGTTTTACTTAATCAAAAATATCATTTCGGCTCAATGGCCATATACAAGGGCACAATTTCGATTGCTTATTACTTCATCCAATCGAATCAAAATCTAAGTTCCAATACTCGAAACTTACCTCGGATGTTGTCGAATGATTCCGATGGCTATTCGACTACTTTTTCCTTCCCTTTATCGGATTTGGTCCCTCTTTGCTCTTGAGCTTAATTTATCAAATAAATTGATTCAATCATTTGAGTATCAAAAAGAGGAACTCAAGGCACTTAGCCCACATATATTCACTAGACATTAAAGTCACATAAGTACGGAATTCATGAATCGACTCAACACACAAAGCCTTCAACATGCTTACTCATGGCCGAACAACACAACCTCTTAGGTACTCATTCATGGGCCGATTATGCATGTTGATGTTGAGGCCAATTACATGTTTAATACCACACATGCATGGCACACATTTTACTAGCTAATGCTTTACATATTGTAGCTCAATACACATCTATCATTTGCTTCATAATCAAAACACAATCACATGAAAATACATACTTTGAGGTAGTATATATGTCATTCCAACACATCATGTGCAAACATATATATACATATAGGTGCATGGCCGAATCTCAAGGGGTTCATACCCATCCAAACACAAATTTTTAACAATCAAGTAACAAGCATAAATCATGCTCATGAATGCACCATGGCGAATACATCACAACCATACCCTTTTAACTTTGGTCATGGTTAAACAAAGAATTCAATGTCCTACTCAAGAATACTAAAAAGAAATTTCAAGAGTAGTCAATCCATCATTACATGCATCATCAACAAGCTTCACATTTAGCATGCAATGGCTTTAACACAATATCAACCTTGGCCAAATACCATTTTCATGGCATAACAAGGATTTGAACCATGGCTAACATGCACATCAAGTTAGCAACCAAAACAAGCATGAACCTCATGACACAACCTCAAACATACCTTAATCTTGATGCAATTATAGCCGAATCTCCTTCTAGTTCTCTTCTAAACCAAGCATGAAGCAAAAATCCTTCCTTTTTCCTTAGTATTTTCGCCAAAGAAGAGAAAATGGATGAACAAAATTTTTCCTTTCCTCCTCTACAACTCACGGCAATGGGGAGAAGATACCACACTCACACACATTTTTTTTTCATTCATTACTTACCCATACTCTTTATTTTATCATTTCTCCCTAATGCATCAACAAAACATGTTTCATGACATGTTTAACCCATACACCCTTGTCATGGCGGCCACTACATGTTGGGGAAATTTGACATGCAAATCCCTTATTTTTGCATGCATTATCAACAAGTCATCACACATTTCCCCATCACACTTTCAAAGTTTACTACTAGGTCCTTTCTAGTGAAATTCACCTTTATAACTCTAAATCGAAACATCAGAAATGTCACATACAAACTAACACATATCATAGGCATCAAAATAAATTTTAAATTATTTTTATGCCTCGGTTTTGTGGTCCCAAAACCACATCCCGACTAGGGTCAATTTTGTGCTGTCACAACTCTCCCCCACTTAAGAAATTTTCGTCCCCGAAAATCTTACCGGTAAATAGGGTTGGGTATCGCTCTTTCATAGAGTTCTCGGTTTCCCAAGTTGCTTCTTCTATCCCATGTTTGAGCCATAACACTTTCACTAGCGGAACCCGCTTGCTTCGCAACTCTTTCACTTCACGTGCTAGGATACGAATCGGTTCTTCCTCATAACTCATATTGGCTTGAATTTCAACCTCTGATGGACTAATCACACGCGATGGATCGATCTATAGCGTCGAAGCATCGAAACATGAAAGACATCGTGAATCTTTTCAAGTTCAGGGGGCAAAATCAAACGATATGCAACTGGACCGACTCGCTCAGATATCTCATATGGCCCAATGAACCTCGGACTCAATTTGCCTTTACGGCCAAATCTGAGTATCTTTTTCCAAGGCGAAACTTTAAGAAACACTTTATCTCCCACCTGATACTCGATGTCTTTTCGTTTCAGATCCGCGTACGACTTCTGACGATCGGAGGCTATCTTCAGATTTTCACGGATCACTTTCACTTTCTGTTCAGCATCTTTAATCAAGTCCACCCCAAAAATTTTGCTTTCACCGAGCTCCGTCCAACACAATGGTGTACGGCATTTACGCCCGTACAAGGCCTCGTAAGGTGCCATCTTAATACTTGATTGAAAACTATTGTTGTAAGCGAATTCAATCAAAGGCAAATACCGTTCCCATGAACCACTAAACTCGAGGATGCAACATCTTAACATATCCTCAAGTATCTGAATCATCTGCTCGGATTGACCATCGGTTTGGGGGTGAAAGGCGGTGCTGAAATGCAACTTGGTACCCAGAGCCTCTCGCAACTTCTTCCAAAATCGCGAGGTAAACCTCGAATCTTTATCCGACACGATGGAAATAGGCACCCCGTGTAATCTCACAATCCGAGAAACGTACAATTCGGCTAGTTTGTCCATTGAAAAATCCGTACGTACGGGGACAAAGTGAGCCGACTTAGTCAATCTATCAACAACGACCCAAATCGCATCTTTCTTACTTGCTGACAATGGCAGTCACAATAGACTTTGTATCCCACTTCCACTCGGGTATCGTGATCGGCTGAAGTAATCCTGAAGGCACTTGATGTTCCGCTTTCACTTGTTGACATATTAAACATCTCGAAACAAAGTCGGAGATGTCTCGTTTCATACCATGTCACCAAAACCGATGTTTCAAATCGTTGTACATTTTCGTACTCCCCAGGTGGATTGCCATTCGGCTACAATGGGCTTCTTTCAGAATTATCGAAATATGTTCTGAATTCTTTGGAACACACAGACGATTTCTCAACCTCAAACAATCGTCATCATCGATTTGAAACTTCGATTCCTTGTTCGGAGCACACTCAGCCCGTTTTGCAACCAACTCATCGTCGACTTTCTGAGCTTCACGAATTTGACGTATCAATAATGGTTTGGCTTTCAATTCAGCTACTAACACAATGTCGATCGAACGGACAAGTGCACATTCATCGCTCAGAAGCTTAATAATGATTTACAACTTAAGGCATTCGCAACCACATTCACCTTTCCCGGGTGATAGTTAAAGACCAGCTCATAATCCTTTAACAACTCGAGCCAACGCCTTTGAGTCATCAAATATTGGAGACTTTGTGATCCAAATACACATGGCCCTTCTCACCGAATAAGTAATGTCGCCATATCTTTAAGGCGAATACAATGGCCGCCAATTCGAGATCATGGGTCGGATAATTTTCTCATGTGGCTTTAATTGTCTCGACGCATAAGCCACAACTCGACCTTCTTGTATCAATACGCAACCTAACCCAAGTAGGGAGGCGCCACTATAGATGACAAACTCTTTGCCCGATTCGGTTACACTAGAATTGGGGCTTCACCAAATAAGTTTTCAGTTGATCGAAACTTTTTCGACATTTCTCCGTCCATTCGAACTTAACATCCTTTCTGAGTAGCTTCGTCATTGGCGTGGCTATCGTCGAGAAACCTTTACAAATCATCGGTAATAACCGCAAGCCCCAAAAGCTCCGAACCTCAAGAATATTTCTGAGGCTTCCAAATCAAGTATGGCTGAAATTTTGTTCGGTCGACTCGAATACCCGATGCGATACCACATGCCCCAAGAAGCTAACCTCTTTACCGTAACTCACACTTATCGAACTTAGCATATAATTGCTTATCCCCTAAAATTTGCAGCACTAACCTCGTGTGTTCAAGATGTTCGGTCTCATTTCTTGAATAGACCAAGATGTCATC